>NW_015539924.1:202030-223934 GCF_001515605.1 Sinocyclocheilus anshuiensis
AATAATACAAATCAAACGACAGTAGTTTATCAGTAATCCTAAAAAATAACACTGCCAAACACACGTTAAAAAACAACAACTTACTTACACATAGTAAGAAATGGTTATAAAAACTGAAACCGAAGCAAAACAAGTAATAGTATATATATATATATATATATATATATATGTGTGTGTGTGTGTGTGTATAATAAAATAATAAGCAATTAAGTAATTTAGAAAACTTTGATTTAGATTTTTTTAAAGAAATATTTTATGTACACACGTTTTCTAAATTGATGTAATTGCTTTTCAAGAATTTTAGTATTTTCATTACTTTTACTTTACTTTTTCATCCAAATAATTGTGGTTAACTTAACACAATTCACATTTACATTGAACTTAACTCAAACCCTTTTCCTTTCTCCTTTTAGCTGATGAGCTGCTGTGCAGTGATCGTGTAGCGTGTGTCCTGGAGCAGCGGCAAAAGAAAGATGAGCGTCTGTTGAATGAAGCCATTGTGCAGTTCAGACAACAGTTTCAACAACCTGCCAGCCGGCGTGAGTTTGATCTGAACGATCCAGAGCTGCTGAAGAAGCAGGAAGGGGTGCGGATACTGCCGGGGCTGCCTGGAGAAGATCTGGCCCAGAAGGACCGGTTGAGGAAGCAGCAGGAGCAGCTCAGAGCATGGACCTTACAACAGCAAGACGAGCTGGAGCGAGCAAAACAACAGTTACACCAAGAAAGTAAGTTCACTGGATGAATGGGAAGCCTTTCTATATCCGCCCCCAAAATTTTTCAGTGACACTTGGTCCGTCTTAAATGTTTAGCTGTTCTTTCTGAGAAGGTATAGTGAATGAATGCACTGAATTTCCCAGCCCTACTATGAAGGTTTTCTCCTTTTACAAACTATATAGTGCACCAGTATGATCAAAGCAGACTGGCTCTAGACAACCGAGCTCTTGAATTGCAGAAGATGGAGGACCAAAGCAAGAAAGCTGCAGCCATCGCCACCAAAGACTTTAACCTTGCACTGGTGAGTCACTGACCACTAAAGTCAACAAGTTAGGCTTTAAAATTCAAGAAGAACTATCAGTACTCTCAAGTAGCCATCATTTTCCTGTTGTTCCTTGCTGCTTCTTGACCTCAGGCTGCAGAAATCACAAATCGACATCTACAGGAGCATCATGAAGAGGAGGAAAACAACCAGACGGACATCCTGAACCAGCTAAACGGAGACCTGCTGATGGAAAACCCTGAGCAGAATATTAGTGTGCTGGGTCTGTCTCGCCTGCGCAAGGACTATTACAAGGGAATGAGTGCTAAAGAGCTCCAGCAGTACACGCAATACCAGCTGCAGCAAGCAGAAGATAGGAAGGTAAAGCCCAGCACTTGGTACTTTGTTTTTTTCAACTTTTAATTATTAGTAAGTAACATTACATGGCACTTCTGAAATGTTTCAAACATTAAAATACACTTAAGTGATAAGAACCAAACAATTGTGTGCAGCGTGCTGTCATGGAGCAACGAGAGAAGGAGCTTCAGGAGCATCACGAGCGCATGACATCCACCCGTGCTGCACTGCTGCTAGAAAGACAGCACGCACGCATTAATAAAGAGCTGCGCAGGGCAATGGACAACACCAACGCACGGCTGGCTCAGACCCATGATGCTCAGTGAGTTAAATAGGGTTTGGCTGACTATATATGATTAGCACACCTACTAATCCATTCAAAATAACTTTTTTTTATATTGAGATTGCATTTCAAGTAAGTCAGTGGACTATACAGCAGTGTTGTTATTGTTAACTAAAACTCTTAAATTATTTCATTATTTAAAAAAAAAAAAACAAGCAAACTGAAACTAAACATAAATATTAGATAAAAAAATACATGAAAATGAAAAATGTTGCCTTGATAACTGAAATGCATTTTGGTATTAAAATTACTAAAACTGAAATAATCACTCTTTCCATTTACAGGAAGAAACATCTTCAGGATGTGTACACAAACATTCCAGACGAGCGCTATTTTTCCCAGTTTAATACCAGCAGTAGATAAATATTACAGAGGGAACCTGAAAGATGAACACCATCAGGGCTCAGTAATCGAGGACAATACACCGTATCATTTTACAGTAAACCTTGGCTTTAAATAGACAGCGGACTCCACTAGAAGTGTTTTGGAAAGCTGCACAATTTTTAATAGGTCAGTAAAGATGGTGAATGTCATATGGTTGGAAACATATGAGTTGGAACACTTGTTTTTTAAAACATTCATGTTGTAAACCAAATAAGTTGCATATTCACAAACAACTGAAATCAGGTAACCTAAGTCAGCCTACAAAGGTTGTTAAAGTAAAAATGTACTTTTAAAAACTTTAAAGGAATAGGACACCCAAAAAAGAAAATGTGAAAAAAAAAAAATCAAAAATCAAAATGAGTTTGTTTCTTCATTGGAACAGGCTTGGTTTAGCATTAAATCACTTGCGCATCAGTGGATCCCCTGCAGTGAATGGGTGCTGTCAGAATGAGTCCAAACAGCTGATAAAAACATCACGATAATCCACAAGTCCAGTCCATCAGTTAATGTCTTGTGAAGTATAAAATATAGAATCCATAATAACACTTCCTCCAGTGAAAAGTTTATCCCCCTTTTGTCATCTTACATCAAAATACTAAGCAATATTATAGATGAAAGACACTATTTGAACTGGAAGCAACAGTTTGCAGTTAAAAACGCTGTATATTTTTGTTTTTGTTTATTACAAACATGCAACTCTTTGCTTCACTGGAGTCGTGTGGATTACTTGTGGATTATTGGGATGTTTTCATCAGCTGTCTCGACTCTCATACTGATGGCACCCATTCACTGCAGAGAGGATCCATTGGTGAAGAAGATGAAGAAACAAACTCATCTACATCCCGAATGGCCTGAGCCGTGAGTAAAATTTCAGCAAATTTTTTTTTAGGTAAACTATTCCTTTAAGAACTACTTTTTCAAATAAAACAATTAACTGACATTGTACATCAGTTTTTCTGGTTTAGCAGGTGTCCTGAAGTGGCCTACCTTGTAAACACCTATATGTTGTGTGACTTTGCTGCCCTAAAAATCTAAAATCTTGATTAGCATTCACAAAATAGCACACAAAACGCGGTCGTCAGCCTGAAGGTTCAAGCACTGGACTGGAGTCCTCCATTTTGTTTCAATGGAAGTCAAGATAATCAGTACACAGATTCTGCACCAGATGGTAGCACAGGCCAGTTCGAGATAATACATTCAGTTTCTCACATCAAGTAACAGCTAAATTGCAGAATTCACACCCCAGTATGTTCACCAATATGACAAACATAAGAGGAAGACATCCTGTAAAAAATGCCCTTAGAGCATGTTTAAAACATCCTGATTTAGAGACCACCTGTTGAAGTAGTCTACAGTAAACTTTCCGAGACAAACTTGTCCCATTTTACCAGCAGTACCTCAATAGCCTTCTTCTTAGTTTGACTTGGCAATGAGCTGTACCTAGAAATAAAGAGCGAAAGGACAAATAAGTTACAAATAAACAGCAAAGCCTGGTTGTAGATTATACTAATGACTGAAAAACTCACACGTTTAAGTAATGTCTGTATAAATCCTAAAATATGACAGTTGTAGCTATCTGTTACCTGAGGGAGTTTATGACCAGCTCTTTCAATGTGCCTAAATTAAAGCTCATTCCTCCAAAGCCCATGAAGGCTTCGTAGAAATCGTGTGAAAGGGCAGTGGCCCCAAATAGAGCTGGATCATCCGAGCTGATCACTACAGGATGACCCTCAGCCATCAGCACTGCCGCTGGGTGGTCCCGCAAGTCTGAGACCAGTTTCAACACCTGACAAAGAGTTAAAGCATTATTAGTATTTTCAAATAAGTGGCTATTCAGACAATGAAACGTACATTTACATTTAGCTGATGATGAACTTACAAATGAGGACAATAGAAGCAATCAAAACCAACAAAAGAGCAATAATGTAAGTGCTGTGTTAAGTCTCAGTTAGCCTAATGCAGTATGCATAGCCAGGTTTTTTTTTTTTTATAATAAACGTAAAGAAAACAAGTAGATGGAGCAGAAAAAGAATAGGGAACACTAGTGTTACAGGGACTTTTTTTTTTAATAAAAATAAAACGAGTCAAATAGAGAATTCTAGTGTTAGATGCCCATTTTTTTATAATAAAAAGAAAACGGATAGAATTGAAAAAGAATAGAGAATGCTAGTGTTAGATGCACATTTTTTATAATAAAAAGAAAATGGATAGAATTGAAAAAGAATAGAGAATGCTAGTGTTAGATGCACATTTTTTATAATAAAAAATAAAACGGATAGAATTGAAAAAGAACAGAGAATGCTAGTGTTAGATGCACATTTTTTATAATAAATTTTTTTTTTTGAATATAACCATCTATATATAACTAGCCATCTTCAAGAAACGACTAAAAACACATCTGTTCCACCTTTATTTGACCCTCTAACTCTAACACTTTCTATTCTATTTTAATTCTACTTTATGTTTATCTTATGTAAATGTAAATATAGCATAGACTGAAAAAAAGCATAGTGGAAAGCTGAAAATACGTATAATGTACCAAAACAGCAAGATACACTACCGTTTTTGAAAGAAATGTCAACTTTTATTGAGCAGGGATGCATTAAATTGATCAAAAGTGACAGTAAAGACATTCATAAAGTTACAAAAGATTTCTAGTTCAAATAAACGCTGTTGTTTCTATTCATCAAAAAATGTATCAGTTTCCACAAAAATAATTTTCAAATTGATAATAATAAGAAATGTTTCTTGAGCATGAAGTCAGTATATTAGAATGATTTCTGAAGGATCATGTGACACTGAACTCACAATATTACTGTTTTTTTCTTTTTTGATAAAATAAATGCAGCCTTGTTGAAAATATTACCAATGTTTGAACGTAAATTTCAAACTGTAAATTTAATTCAAAATATAACCTTGCATAAAATCAAATTTGTACAATATTTACATATTTATATAATATTTTCATCTCATACATTTATTTTACATATTGTAACTCTCATTGATTAGCTGATTTAACACGATGAGATTGTAGCATGTTTTAACAAACAGTGACTGTTTAAGACATGGACATTAAGTAAGTATGAATATGAAGTACTGTTTATAACCAATTAAATATGACATATTTCAACAGGAAATCTTTGTGATATTCAGCAAAAAAAAAAAGAAAAAAGAGCAGGGCTTAATTTTATCCTTTGGAAATGGATCTGATCACAGAAAGCAGGAGTTACATACAAGAATGAAGTAAGACTAAATGTGAGTTATTGGCTATTTGTTAATACTTCTTCAAATGTTTCGTTTAGAATAATGTGCCCCAGCTGTACACAGTAAGACCAGAAACATGCATTAAGGTAGTCAATATTTTAGTTTTTTTTTTTACTTCAAAGGCATAATGAGTGATGATATACCTGATTTGAGATTGGACAGATTTCAAGTGGTACATCCATCTTTCTAGACATCTCTTTAACTACAGGATGATGTGCCAAAGCAAAGCCGTGACCTATACGTGTGGTGTTGAATAGAAGAGCATCCATGAGGTTCTGATCGACATCTGTTCCCTGTGAATCTGTGTGGGAAAAGTGAATAAAGTTACCAGATGTTACTATAGCAACTGTAAAAAGAACAAGCACTCAATCTTTTTGAGCCTAAAGGACGACTTTGAGTTACACTGCTTTGTACCAGATGAAAGAACCAAGATGTCAAAAGAAACCTGTCTCTCCTGCGTGGAAAAAGTAGGGCAGGTTAACACCCCTGTCTTCAGGTAGACTCAAAGCGTCCTTGAAGTACCACAGAGGTCTTCCAAGGTCTTCTTGTCCTACCTGGAGTTATAAAAGCAAATGTTTTCTTCAAAGTTTATTCACGAATTGTGTATTTCAGCAATATGCTCATCATATACTCACAAAGTCAAAGCCTGCCATGATATCTGGAAAGTTTCTGTGTAGTGTCATTGCTTCCTCTACTGTCTTCACCGCCTCAGTTGCATTTATACCCCTAAGAGGAACAGGAAATGATTTCTGTTCATTCAAATCTTCTTTAATCAAACTAATATTTCAAACAAATGCTGTTCTTTTGAACTTTCTATGTATCAGAGAACCCTGAAAAAATGGATCACGGTTTCCACAAAAAATATGAAGCAGCACAACTGTTTTCAACATTGATAATTATAAGATATGTATCTTGAGCAGCAAATCAGCATATTAGAATGATTTCTGAAGGATCATGTGACACTGAAGACTGGAGAAATGATGCTGAAAATTCAGCTTTACCGTCACAATGTTTCTCTCACCTGTGGACGGTAAAAATCACCCGAGCCCCTAAGAAGTCTGGGTAGTTTGCAGTAAATCTTCTCACAACATCCTGGCAGGCCCTCATACTCCAGTCCTTATTATTTAGTCTGCCATCAAGTTCATATGTCTTGAAAATGAGCACATTATTAGTATTTATTTACAGTACACACAATTTTTAATTGATTTTCTTTATTTTTTAAAGGTAAATTCATCCATACCACTGGCAGCAGCGCCCTGATTTCCACATACATGATGTTGTCCTCATAAAACTGTCTGAGACCTTCATAGAGGTAGTCTTTGAACACAGGTGCATAGGTGACCAGCCCATAGGCCACTAAGAAAGCCTGCTCAAATCTCTTCCACACAGTATCTTGGCTAGGATAGGCTTTGTCTGGGTCCTCGGTGAAGAGTGTGAGATTTCGAATGAAACTGTGGATACAAATGAACATTTGAGACAAACATCCCTCACCGACAGTCTCAGATTCACTGTAGTGTTTTAGGCTATACCTGTTGTCCAAATCAGTGCTGTTTTTAATCTTCTCCCTGAGGGATCTGAGCAAAGTCCATGAGGAGCAGTGCGGACGAGATGCAGGCTGTCCAGAGGAGAAGATAAACTGCACGGTCTGCTCATCTGTGAAACACACGTAGCAGTTCTCTCTGTAGGTCACGTTCTTAACCAGCCAATCCACACCTACCATAGCAAAGTCATGAACATGCAGGGCCGCACCTGGACAAAAGATAGAACAGATAAATCATCATAGTTAAGCCTAGGTGGAGTTTAAATTGTTCATACTTTGTCTTTCTATATGTATATATTCTATCATTCAAAAGTTAGTTTTTGAAAGTTGTTTCTTATGCTCACCAGGGCTGTATTTATTTGATAAAAAATACAGTAAAAAAAAAAAAAAAAAAAGTAATATTGTGAAATATTACAATTTAAATAGTCTTATTGAATTGTTTTTTTTAATGTAATTTATTCCTATGATTGTCAAAGCTGAATTTTTGGCATAATTTCTCCTGTCTTGGGTGTCACATGATTCTTCAGAAATTATTCTAATATGCTGATTTGCTGCTCAAGAAACATTTCCGATTAGTATCAATGTTACAACAAAAAAAACCAGTTTAATATTATCTGCTTAATATTTTTGTGGAAACCGTGATTTTTTTTTTTTTTTTGATACTTTGAAGAACAGAAATGGAAAAATTCAAAAGAACAGCATTTATTTCAAATAGAATCTTGTGACACTGTAAATGTCTTCACTGTCACTTTTGACCAATTTAAATAAGTGAATAAAAGTATTCATTTCTTTAAAAAAAATAAAATAAAAAAATTGTACTCCAATCTTTTGAACAGTAGTGTATATATTAAATAAAACAGAGAGAGAGAGTATTTCTGATTATTATCATTCAATCAAATCACAAACTACACAATAACTCTGCATTATTAAATTACTACACCTTTAGGCATCTTCTGAAGCAAACTAAAGACAGGACTTTGATCGATGAGGCGTTTTGCCTTGAAGAAATGCATGGACGGTGGGAACTGTCTTGCTTCCATATCATGCTGCTTCAGTTTCTGAAGCTTTCCGTCAAGCAGTTTCTCTCTCTCGTTCAGTGTTATGTTGCCTCCTGTCCGTCTAGACGCCTCCAGCCTTATCAGAGCCTCCCGCTTCCTGGGATCTGGTCCACAGTTACATGATGCACACCACAGAAACAGCATCCATATCCGCATCAGGTCTCTTAGTGTCATGGCTGGGATGTAATTCAACCACAGATCTCTGTGCTATTGGTGAAAAGTAATAAACAAGTAGCTGGTTAATTATTTAAAGGTGCAGTGATTTTTTTTTTGTTTATAATCCAATGATTGATATGATGGTCTTGTATTCAATATTTAATACTAAAAGTTGATGCAGTAAAAGTCAAGTAGAAGTAAATGTTTTCAGTTACTGTGTCCAATCGTGTCAGTCAATTATATTTTGTTAAAAATGTAAGTTTGTAGAAACAAGTTATTTGCAGATGCATTGGTCTCACCAATGATTAATTTATAAAATATGTTATTTTTTGGGGTTAAAATAAAGTGATAGTGTATAGCTAGTCACGTCCACTCATACCTAGAAAAAAACTCTTCATTTTTTTCTTAGGAGTGTAAATCAATTGAAATAACACATTCAATTTTTGTTTTAAAACACTCACACAAACAAACAAAAAAAACTCATTTGAACATATTAGTCAGCTGTCAGTTTTAGTGGTCTAGACTGAATGTACTAGCAGTGTTGAAACTGCAGAAAAGGGGATTTGCCCACTGCTTGCACTTCTATTTTAACTTCTCAGCAACAGATTTACATTGAAACCAGTTTCAACCATTTCAACCACCAGCTGTCAGCTGTTGGAAACCGTTTACTTCTATGAGCAAAATATAAACTAAAACATATCATATAAATGAAATCTATCAATCATGCTAAAACAATGTGACCATCTGTTACAGACCCAATTACTTGTAAACAACCCACATGACAAGCGGACCGTCGAGCAGTACTCTACCTATTATTGGTCATGATTGTGCTGTCTAGCTGCTGTTCTTTATAATGCTAACTTAGTATAGATCAAAAACGTCCTGGCATGCCTTTCAAATTTCGATAGATGTAATTGCTTATGAACTTAACGTTAATTGTCCAATAAAGAGTTTTTCACCAAGCACACACTGAACCGCGTTACATGAATAAAGCCCAAATAAACTAACAGAAAATAAATACCTTCCGACACAAAGTGAATTAGAACAGGTCTTATCTGGCAATTGAGTCCGCCGTATCTCTACAACAATCAGGACAATAAAAAGATGCAAGCTTAAGCGACTTCTGCTCCACTACTGACTTCCACAACAGAAAGTGACGTCATGTCTTTCCTTGAAGCTCATTGGCTCCGTTGTGTGCCAGTGCGCGTGGACAAAAGACATGCCGAGGACAAAGACTTGTCAGCGTATTCAAAAACTATAGAATATATTACATTAATTTCGGTCTTGTTTTTTAAAAGTTTAAAAGTCCATAAGGCGACGAGTGATGACTATGAAAGCGATATCTTTCACAAATGCCATCTCCAGTGAGGTCTCTCAGGCGTTACTTTGAACCCTGACTAAAATCTTTGAGACTTTCTGTGAGTAACTTACACTAGTACAAGCAGCAGAATATCACGGTTATCTATAATATATACAGTATATGTATAATGGCCATGCCTGCTAACGTGTAGTTTAAAATGTAACCCAGCTTAGTACCAAGTCATTAGTGCAACGTGCAACTAAGAGTTATCAAAAAAGTTACCATGGTTTTTCAGGCATTTACTATACCGTTGTATTCTTCAAAGTACTTTGGAGTACCACCATGTAAACGCCACGTTATATAATCAAAGTAAAATGTCACTGTCGTCACCTTTAGTAGTGCACTGTATTTTTATGAGGAGAAATGAACAGAAAATTGAGAGCAACATCTAATGAAACGTAATTTATTCTAAGAAATGTACAGTATAGAAAATACTTCGGTCCATTTCCAAAATAATTTGTCTGTCAGGTAAGAACTTGTAAACTTCACAAAATGAAAGTTACAGGTGTCGTTTTGGATGCCATCTTCGCTACTGAGGTAAAGTGAACCGTTTCAAAACAAACATAAGAACACATTTATATTAAAAAAGACAAATTTACAAAACATAAGAGCAAATAAATATGATTCACATTTAACCAACTAGTTTCTTAACTAGTACAGACAGAATAAATGACAGCAGAGATGTGGAAGGGTGGATTTCAAGAGATACAGATCCGTAACCCAATACCCACCAAAAGGTGAAATAAAATAAAATAAAAACAACTTTACACAGCAATATCCACACATTCTTGTAGTCCATTACAACTAAATCATCCCTTTACATATTAACAGTGGAGAAAGGACAGTCCTCTGACAGACCACTAAAGTGATACATCTTCACCTATGAGCCAAGACAGGTACACAATGGTGGACAATGTCCATGTCATCTCACAGCTGCTAATATTTCCATATCCCTAGTTCATAGAATACAAATAAACAGTTCGCATGTCCACAAAAATACAAAAATATTACTGTCCGACATTTTGCACCATCACAGGTTTCTGGGACAAATGTTCTGTGTACCATAAAAATCACTGTCAAATCCTTCGCACAAACGTGTACAACCTCTTTTCCACTTCAGCATGGATTCCACAAAATGGCAAAATGAGGGCAAAACTTTCTAGGATGCTGCCTTCATTTCACTTATGGTTGTAAACACCAACATTAATAATTACCGTTCGGTTTTTGCAAGTGAACATATTAAGGCTATATATAGTGTTGATGTACGTATCAAGCTGTAAATCATAAAAAAAAGAATATTTAAGTGTACAAAAAAAAAAGATCTCCACGTGTCTATGAAGGGAATGGAGAATGTGCCACATTATGGCATTATGAGGTAGATATTCTTGCTGCCATATTCTCACAAATTGCTGTTTCTTTACAATGGTTTGTCAACAAGAGCTGAGTAAAATAGTAATTCAGACAGACCAAGAGAACAATAAAAAAAGCAGATATTCAAAGTAATTCATTTAGTGCAGGACAACAATAGTAGGAGCAATTAAAATGAACAAAACCATTCTAGTTAATTTTCCGATCAACCTTTCTCCCCCCATTAAAAAAAAAAAAAAGCATTTAAAACTAATTCAAAGACCACACCTGGTTCCTGTGTTGCCCGGTTCCTGTGTCTGTACTAAAGATCACAGATGAATTGAAGTTAATCACAGTTTCAGTGACATTTCATTGGAATTTTTTTCTATGAATATTCTATTGACAATACCCGTATTAAAACCACTACACCCTGAGGACACATTCAGTACATTGAATTAAAAGTGGAAGCATTCATGTAAAATATGAGCACATCGACATTTCTCCTATTTCATAAAAGGAGCTACAGTGGTACTTTTACAAGTTTTAAGGCTGATATATAGTCTCTCATCTAATGCATTTTTAGTATTGCGACTCCAGCTGGTTGTCAATTGTGACAAAAATTCAATTTACATTCCAATATGTGAAAAAACATTTTAAGATTGATGACCAGTGATGAATGATATCAGGTGAAAACAAACCAGCCTTCAAGGAATCCCAAAAGCCATAGATTACTAGAAAACTGTGTAGATATTTAGAGGTGAAAGATGGCTACCTCAGTATCTGAAATCGATTAATTCTGTGCACACATAAACTAGCAGGACACATCAATATGGAACAAGACAACACATCAGAGATAGACAACTTGAGTGAAAAGTTAGAATTTAGTCCCATACAAAGGAGCACACATCTAATTTATGTCCAAGGCCACTAATTCCAGTATGAAAGACTATTCCTAGTGCATGACAAATAGAGCAGCCAAGTTCTCTGCCAGTCTAAGAAAAAAAAGACAATCTTCAAATTGAAGTGGCATTAAAAGAATGCACATCACCAGAAATCACGTGGATATGGTGTTTTAGTTGAGATGAACATCACCTCATTAAAACACTCCAGATGAGGTGTTTCCCAGTGAAGCACAAGATCCATCTTTTATTCCTTAAGTTGAATTACTACTATATCTAAAATCTTTCACAGAACATTCAACAAGTACATGAAGGCAACCGGGTCTAGTTTGTCCAAAGAGCTTGGAAAAAGCTCCAGTAGCCCCAGTACCTTATTTACTTCACCTGAGTTTAACTTTAAACCAGAACATGAACTGGTAAATCACATCTTGCTCTTCTCGTGGACTGGGGAAAAAAAATTGTTTATTTACTTCCCAAGTAACAGCCCATCCAAAGGAAATTGAAGATGTTGTTCCTTTATAGGGAATGAGGCCAAAGAGACATTCCAGTCTGAAAAGAGAAGCTGCAGACCACTATTATAGTGTTCAAACAGTATTTGAGCAATAAACAGGACTGAAGATTCACAGCTCTTCCTTGGTCAATGATCCCACCTCTTGGTACTGTGAGTTGTTCCTTTTCCTCCTCACTGCAAAGGAGTGCCTAATCCAGATGAGGATGGGTTATCACTATCTCAAAAACATCTTCTAGGTGGGTAGTGGAGCATGTCTGAGGATCAGGACTTTAAATAATAAAATAACTTGCCTTTTTCAGCAAATTATCATATCAACAATCTTCCTAATTTTTGTTGTCGGCTCCATTTTCTTGTATATTTCAGGATGTAACAGTGTTGTAAAAGATATAAATTTTCCTTGATTTTCCAATGAAATCCTAATTTTCATACTCCTTGTTTATTACCTGGACCATTGGGAGATACTGTACCCAACATCTGGTGCCTATCAGACAAGAAAAACGGTTACTAAAGGTAAGGAAAACTGATGTGAAGGCATTATATAGACAAATGTAGATGAATGTGTAAGTGCATTATTCTTCTGGATCCAAATCAATTATATCATAAGATCCGAGAGATAAATGAGATCTCTTACCCTGTGCGAAGTAAGTGTTCTGCAACCATTGCTCTCTGAGGAACCATCATTCCCTGGAAGTGTCCTGCAACATTTGAATGCCTGTACATAGCCATGCGAGATTGGCCTGGAGAGAAAGACAGGTGCTGGGGCCTCTGTAAAGCTTCCATCAAATGTGGATGAGGATGCTGTGGTGCAAAATGTCCACTGGGAAAGTGCTGGCCAGAATACGGCCCACTTGCCACCATATGGGGTGGAGGAGCACCACTCTGCTGCATGCTGGGATGCATGCCACGAGGCCCATATGGGAAACTGGGGTGTGGCTGAGCTGAAGTACAATGTCGGGCTGTTGCATTATGGCTGTCCAGGTCCAAGATCTCCTTTGGGCTCTCAGACCGTTCAGAAGGCTCTTCAGTCCTTGCCTGCTTGGAAGGGCTGCCATCCTCTCTGTTTTCCAACGCACTGCTATGGGACCGATCGGGTAAAGGACTAGGTGACATTAAGCTCCCAACAGATCCATCCGAGCCATGTGGAGACATGCTATTGTCCTTGTGTCGACCATTAAAACTTCCAATGGATGGTGATGGGTAAGAACTGGGCATCATTGGGTGCTGAGGCTGGTATGGAGGTCTAGGCCACTCCTCAGATGGAAATCCAGGTCTGCCATGTCGGGGGTGCTGATAGAACTGCTGCTGTTGCTGCTGGAACTGAGGAAACATGCTGGATTGGCCTTGAGGATGCTGTGTGGCCATGCGATACTGGTATGGAACACCTTGTTGGTGATAAGCAGGATAGTGTGCAGGATTTTGATGAAGGTAATTTCCCTGTGATGGTGGTCCCTGGTTTGGGTAAGGCTGGTGATTTGGCGGGTGTAATCCTCTACCCATCTGTGGGCCAAAGTGTTGATGTGCTGGCTCAGTTGTACCATATTGGGTCACAGTATTACTCTCTGGAACCTGAGAGTGTATTGGAGGAGCCTGATTGTGAAGGGGTGCTAGCTCCTGCCTTCCTAGTTGTGTTTGTGACTCTGGACTGAAGGGCTGTGGTTTGTAAAGCCCGCTGGCACAATCAATTCTCATGTTAGCGTTGCTGTTATCTTGGGAAGCTGTACTCCCACCTGACACTTTCCTGCTGGTAGGCTCACAAGGCCTTTGGTCTCCCTGATCAGCTGGAGAGGGTTGAGCAAGTAGATGCGATACAGGGTGGCTAGGAGGTAGAGAGCTGAGGGTTGCAGGCTGATGAACACCAGGCTGACCCCCCTGAGGTGGAATCTGTGGCATTCCATGAAAAGGTCCTGCCTGTGG
Source organism: Sinocyclocheilus anshuiensis (assembly GCF_001515605.1). Lineage (NCBI taxonomy): Eukaryota > Metazoa > Chordata > Actinopteri > Cypriniformes > Cyprinidae > Sinocyclocheilus > Sinocyclocheilus anshuiensis. The sequence continues at coordinate 216,140 of NW_015539924.1, forward strand.
CCCTCTGACTGATCCATTGTGTGGTACTTGCGGTGAGCTGTTCTGAGCATACTGATGAGATGCATTTTGTGCCATCTGTTGAGGAAGATTCTGCAGAACATGTGAAGGAACATTCTGAGACTGCCGTTGAGAACCATTCTGAATAAACTGTGGTGGAACATGTTTATGGATTTGTTGAGAGTGATACTGGGGAATTTCATCTGGGGTTTTATGGGACATTGGCTGAGGACCATTTAGGGGTAATGAAGAGTAATCCACAGATTTTTGCTGTGGGGTACCTGGTTGGGATTGAGAATTTGGGTGGTTATCATTGTGGATTTTCTCTAGATTTGACAGTCTATGTTTCTCTTCATTCTGACTGGGGCCTTCCGTGCTTGGATTGGACACAGATGCCAGAGCTGTTCCTAGAGAAGGTAGCTCAGATTTTTCTGTTGGATTGTGATGAGAATGGCTGTCAGCTTCAGTCAGAGCATTTTCTCCAGTTGACGGTTTATCACCAGATTTTGAACTTGAACCTGTCGGGATATACAATAATGTTAATATGCGCTTAAATCATTGCAGGTGCACATCCCATTTTCATTGAAAGCAATAGTGTAATGCCAAAATATGGCAAGGAATACCAACTCTTACCTTTGGGGGATACAGGAGTGTGCTGGATGTCTGCAGCGCCATCTCTAACAGGCCTGATGAGCTGGTTTTCAGGAGAAGACAATGCAGCAGAAGCTAAAGCATTAACACCACTTGGTGGGATGGGCTGAAAGTTCTCAACACGATGAAACAATGAGGCCGAGAGCTGCTGGAGGGCAATCATCTCTGGGCTATCAAGCATGGAAGCCAAATGTGGCCTTGAGACCTGAGGGGCCCCTGGTGGTCTTTGGCCAATGGGACTTTGGGAGCTGACAGAGGGCATTCTATATTGACCATTTGTCATTGCATAACCAGTACTGTGTGGAGGATGGATCATGATGTTATTGTATGGATGCTGGCTTGTTTCACTCTGCTCTTGCATCATAGTTCCACCAGGTGTCGGCTGCCCATGATGGTTCATGGGAGGCCACAGCCTGGGCACGTTCATACTATGGGGGCCATAAGGAGGGTAGGAACTATGCATTGGGACACCTGGCCTGGGGTATCGGTTACCCATAGGCTGCATGGACTGCCCTTCTGGATGTTGTTGTGAAGGGTGCATGTTGCCTTCAGGTGGAGGGGCACAGAAACCTCCAGGCTGAGATGTCACTGGCCTTGGGCCAAGAGAAGGACCATGAGTAGGACCAGGATAAGAATGTTGCTGATGTGAAGGTTGAAGTGGTTGGCCATCAGGTCCAATTGGGTATCTAGGACCAAGATGTGGACCATTTATGTGGGAACACTGATTAAAAATAAAAGAAAGAAAACCATTATAAACAACCTTCAAGACGTGAGTTAACAAATTGTAAGTGATTGAAACTAATACTGCTGGATGAAGATCACTACATACCTGCATGTTGTACTGAGGTATATGCTGACTTCCATGGTCCACCGGTGGCCTGGACATGAGGGGTCTCTGTCCAGGATATGGATACTGAGGGTCAATCATCATTCGTTGAGTATACATTCCTGGTCCCAAAGGACCTGCAGGTTGTTGAAACTATAGGCAAAAAGAGCACATCTCTTATGAAGTACTGACAATAATAAGTGCTCCAGAAGAACTTTTATGACAAGTCAAAACTGTTGTTTCAGCTGTCAACAATAAACACATTTTTTGTGTAGAGAGTGTAGTCTAACCTGTTGAGCAGGATGTAGCATGCCAGCCTGTTGCTGTCCTGGGTGGATGTTATGAGGATGTGGGGGACCATTGGTGTAGTGTGGGGGAGGGTATTGTAAAGCAGATTTGGGTTTGTCTTGTTGCTGATTGTTTCCTTTTCCACTATTGGATGTTTTGCGTTTTTGAACTTGCTCAGTGGCTCTGATCAAGCTCTCAGGACCTGACTGTTTGTGACTTTTGCTCTTCTTCTTATCCTTGCGGTCACGGTCCTCACTGCTCACATGAAACTCTTCGTCCGTGTCGCCATCCTCAGTGGGGAAATGCTTCAGTAGGGCTCGGCTAAAGCAGCGTTCTAAGGACTCAGCCATTATTGTGTATTCTGAGGATATACAGACAGGTAAACACAAGCGCGCACACACACACACACAATCTCATCTCCCCATGAAAAGCAAGCACACCAACCAGGTCACAGAACCACAGTTGACCTCTGACCCCGCCACCCCCAGGGGAGTGCATTCTGATGGATGAATGGCTCCAGGGAGGGGAGCTGCGGGGCTGAAATGTCTCTGTGGCACTGCAGGACCTGGTGCACTAGAGGACAGCTCAATCACTCTCTATTAATCAATGTCAGAGCCTCTCCACATACTTCCACTAGTTGTATGACTTGCTTTGCTCATCAATTTTTAAACACTGCTACACATTCCTACATTTTGTTGAGCAGATTTTTAAAAATGTTTCACTTCAGCTTAGCTCTTTTGCTTAACTTGGCAACAAAACAGCGTTAAATCATATTTACCACTCTCTTCTCCATTGTATTCCAGACAGTTCTCAAACATAAGCTTTACATCAGCCACAAACTCATCCTTAGCGACGTACTCCCCATCATTCAGCTTTCTCTCAATGGTGGACAGGTCCATTGGAGTCTGACAAAACATTTTAAATCACTTTTTGAATTATTCTTAACAAGGTAAAACTAATTTCTTTATAACATCTTGTAGTATGCCCACCTGTATGATTTCATGATAGTTGGGGGCATAAGACTCATCAACAGGCTCCATGAAAGGCCAGGCATCTTTGTGTGCTTTGAGGGCCTCCAACACTGACAAGAAAATAATTTTACATTATTTCAGTGGAACTTCTACTTTACTGTAAGTAGTGAATGAGGAAACAAACACTGTGGTTTGACCACAACACAAAAACCATTGTCCAAACGTACCTTTGTACAGAGCAGTGTAATCATCATCTATGTCATAACTGCAATATAGAAAAAGAAATGAGTACTGAATAGCAACAACCACACCGAACTACACATAAAAGCTTACACATATTAACAAGTAAAATTAACATCAAATGCATGTTAGGAGGCCAAAATTCAAAGCTAATACTGAGTTTGAAAGCTAAAACAAAGTCCATACAACTCTTTGGTGCGACGTGTTCGGCGACTAGGTGAGTGAGTCTCCAGATTCAGCAGCTCAGGGGGAAGTTCTTTTCCTTGAGAGAGCAACCAGGCCTTCTCTTCTCGCTGCTTCCTTCTACGTGCACGCTCTGAACAACATAGAAAAACACATCAGTGAATGACAGAATAATAAAGCACTTCACACTTTTTATTACCATTATTAGTGCACTTGTTACCTGCCCACTTCTGCCTGGGACAAGGTGAGGAAAAGTTTGCAAACGAAATCAAGTAGTAATATAATCAATTCATCAGGCAGCTTTAGAAGGCACATTTGATCAAAGGGCACAGGCAAGATAAAGGAGAGAAGTGCTTTATATGCTGACATTAAAGGCCCTGACTGACACACCCTGCTGGGAGGATTAAAAGAGCTAGAGGAAGAAACCACTGGAGAGAACTGCAAGCCCGATCTTCATCCATAATACATTAATGTGGATAGGCCCATCAGCAGCAGCACAATCAAGAGTTAATTAACCCGCTGACAGGGGATATCAGAGCTGGATGATTCTCACGAGGAGTGAGGTTGATCATTTCCCCTAGCTCAGCTCATCACATGATTAAAGCAGCCTTGGGTTAAAAGCATGCTGACTTCAAAACCGCCATGTTGAGATGAGACCACAGAATGTGCTTTAGCGTCAGTGAGTGTTTGATCACGCTTCTGGGGAAACTTTGGTCGCTGGTTACCTTGAGTGTGACTCACCCTCGACAGCTTTGACTCTCTCCTGTTCCTCTCTCTCCCGTTCTTCCTGAAGCAGTCTCTCGTCTTCTTTCCGTTGTTCGGTGAGCAGGACTTGCCTTTCCAGGTCCTCCTCCTTCTGTTTGTCCACCTCAATTGTGGCTCGTGTCTGCTTCACACAAATTCATAAATTAAACCATAGCTTACATCACATAGATAAACAAGAAAGTGCTGACACATGTTTTAAAAAAGCCAACCCCATTCTCTTTGCTGCCATTTTGTTCAGTGTGGCGATGGCTGTTGTGTTCCTTGGGCAGATTCAGTAGCTTCTGCTTCATCTCTTTCTCCTGAGGAAGAATAACCTTGTCAGTTATACACATATGTGGGTGTCAGGTAGGTAACTTGGGAGGGGGTATCAATCCCTCCTGAATATGCCCTTTGTTTTAGCCAAGAGGTTGAAGGAAGGTTAAAGGGTGTCATCACAAAACCAAACAGCCCATGGCGACAAAGGCTCATCTTCGCCCCCATCTCAGTATATTCAGGATCTTCAGCTTTGTGCATTACCCTACAAAGCTTAATCCCATGCTAGAAGATGGAGTGTCTGTGGTATCATCACTTAAGAGGTCAAAAAACCTGCAGAGCTGCAGGCCGTCAATCACCATGCTCCAGCTCTCTTCAAGGTGAGAGCCTGCCACATAACGACGGCTAGATGGATTGGCTCTGACAGGGCTGTGAGACTGCTTGCGTGCATGTGTGAGAGAGTGGGTGGATGGGTTTGATTTGAAGAGGCAGTTGTCCAAGTTAAAACCCGTTGCATCAAGCTTGCGAAAGAAAATATCTGGTTCTTTACAGATCTATGTACAGGTGTGGAAAATGTGAAGTTGCATAATGCTAGAAGCACTGAAGCAAGACATACATTTTACAGTGAGGGTATGTAATGGTGATTGCTGGGAGAATGGTAGTTATGGCAACCAGACACTCTAATAGGTCTTCATTAGCCACGGAAATGACATGTCAACACCACTGCAAAATGTGCATATCAACATGCATCTGATATGGACAGTCTCTCACTTGTAAGATAAAGCAAAGATTAGTTAATCTATTATCTATGTGCATATGAAAATTATCTAATATGGAAATAGCTTTAAACTTGAGTATTATATTGATCTAAAGTTGAGTATTATTAATCTGCTGCACTATGTAGATACAATTATTTTGGAGCACTTGCAATTGTCCCCAAGGACAATGGACCCTGCATGGCAAATTAATCTCGAGCCATTGTATAAAGGAAAATTAGGGCCTGAGCACCGGTGGTGCGAGGACCCTCTTGGAATTGCTCAGTTTATTATTATTAGGGCCCGAGCACCGGTGGTGCGAGGACCCTCTTGGAATTGTTCAGTTTATTATTATTAGGGCCCGAGCACCGATGGTGTGAGGACCCTATTGGAATTGCTCCGTTTCTTCTTTTCTCCAAAGTGAATTGCATTTTTGAGGGCCTAAACATTCTCCAAAACTCATGAAACTTTGCACACGCATCAGAACTGGGGAAATAACGGAGTGTGCCTTGTGCTACGTTTTACGTACATGTACGAAAACCAGTACACACGTGTAACACACCACTACCTACAAAAAATATCTTGGTACAAAATCCAAAACCCAACAGGGAGTATGTTATTTTCAATTTCCTGTACGATTTTTGTGCAGTTTTTGCCATTTCCAGGCCTCGTACTTTGACGAACTCCTTCTACAGTTTTAATCGGATCATCTTCAAATTTGGTTAGGGCTATCATAAGGCCTTTGTGACGTTAAATTGCATTGTCCCTGGCGGCCTGACAAAGTTTGATGTTTCACTATGAAACAGGAAGTTGTTGTAACCCAATCAAGCAATGTCCGATCTGCTCCAAACTTCACACGTTTGATCAGAGTCCTGTCCTAAACAAATACCCATGCCCAAGTTCAGTTATAGTCATAGCGCCACCTCCTGGCAACAGGAAGTGTTATAGTTAACACTGTTATGGACTCCTAGGAACATATTAAAAAGCGTCAACAAGTGTTAAATAGGCTGGCACGTGCTAGAAACATACTAAAACATGCTAGCAACACTTAGCTAAGTGTTAAAGCATGCTATTAATGCAGTGAAACAGGAAGTTACTGTAACTCAGGCATGCAGTGTCCAATCTGCCCGAAACTTTACAAGTTTGATAAGAGTCCTGTCTTGAACACATCTACATGCCAAGATTCAGTTAGTCATAGTGCCACCTATTGCCAATAGGAAGTGACATGTTTAACACGGTGATGCACTATTAGCAACACAGTAAAATATGCCATTGTGTGCTAAATGTTAGAAACATGCTCAAAGATGCTAGCAACACTTAGCTAAGTGCTAAAGCATGCTATTAACGCCATCAAACAGGAAGTTGTTGTAACTCATGCATACAATGTCCAATCTGTGTCTGATCTGCCCTAAACTTCACGTTTGATAAGAGTCCTGGCCTGAAAACATCTACATGCCAATATTCAGTTATAATCATAGTGCCACCTACTGGCAACAGGAAATGACTTGATTTACACTAACTTAAACATACAATGTCCGATCTGCCCCAAACTTCACGCTTGATAGGAGTCCTGGCCTGAACACATCTTAAGGCCAATATTCAGTTATAATCATAGCGTCACCTGCTGGCAACAGGAAATGACTTGATTTACACTAACTTAAACATGAAATGTCCAATCTGCACCAAACATCACATGTTTGGTAAGAATACTGGCCTGAAGACATCTACACGTCAATGTTCAATTATAATCATAGCGTCACCTGTTGGCAACAGGATATATCATGCTTTACACTAACTAGGGCTGTGGGATATTGAACAAAAAATACGATATGCGATACCTTGTTAAAAAATGCGATATTCGATATGCGATACGATATTGCTTAAAGTGTGTAAAATCAATTTAAATTATATTTTAAAATATTTAAAAATGAAAATTATATAACCAATTTGTTTCACATTCTTTCTTGGAAAATAAAGAATCACTATAACTTCTGAAAGTGACCAGCAGTTTTAGCATTACTTAAAAAGTAATGTCACAAATCAGAAAATGTAATTTAACATCAATGTGAACATACAAACAAAAAAATCAATGACACAAATTTTATATCATTGTAACTTTGCTTTCCACACACTAAGTACTACTTCATATACCACAGCAAAAACTATAGTCTGAGAAAGTTCAAACATGATTAAAGGCAAGTGAACAGTCAGTAAAAAAAAAGAATACTATTGACATAATTCTGTGTGTATGTGTCTGTTCAAACAGAAGGAGGAGATGCGAAAGACTAATCAACTCGGTCTGAAACGCGTCTCTCTGTGTGTGTGCGCGCTTTGCACGTGTGCGGCAGAACTGAAGAGATGCTGTGCGAGATGCGGCTTGTGCGTGCGCTTCAGGTGCGAGTCAGACAGCAAGACGAGACAGCAAAAAGTTGTTTTCTGCAACTTATTGCACTTAACTCTTTTCAACATCAAGCTATTCTCTGCTATATGCGTCGAGTCGAACTAAAACTTTGACCTTTTGCAACGTTTTGAATTAAGTAGCCTATTATTAAAATGATAATGATATCGCACGCCGTTGCGATATGCATATTGCGATATTTACATTTGCGATATTTCGATAATTTCGATATATCGTGCAGCCCTAACACTTACTCAAACATACCATGTTCAATCTGCACCAAACTTCACATGTTTGATAAAAGTCCTGGCCTTAAGACATCTACATAACAACATTCAGTTATAATCATGGCGCCACCAGCTGGCAGAAGGAAGTTTGGCACATATAAATGACTTTGGCTGCGTTCCAGTCCATTTTTTTATGCCCTTCACTCGCAAACTTCCCTCCGTCTCGTTTACTCGGATGTATG
>NW_015539924.1:224889-239865 GCF_001515605.1 Sinocyclocheilus anshuiensis
CTGCGTTCCAGTCCGTTTTTTTATGCCCTTCACTCGCAAACTTCCCTCCGTCTCGTTTACTCGGATGTATGTCATTGATTACATTGCATTAGTGCTCACTTCTGGCGGAACCCTTGGAATGGGTTGAACTGGAACGTCCTAAGCCCTTGATCACTTAGAATCAGCTATGGAGTTGGTTTATTGTTTACATTTTTTCCCATATGAATTTGTTTGGTGCAGCAATCTATATGTATATAGGTATGTTTGGGCTGTTATAAATGTTAAAAAAATCATTTATATATTATAGAGTTGTTTGGGGTGGGGATAAATTAAACGCGATCTGCGATGACATCACAATCGTGTTGCATTGTGGTCTATGGAGCGGCCTGAAGTGTGCATATGAAGCAGACTCGCTCCCTCGGTCAAAATCGAGGTGTCGAGGGTCTGTCCATATAAACTTCCCTCGTCCACTTCACGAAGTGGAACGCACTTCAAAATGGCAGCGGGAATTCCCCCGAGGGGAAGTGCTTAGGGAAGTTCGCGAGTGAGTGTCTAAAAGTGGAGTGGAACGCAGCCATAGACATATTCCTCCTATATTTATCACTTTAAATGCATATTGTCCACCGTTATCTGTTTTCCTAAAGCCACCGGGTGGCGGTGAGCCCGGGTGTCTGTTTAATTAGGGCCGAAGCCACTTAGGCGCAGGGCCCTATTGATCCCCTAAGGATTTTTTTTTTCTTCAAACTTGTGGGGGTTTTGGGGGGCCTTAACGTGCTCAAAATCTCTTGAAAATTGGCACACACATTGGAATCTGCGGCCATTAGGACGCCACAGAGGCTGGGACCCAGGCGTGGCACAGTGGCTCTACGGCGCCCCCTGGAACACAGTCAGAAAACGATGTATATCTCACACATACTTGCATGTATTCATATGAAACTCGGTACACATATAAATCTCATTGAACCGAACGACTTTCACACTGCATGTCATAGGCTCCGCCCTACAGGAAGTTGGCTATTCAGGGCTGTTTAAAAAGCGCATGCTCTGGAATTTGATATACTCCTCTGAGGGTTTCCAACCAATTGCCACCAAACTCGGTGAACATGATCTCAAGACATTGGGGATGCTAAATTGCGAAGGGATTTTTGATAGCTCGAACGGTTTGGCCGTGGCGAGGCGATGAAGTTATGGTGAGAAATGAGAAACAGGAAGTGTCTAATAACATCCACATAAATTTTCTGATTTTGATCAAACTTCAGGGGTTTGTTCACTGTATGACGATGATCGCATAGATGTGACTATTAGGAGTCAAAGTTATAGCGCCACCAACTGGCAGCAGGAAGTGTGTCATTTTCAAAATGCTTTGAATTCAGCATCTTATTTGTACTCGATTTGCTTCAAACTTCATCAGAATAATGTCAAAACACGACCGATGTAAAACTGTTGAGGGGATATTGATATCTAAAATATTGTTGCCATGGCAACGTGTCAAACTTGAATATTCTTTTCCGGTGATTTTGAGGCAGAAAACATCCTTAGAATTTCATTAAACTGGACACACACATCAGCATTAATGATAGTTAGACACTGGCAAAAGCTCATAAATGGGTGTGGAGGAGGCACTCTATAGCGCCACCTTTTGACAAAAGTTGGGGGGTTAGGTTTAGCTACAGACACCAAACTTGGAACATATACTGTATTGTTCTCATCAAGCCGGACAACTTTCTAATTTACACTCATCAGCTACGACCAACAGGAAGTCAGCTATTTTGCTCTGAATATGGATATTTGGAAAAATCAGGCAATGGAATTTTGCATACTCCATCCAGGAGAAACAAGTAATTCACACCAAACTTGTCTACATGATGCCAAGATACTGAATATACTAAATTGCGAACAGATATTGGATATCTTGAACGGTGTTGCAATGGCGATTTATTAAAGTAACAGTAAAAAAAGATAGCTGTAATTTTATTATATCTTTAAAGTGCAGCTTCCAAACACTTCAAAACTTTTTACATACAGAGAACCAGTCATTCTGAGGAAATGTGCATAGGTTCATGACTTTACAAAGCACTATGGATAACAGAAAATAAAAAAAACTATCAAACATCTGATCTTACTCTACCTCTGTGTGAGGGTGGGGGGAGGTGAGGGGGTGGGTGAGTGTGTGTGTTGAGTGTGGGGGTGGGTGAGGGGCTGGGAGTGTGAGAGAGAGAGAGAGACTTTTAAACATCTCTTTAATCACTAGGAAAAAAAATCAATCAGTATTTATTTATTTTATTTATTTATTTGCATTACAGCTTAAGAAATCTCTTAGGCCTTATCCTTTTCTGTCAGGTTTAGGGACAAAAAAAATCCTGATACCACTTAATTTGTAGGGCACTGACAACATAATGAGAACCAGTCATTCTGAGGAAATGTGCATAGGTTCATGACTTTACAAAGCACTATGGATAACAGAAAATAAAAAAAACTATCAAACATCTGATCTTACTCTACCTCTGTGTGAGGGTGGGGGGAGGTGAGGGGGTGGGTGAGTGTGTGTGTTGAGTGTGGGGGTGGGTGAGGGGCTGGGAGTGTGAGAGAGAGAGAGAGACTTTTAAACATCTCTTTAATCACTAGGAAAAAAAATCAATCAGTATTTATTTATTTTATTTATTTATTTGCATTACAGCTTAAGAAATCTCTTAGGCCTTATCCTTTTCTGTCAGGTTTAGGGACAAAAAAAATCCTAGAATCAGTTAATTTGTAGGGCACTGACAACATAATGTTTTTTAATTAGGTTAATAATTATGTTAATTACAACATAAAAAGATCAAAAGACATACACGTGGACTTATACATTTTTGTGCTGCAAATAATAATTTCAAACTCATTTGATACTGACCTATGACATCCTGTGACATGGCATTCATCTGAACTTACATCATCTCATGGATGTAACAGTAAAACAGTTCAACTTACAGATGAAGACTAAGCTGTAATGCAGGCAAAAATATTTCACAAATGCTTATCGTTAAAAAACGCTTATAAATCATTAAAGGTTTTGGTAACACTTTAAAATAATGTCTCTTTTGTTAACATTAGTAAATGCACTGGTAACACTTTATAATAACTGAACTCTATGAATCATTAGGTAAGCATTAGTAAATAGTCAGTTCATCCTTTATAAAGCCTTGCCCCAACATTAATAGTCATTAGTAAGCAGTTTATAAATACAGCTATAAATGCCTTGCTCTTGATTTATAAGCACATCTATTACAATGGAGAGTAAAGGCTCAGTTATCTTCCTAACAAAATAAATAAATAAAAATAAAAAATAAACCAACACAATCTTGAAAAAAGATTTCTGTGTTCTGTATCCCTCTGTGTTGTGTTTTTTTAACTTTTCTGTTTGGAAGATTAATGAGCTTTTAAATCTCCTTTGTAAATGCTTTACAAGGTATAAATAGTACTCACTTTAGATGAGCTCACAAAAATAGATGGCTGGCAACTACTAAATGTTTTATAACTACCTGATTTAATCATGAATTACAGTAGGAATATGTGTTAATAAAGCATTTATTAACACACTGAGCAACTATTATCATGTGTCTAAATAATAAGATTTATAAATGTACATTTAAATAGTTTATTAATCATTTACTTACACTTTCTAAATGATCTTATGAACTCCTAAATAACTGGTTTGTAAATAACATAATAATTTAGAAATGATAAATTGATCATTAATAAAGTATGAAAATACAATTATTAAACATTATAGATATGCTCAAGAACAAAACATTTATAGCTGTATTTATAAACTGCTTACTAATGCCTATTAATGTTGGAACAATGTTTTATAAAGGATGAATTGACTATTTACTAATGCTTAACTAATGACTCATAGTGTGCAGTGATTATAAAGTGTTACAAAATTTTTTAATGTTTAAGTTTTGAATATTAATTGACATTAATACAAGCTATATAATTATTGTTCATGTTAATTAATATAGTTAATGTTAATAACTGAAACCTTATTGTAAAGTGTTGCTAACGTTTTATACAGTATCTCACAGAAGTGAGTACACCCCTCACATTTTTGTAAATATTTTATTATATCTTTTCATGTGACAACACTGAAGAAATGACACTTTGCTACAATGTAAAGTAGTGGGATTAACCCTTTAATTGCCGAATCCCTTAAAACCAGACTGCCAGAGGGTTACTGTAAATGCATGTGCCTGCTGGGCACAGTTTTCCTGATGCCACCGGGGTGGCGTTTGCACTGATGGCTTGGACCCGCCATCGCTGCTTGCAGCTATATTTCTTATTATTATTATTCTCCAAAATGAATCGCATTTTTGAGGGCCTAAACATGCTCGAAAAGTCATGAAACTTTGCACACGCATCAGAACTGGCGAAAATTTACGTCTGATATAGGTTTCATAAGTGGGTGTGGCAAAATGTCTCGATAGCGCCACCTATTCACTTTCAGTGAAGTGCCCCTCCCGCTACATTTCACATACATGTACAAAAATTGGTACACACATGTAACACACCAATACCTACAAAAAAGTCTCGTGGAGCAAAATCTGAAACCCAACAGTAAGTCGGTTATTTTGAATTATCTCAGCAAATTTAGTCATTTTTGCCATTTTCAAGCGTTGTATTTTAACAAACTCCTCCTAGAAATTTATTCAGATCAACTCCAAATTTGGTCAGTGTAATCTAAAGCCCTTTGTGATGTTAAATTGCGAAGTGGCGGCCTTACAAATTTCAATGTTTCGCCATGAAACAGGAAGTTGTTATAACTCAGCCATACAATGTCTGATCTGCCCCAAACTTCACATGTTTGATAAGAGTCCTGACCTGAACAGATCTACATGAGCCCGGGTGCGAGGGCCCTTTCAACGCTGCTTGCAGCTTTAATTACTCCTGATTTTGATTTTATGATTTTAAGAACAATATATTTTGAATTGAAATCATATAAAAATATATTAAGAAAAGTAGTTAAAAAGAATTTTATTCATGTTTTCTGAATTACAAGAGGTTAATCAAATTGTTCTCAAAGGACTTCTCAAAGAAACATTTAAACATCCTACTGACATTGCTTAACTGCATATGCCACCATAGAGATGGCAATCTCTACTAAGATTATAACCTATATCCCAGTTTGACTCATAACGTGACTCATGATTACATCACATGAGGTGCAATCAGACAGAGTGAATTCTCTCACCTTGTGTTCAATCATGTTTCTGATCTCAGGCAGGAAGTTTTGAGTGATGATGCGGTGCAGGTGCCGGTCCTGAGGAGAGATTTTGTCCTTAACACTTTCTGCCAGATTGACCCAATGCTCCTCTGTGTCACACACCAGAGACCAGGCCCCACGCTCACGCTCTGACAACACATTACACAAATATCACCTCATTAACACATTCAAAAATGATCAATATCAAAGATTATTCATGTTCAAAGATCAGTTAAAAACCTCCAAAGTACACAAAAATTACAAATTAACAAAATACAATAATTTTATAATAAAACCAAAGCATCCTGATAATAATTTGTCAGATGCTACTAAATCTATTTAGCTACCAACCAATAGCTTGAGCTTTGATCTCTTAGAAATCTCTATTCACCAAGCTGCAACTGCTGGCACAGTTACTAGCATATAATTTCAACTTGTGTCATGAAAGCTCCACATTTCATGCTTTTGCTGAAAGAGCATTTCATGCAGACATGCACATTGCATGCACATTTCACATTACAGCAGACATGCATTACAGCTGCCCTGGGCACTTTAAGCCACTTACGATGCAGAATAATAATGAAGGAAAATGATTCTTCAATAACCCTACATTCTTTAGGCCAAAAACAAACTAAAAGCAGCAATACTTGTTTCCAGTGTCTCACCTATTACAGGCTTGGGCTCCACAACAATTTCATCCTCTTCCTTCACAGAGTCTTCCCCCTCCTCCTCCCTAAAACAAGCAAAATTAGACGCTTATCTTTCTAAATAATGCAACTTTAAAGCACCAAAGTATGACTAGGAAGTCTTTGTACAACAGCATTTAATACAATGCATTAAATGGATGTTTAAAGAGGTCTTACGTGGCCAGTCTATCTTCAGACTTCTTTGGTGGCCTCCCTCTTCTTTTCTTTTCTCTGTCGTAACGGTCACTGTGAAAATGTTTTTTGCAAAGGTTTCTTTTATATACACTAACAAATATAAATGCCATTGTTTCTTGTAGGCTTTTGTGAAAGCACCTCTCCATACCTGTATTGGGGAGATATTGCTTCGACTGGCTCCTCTTTGTACAGCCGCGTACCATAAAAATACCAATAGAGGGCCCCGTTCCCATCCTGGCCCAGAGGCTCAACACGTAAACTATCTGCATCCAGGCCCTGCAAAACCCAGGATTTATTTTAGACCAAACACATCTTGATCACTTCTGCTATGGTGAGTATTAAACAAACTAATGCAAAAGCTGTATCTGTTTTTGTGCTATTACAAGCTTGCTACCTTGAGCCGGTCGAAGACATCAGCAGCATCAAGACGATAGTCACAGAGTCTGTGCAAGAGTTCCACCTGTGTGCGGGGTGGCAGCTCTTCAAACTGGTGCTCCTTCAGTGGATTGGCCTTCCCTTCTTCCAGTTCCCAGCGGTAATTGATAATGTCTTCCAGGTAACTGCTAAAGGACTGAATCCTAAAAAAATAAATAAATTAAAAAAACAAACTGAATATTTTGGGTTACAATGCATCTTTATATCTAGAATTGACTAGTCATGTCAAACTAAACATTAATTAAACTTTCCATCCAAATTGTGAATTTGCGAAAAAATCTAAACATCACAAAAAATAGCACAAATAAAGCCGGGTTTCCAACCTATATGTCAAAAAAAAAAAAAGATTGAAGAGTCGTCTACTGTGGCTCTTCTAGTAAATGTAAATTCTAGGACTTTTCAAAATGCAGACAAAATGCCCTGGCAATCTTTAGGTTTGCTAACAATAGGCAACAAGACATTTGCTGGCCTGATGTCTGGAAGCGACAACATGTCAACATATTTCTGGAAAGTAATCATTGTCAGTGATCTCAGTGAATTATTCAGTCAAATGTTTTGAGGCAGTCACATGACTCTTTGGATGCCCATTTAGGAATTTACAATGCAATGTGTGCAGGTCTTCTAAGCCAATCAATTTTTTGTTCAACAATTTTATTCACATCTTTGTTGTTTCCATCCAGCAATTTATATTCAATATTTCAAAATTTGCTTATGAACGTAAAGCAACACAAACTATCTACTTTGCAGCAGCCTTTCACATCAATTTTAAGTTATGATAATTCACGAATAAATTATTCATATGATTTAAGTTCTATTACTATGTCTTTTTGTGATGACATAGACTATATAAAAAAACTAAAGTTAGGTCAATTCGATCAACCCAAAACCCAGTTCCTGGTACTAATGCGTAGGACAAGGGTAAGCCTCAGGACAACAAGAGAGAAGGTAGAGCGCGAAAAAGGAGAGAAAGAATAGGCTTATCTTGAGAAAGCAGAATGATCTCTCTCACAGCTGCAGGCCCCCTGCCATTCCATCTTTCTCTGCCTCTCTCTCTCATCCGTAACACTCCCTCCCCCATTCTGCTGGGGCGTTTAGCACATCTAGAATGAAAAGGGCACTTCTGTGAAAGGCCAGTGCCCCGCGGCCTCCCCCTGGATGCCAGTTGCTGTCGAATCCAATAAAACCCTGCGTCCTGTTAACGGCCTGCCTGAGTATGCTAAAGGGATAATTCTTGCCTACCCAGTCATCAACCGACTTCTTTTTGCTGCTGATGAGGCACCGCTATGGAAGGGAGCTCCCTTTAGGGGCCAGTCATTCATCACAGCACTGACTCGCACAATAACTCACACTCTTTACAGGGATGGGGCCCATGGCCCCTTGACCTATTACTGCTGCAGGTAACCTGGCTGCACGGTTACAGCACTACTATGGGCAACTGGTCACATGCAGATGGAGATTGATTCCGAGTCAAACACAGGATGTGGGCTGGGCAATAACATGCGCAAGATCTTTCAAGAGCACAGAGGAGGGTTGCTAAATCACCAAAAACAGTACAGTACTCTCAATAAAGGAATATTTCAGGTTCAATACAAGTTAAGCTCAGTCAACAACATTTGTTGCATAATACTAAATGCTAAAAAAATAATAATAATTGTTTCATCCCATGTTTTCTTTAGAGATTAAAGAGGTTCCAGCATGGCACTTGCAATGGAAGTGAATGGAGCAATTCTTTAAGGAGGATTTAAAAGAAACGTGCAATTGAACATTTTATAAAAACACATTATGTTAATTTGTATACTATTTGTGCTGTAAAGATGTTTAAATCATTTTTAGTCATTTTAGGGCATTATGTTTTCATGGCAACAAAGTTGTAAAACTAGATATAACTTTACACAAAAAAGGTTGTGAAATGAATTCAGTAAGCAATTTCATCACACTAAAATCATGTTAATAGTCATTCTGTTTAAGTCATGTTTAAGTCTTTTTTTATTGTTTTAAGTTTACAGATTGGCCCCATTCACTTCTATTGTTAGCGACTCAATGTAACCAAGCTGTTGGATTTTTTTTTTTTTTTAAGAAAACGAGGGATAAGTGGAAATTTTTATGGAAATCAAGTAGTGCTGTCCAACAATTAATCGCAATTAATCGCATTCAAAAGTTTTTGTTTACATAATGTGTGGTGTGTACTGTGTATATTTATTATGTATATATAAATACACACACATGCATGTATATATTTCAGAAAATTATGTTGTTTATATATTAAATATATTTATATATAATATAAATTATATGAATAAAAATATATACATGTAAATATTTTCAAAATATATACTGTATGTGTGTGTATTTATATACACAATAAATATACACAGTACACACACATATATTATGTAAACAAAAACTTATATTTTGGATGCGATTAATCGCGATTAGTAATAGTTTAATCACACTCAAATCAACATTATGCCATTATGCCACAAGTACTGACTGAGCTTTATTTTCTATTTTTTACCCACTTTTTTTTATTTCAGTTTTGTAATTCGTTTTGACGTCTCAATTTTTAATTAAAATAACTCTCGTCCTACTTTTTCTAAACTGTCTAAACTGTTTTACTCAGATGTACGTCATAATATGGAAGAACAGAACTGTCGCTACTTCGGTTACAATGTGACTGTAAGGTAGGAACAGGAAATACTGATGGTGATGCGCTTACGTGATGTCTCTTCGCTGGTAACATCCTTTCAGCAGGGAGCAGAGGAGATCTGAGAGGAAGTCTTGGTCTTGTTTCAGTAGTGCTTGCTCAAGTTCCTATCAAACAGAGAACAGCAGGCAGGGGAGGTTAGCTATTATAGCAGGGTTGAGTTTAACCAGCAGCTGCTTTTACGAACTAATGAAATTATATCAGTTTTAACAGTCCAGCCTGACATTTTATACCACTCTTTCACTGATGAGAAAATGTTGTGGCTAACTAAAGCCACATAGCGTGAGGCACTCACAGTAGTAATGTGGATTTATGAATTTCATATGGTAGTTTGACATTTTCAGCGAAACAATATAACCTCCTGTTACAAAACTCTTACTAAAGCTAAAAGTAAAGGGATGCAATAACAGTTCATGTTTGACTACCTTCTAAGGTTGTCATTATGCATTATGACTGAAACCAGAGAAAGACACATTGCTGTTAAAAGGAACTGCCTGTAGAGTGATGGCACTCAACCATAGCCAGTTCAGGAACCAACCTGACAAACTAAACTTCTAAATGTGCACTGAATGTTGGGTGAAAGTGGTGTCACCTTAATTTGATCTTTTAAGCTGTAAGATTACACCACTACAAAGCACTTTTACACACCATTTGGCTTGGATAAACCCAACTTCCTGTATAAATGTTTGTTACTCATCCTCATATGTCTTTGCTTTCTCACCTGTGTGTTAGTGACATTTAGCCCAAGGTCAACTTTGACTGATTAATCAGCACATAGAGTTGGGGTATGTCACATTAAGTACATTTAAGTATGTACAGTAATAATTAAGCTACAGTGGGTTTTGTGTAGGGAAGCTACAGTCCTCATCTGTCCAAGCACACATAACACAATGCAATATGCAAATATTTAAAAGGATTAAATGCACCTTTTGTATTAACTCTGTCCTTCATAACAAGCACACAACACAGAGCCTAATTGTAGTACAATAACTTGTATAGTTCATTTTAGTTTAGAGGTGTTAACATGACCAAATTTTCCAAGCCTTTCCAAATTGTAGCACCCTTGGTTCTCAACCTTGCACTTCAAAAGTTTGAAGTTAGTTGGACTAAAGCAATTTATGGTCCATCCCTGGTCAACCTCGATTTTAAAAAGATGGTCACACTTTAGTTTGGGGGCCAATTCTGACTATTAACTATGACGCTGCCTCAGTAAACTTCAGTAAAGTTGTTAAGTTTAGGTATGGGGTTGGATTAAGTGATCTACAATATGGTCATGCAGAATAAGGCATTAACTTGTGTTTTATTAGGACTAATAAAAAGCCAATATGCTAGTAATATGCATGCTAATAAGCATCTAGTTAAAAGTGAGAATTGGTACCTAAACTAAAGTGTTACCAAAAAGACAATTCTTTGCTTTAGTAAAACTAAAATCTAACTTTTAAAGTGCATTTAAACATACTTTGTGCTGTGATTCAGAAATGTGATTTATGTGAAGGTTAAGTACCAACAGTGGCACAGCTTTGGTCAGAAGTTCTTATTCCTGAAGCAAACTGATGCATTACATCATAACATCTGGCGTAGCCAAGTCATGAAATATCTGGGCAACAGTGTAGGCTCAGTCCCTTCGAGGGGCAATCCATGAGCTATTACCATCATGACCTTTGGCAAGACACTTCAGCCTGGGTTGCTCTGAAGGGATTTTCTCAATAATTAGTGTACTGCAATTAGCTCTAGATGAAAGCTTTAGCTTAATGACAATTCCAAGCAAATTAGACATCTGAACAGGCTATGAAAATATTAGGTAAAACCAATACAAAAAGCAATAAGTCACTGTCAATATGAATTAACAACGGAGTACTACAAGAGTATGAAAGTATGATTGGAAGCCACCTGACTTTAAACACCAAACAAGTTGGATGTATGGTGAAATCCTTAAGAGTAACTGCACTGAAAATACACCCCAAAATTTTCCAGGTTCTTGATAAAGCGAATAAGATGGAACTGTGGTTTAACCTTGACCCCCGTCTTCCATTGTCTTGCAGCTATTGAGGGTTTATGAAGCGGCAGTAAGTGGGACTGCAAACTCCAGCCTACTGAAAGGAGCAGAAGAGAAGCTAAGCGAAAGCATGAGCCCACAGCCACGGCTAGGCTGACCCAGCATGCTCTTCTCTCTCCTCAGGATGCCCAATGTCACCAAGAAAGAGGGGGGGAAAGATCGAGAAATGTAAATGGCCAGTGCTCCATCACTGGTCCATATCAAGGAGCTTAGCGACTGCGGTTGCTTTCCTTTCACGAGGACTCAGCGAGCCACTCAGTCCCTCAGGCAACAGGGAGCACTTTTCAGCTCCCATATAAAACATTCCCCTCCCTTTACTCCTTCAGAGCAGAGTGACACTACAAAATTAACTCAAGGGTGAGAGAGGCAGCCCACCCATTCATTGTGAGATTCACTCAAGCTGCAGATTGCCGTTTCTCTCTAGAGAAATGGCGGAGAGAACGGGGTCACGGAGGGTCAGCTCACACACCTCCTGGCTGTGGAGAGGCACGGAAACCAGGAGCCCAGTATCAGCAGGAGGAAAAACAGAGGGAGAGCTTGAAAAACAGGATGAGACACGTTTGTGCTTAAGGTGAAAAAATGCACTGTCCTTAGATTGTTCTCTAGGAAAAGATGTCAGTGGTATTGCTTAACATGCTGAATCTATTAGGATATTTTGGGTTGATTGTTGAAGCAATTTAAAAGCTATTGATTATCCCCTCCAGGTACTCAAAGAGTCTAAAGTGTCCATGAAACTCCTTATTGAAGGAGACAGTCTGCTCAGACAGGAAGTCCAGAGGTGAAACGGATCCACCGTAACAAAAAGGCTTATGGCCGGACAAATTTTGTACCTCTTCATGTTTTCATCTATTTGTATCCATCTCTTCACAACTCACTGACACTCTGAATGTTTGGGGATCATCTTCGAGTGATGGGCCATTCTGGCCTTCCACACATCCCTCAGATCCCCCGTTACGCCTACAAAACTTTCTGGTCCCTTGACAGTAAGAGGGCCAGAGTGGGCCCATCTATCAGTGCAGCCTCGACTTTGATCACACTTCAAACCTGAGGCCGACTGCGGGGGATTAACACAACCCCACTTTGCTTTTGAAGTGCCATCCAGTGGCTCAGATGGCAGAGAAGGGGAATTAATGTTGTGCATGTCCTTTCCTCCACAAAGTCTCCTTTAACAGCTCCCTGAAGATCTCCGACCTCTATCTTCTTTCTTAACCAACTAGCAAAACAGGTATGGCAAGTGCACAGCACAGTTGGGCAAGAAACCAAAGTGATAGCATTTGATGAGTCATTATGAGTAACATTGTCAGTCAAGTCCAAGTTTAAAGAGAGTTCACCCAACAATGACAATTCTGTCATCATTTACTCACGCCGTGTGATATTTTTAAGAATAGAGAGGAAGACTTGCTTTAATAGTTCAAGCAAATCTTTAACATGGCTGACATGGTAGGTAATATGACATCTGCAGTTCAAGAATGTTTGAAGTGACACTACTGAAAACAGTTCATTAAATCATTAGGTTGTATATTTTATCAGTCTCAGAGCTAACTGAACATCACTGATAAAGGTTTGTGTATCTGCCATGACAGCTTTGGCAAAACTGAGCTGCCCCCAGTATCAGTCCTTGGTGCACACCATAAGCTCTCTACAGATGGTATACGGACAATTAACAGCTTTTGTTGGGTAAGGGAGCAATAGGAAGACAGTGAACGTCCCTCTATCTGTATAACGTCCACCCCACTCCCTGAACTGTATCTCTTGATAGCACACTTTCAACCTACATAACAGTTAGGGCTGCATGATAAATCGCATGAGATATTTAACGTGCATCTTGTCAGTAAAGCCGGTTCTGTAATCAGCGGTAAATCATGCGATTTATCGTGCAGCCCTAATAACAGTACAGCAACATTATGAAATAAAACTTTCACAACCTAACTGTGGATCTTACAATAACTTAGACTTTCTTCTTATATAAAGTTTTTGCAGTGCAACAGATTCTGATGAGCAATGCTGGACTGGCCGTTGAGGATAACGTACAGTGGAGTGATACAATCCAGATAGGTTATTGTTCCTCTTTTCCCAAGAACTTAACCATTCATAAAGTTGCTGCCCAAATAACCAGTGAGAAAGTGCATTATTACCACTTATTCTTCCAGACATTCAGTCCTCTGACAACCCTAGCTATTTACCCTTTCTACTGCAAGTACAATATATACTGTATAGTTTTACAAATAATTATGCTCATCCAGTGAAATTTATAAGTGTATTACTTTTTTAATGTCTTCCATTTGTAACTAAGTACTAAAAGAGTTATTTAATTCAAATTAAAAATCACAAAATAATAAGATTAGATTATGTAGCTTTAACTTTTTAAAGGGGTCCTATTATGCTCTTTTACAAAGTCTTGATTTTGTGTTGGGGGTGTACTAGAACAGGCTCTCATTAGAGTTGTGACGGTGAGGAAATTTTCCCACCGGTTAATCGACGTGTGACAACACCGTAATACCGGTATCACCGCGGGGGCGGGGCGTTCCCTCTTTTCCTTGCTTTCCTTCGCTTTTACATAGCTTGTAAAAGCGGTGTGCCCATTTTACTTTTACTTTCAAATAGCGGCAATTCGGAGTAAAGCAATTGTTCGTTTTTAGTTCGTTTTAATTTTCCCTCTTTTCCTTGCTTTCCTTTGCCTTTAAATAGCTTAAAAGCGCCTTACGCATTTTACTTTCACTTTTGAATTAGCGGCAGTTCGGCGTCAATTGCTTGAATGCAACAACAAAATACAACGTCAAACTCACTTTAGCGTATATATAAAACAGAACTTTTATTAACAAAACAAATAAAAATACACCATGCTATAGGGCAAGCTATGCCTAATATAAAATAACAAATAAAGTTTAATAGGTATACAAAACTGGAAATAAGTAAACGTGTATAATATATAACCAAATAAATAAGAAACGTAGAACGTTTATTAGCAAAACGAATGTCAAATAAAATAAATAAATGACACAGTTTAAATAAAGTAAAAATCAGCAAACAATGTGGAACCAATTAAATAAGAAACGAATGTTTAAAAAAAAAACTTCCAAAATCACCTTAGATAAACGGCAAAAGTCAACAGTCTTTTCAAAATCCAAAATATTGCCAAACAGGAGCTTTTGCATTTCGTTTCGAAACTAAATCATCCGCAATTGTCTTGTCTGTCTCACCTCACTCTTCTTGTCAGTATTGTAGTCCAAACGAGTCGTTCGTTGTAGTTTTTGAAAAGTGATTTCTGTTAAATAAAATATCTTCTTTTGAAGTGGACTTTGAGCTTTGTAACTTTGCAGATCTTTTTTATACTCGAACAGCAACATTACAAACTAACTAAAGTTGAAAAAGTGAAAAAGCATAATAGGACCCCTTTAAATACTAAATTCATAACTAGGCATTATATGGTTGTGTAAAATGCTAAACATTTTTGGGTTCAATTTCAATAATATTTTGGTCATAACACTAGGGCTGAACGATTAATTGCATTTGCGATAATATCGCGATATGAAATAACGCGATTTTTCAATCGCAGAGGCTGCGATTACACCCGGTCACGTGACACGCGAGAGTAAAGAGGTGTGTTCAACTTGAAGATCGATCGGTGTATGACATCAAAGTACGGCGAGAGAAAGCATAAGGAGACGTCCGCGCTCTTATA
>NW_015539924.1:239875-282356 GCF_001515605.1 Sinocyclocheilus anshuiensis
ATTAAAAAAGCATACATTTTTCATAATGTTTATTGAAATTATTTGGTAGTCTGAGGTGGGATGGGGATTCGGGAAAGGGGGGCAGATTTTTTTTATAGGTTTAAAGGGGGGCGCGACCAAAAAAGTTTGAGAACCACTGGTCTAAAGTTAACAGACAGTGTTTAAAAAGTGCAGTCCCCATGTTTACATATGTTTATTACAGTGACTTTGAATTACCTAAAGTAGTGTGGTAAAGCAACAGATTTGTTTTTATATTTCTGCAATCTACTTTAGTTTGTGTGATTTGTTACTGACTTTCATATTAATGTTTACACCAGGCTATTTAAACATAATTATTACATGCTTACAAGATTGGAAGTTCAACAAATCAGTCAATATACTGTGATTGTAGTTGTTAAATAAAAATGTCATTCATATCAATTCATGCATCAACTAATTTCATCGTAACATATAGGCCTGGCCTACAGAAAAGAACATTTATGTTTAATCTATCTAATAGTGTGTTGGTCATACTATACAATGATTCATAGCTTGTCTTTGTTGAATAATACAGAACATAAAGAGCTTTAAAAAAATAATTGCATATTAAATCGCAATCGCAATATTGGTAAAAAAAATCGCAATTAGATTATTTTCCAAAATCGTTCAGCCCTACATAACACCCACCAGTCAAATTTTAGAAAGGGTCAAGAGCAGGGCAGCTTAAACGGCAGAGCTGGGCCACCCGTCTCAATGTCAGGGCCAGGTGCAACAGGTGGCCATGGATGGGTGGCCAGACACATCCAGGGTTTGGGATCATTGCACAGGCGACTGAATGGGGATCATTAACTCTAGGAAACCTCCCTTCACAATGGCCTCCCCATATTCTCAAGTCTCTAGCGTGGCCTCCACTTGGTGGTCTTGTTGCCAACATTTTGAACATGATATTAGCCTATACCACCAGGTGCAATAATGTGCTTATGTATGGACCATTAACATAGGACTAGTTTGCAAGGGAAAGTAAAACAAAACTGAGCATTGGGGCTTAATACATGCACAATGACGCTTATGAACAAAGATAAAAATAAGTCTTATCAAAACATTAACAAATACTACGGCAAAATAACTTCTCATTACTTACAGTGGCAGTACTCGCTGTTTATTAAAGTATTCCTGCTAAAAAAAAAGTCAACAGATTAAAGGGGTCATATGACGTTGATAAAAAGAACATTATTTTGTATATTTGGTGTAATGCAATGTGTTTATGCATTTCAAAAAATCAAAAAGGCAAAAAAAAAAACATTATTTTCCACATACTGTACATTATTATTGCTCCTCTATGCCCCGTCCTTCTGAAACGCATTTGATTTTTACAAAGCTCATCGTTCTGAAAAGCGCGTGTGCTCTGATTGGCCAGCTATCTAGTGCGTTGTGACTGGCCGAATTCCTCAAGCGTGTGAGGGAAATGTGCTTGCGTCACTTCTGAGCGGCGCATGCGCAAAGCCGACCTCCATACATCATCCGCCCGGAACTGCTTCCCTTTTTCATTTTTGGGTGAACTAACCCTTTAACCACTGATTTCTAGCTGTGTCCTAGAAGGCCAAACAAAGTAGTTTGGCTTTCGCAACGAAACCCACAGCGTCTCCACGATATGGCGGCAGCAATACTACAGCGAGAATAAAAGTTACGCCTTCTTTGCGTATACATTTGGGCGGTGTTATGCAAATCTTCCCACACAATGACATAGATATGTGGGGGCGTGTTTGAACGAGGCATATCGCTTTGGGTTTGTGACTTTAATCTTTGCAACTTTACAGATCTTCTGTATGCACGAACAGCTTTTAACACTCCAAAGACAAAGGAAAACATGAAATCGGATCATATGACCCCTTTAATAGAATTGGTCACTAAACTAAAATGTTACCAAACTTTATTTATCCATTACAAACTATATTAGCAGAATATAAAAAAAAGTCCAAATGCAAAAATGTTTTGTTATGCAAGTAATGTAATATGACATTTGTTTTGAACTGGTAAAAAATACAAAAACACTCTGTTAGGTAGCAACATTTGATTAAATTTGTAAAAAAATACAAAACATTCTTTTAAATACCAACATTGGCAAAAATACAAAAACATTTTTAAGTAACAACACTTGTTTTAAATTTACAGAAATACACAAAAATTCTGTTAAGCAACCATGTTTGATTTAAATTTGTAAAAATACAAAACATTCTTTTAAAGGGATACTCCACCCCAAAATGAAAATGTTGTCATTAATCACTGGCAAAGAGAAAGGAAACATTTAAATCGCATCATATGACCCCTTTAAACCATGCCTTGTCAGTAGAAGTTAACTTAAAATCATAATTCCAAAAAAAAAAAAAGAAACTTACAATATATATAATTTCTCGACAATATACTACAATATACAACTTATAATACAAATGTTTTTTTTTTATAATGATTTGACAATTTTATATTAATAACATTACTTTTAAAATTAATAATCAACATTCAAAGGATGGGGAATTAATTTTAAAAAGAATAACATTAAAAATCTTTTTTCTTCATTAAAGGGGTCATTGAATAGAAAATTCACTTTTACATGTTGTTTGAACATAAATGTGAGTTGTCAGTGTGTGCACCCATCCACCCTATAATGATAAAAATTTGACAAGAATGTCTCCTAAGCGATTGAGGTGTTTTGTTGTTGGATGTAATAATGAACATAGCAGTCATCATTTACTCCCGACATCTGAGCTGCTGAAGATGCAGTGGTTTACATTTGTTTTTGAAGGGAATGCGCCCCCGATCTACCTAAATGAGTTTATTGCCACGTTCACGCAGCAGCAGAATACAGTTGTCAGTCCTGTTTTTGAGTCCTTAATACGGTTACGGTTACGGTTACACACAGTTCGGTTATTTAAAGGCGTGACAACCGCATTCTGTAACCGAACTCACACCTGTAAATTTTCAGGACTCACAACCGCATTCTCGGAACACACGCGGTGTGTGAACGGAACCGGACTGGACAACTGGTTGTCTGTCACATCATACAGTGCAAGAGAGAGCCGCTCTGCCACACAAACGCGCGTCTACCGTGTGTTACGTGTTTTCGGTAACTTACTGTGACGGAGAAATGAGCTGCGTGTCATCTGAACATTTTAGAGCCCGTCAGTTTTCCACCAGAGCTGCTCCCGTCAGTTTAGTGTTCTGTGCGCGATTCAAATGCTCCACTCTCCACCCAAATTTAAAAGCTGCTGTTGGTTAATGAAGATTTGACGAAAGAACTCGCGGCTCGATTGGACTCTTGTCGTGTCAGAAAGTGATAAGACTTTCAGTTTTATGGACATCGCCATCTTTGATTTTACTTTGGTCACTGTCACTATGGTTACTGGTAAGGAATACGGGCTTGACTCACGTTGCTCGTTCATACAGACAGTGTTCTAAACACAACTGTAAGCTGCTGTGTGAACGGGACATTTCGAGACTCACACCTGTAAAGAAAATGCGGTTGTCAATCCCAAAAACTGACAGTGTGAACTAGGGATGTCAGTTTTCGATCATTTCCATGATCGATCGTCATTTAAATTAACGATCAATTAATCGTTAACCTTAATGCTGCAAAATGTGTCTATGCAGCCCGGCACGACAGGATGTGCAAAAGTTACTCAAAAAAAAAAAACCCGCTTTCTCACCCGATTTAAAGGGGATTTAGTCTGAATAAAATGCTAGTAGCAGGATTGTAAAATGAATAGATGTGATTATGATCATTTGATAAAATGAAGAGAGCTCGTTTGAGATCATTTTACTTTGTTGACTGTTTCCTATCCCGTCACGGGGACCGCTGAATTAAGAATTCGTTCGATTTATTAATTTGTTCCCTCATCGTGGGTTAAGGAACAAAATTAATGAAACATGGACACTGGCCACAAATTAATAAGTCGTAGGAACGAATTAACAAGTTGTAGGAATGAACAGCCTATCTGTCCTGTGTCCCACAGCCCTGCAAAGCGCAGAGCCCGATATGAAAGAATTATCTGGGGAAATGACTTAGTTACTACATTTCTATTGCTTTCCATGTTGATGAACTTTGTGTTGTTTCTATTTTAATGCACTTTTAAAGTTGAAATCACATTAAAAGCTTAATTTGTAATTATGAATTAATGATGATGCATTTATATACCGTCACCGTCACTCACAGCCGCTCGCACGTGTTTTGCGCATGAGCCGCACGCAGCCCTAGATTAAACAACTTAATCGACCATCGATAGCTTTAATCGATTGCATCTCTTATCGACAATTAATCGATCATCGATTAATCGTTGACATCCCTAGTATAAATAAAGATGTGGTGAAATGGTGCTTTGTAAATAACACTTGTGTGTCACATGCTTAAAATATCTCAAATCACTGTCAACCTGTTGAACACGATAGCTGATGTTGACAGTTAATCTCGTCACCCCACGGAAGAGAGGGGCAGGGGGGGCAGAGCTCATTAACATTTAAAGGGACATGCAACAAAACGGGTTGCTGTGAAAAGAGCTGTTTTTGACAAGGTAAAAAGGGTGTTGTTGTTACACTACCATTGAGAAATTTTAACCAAAGTATGTTATAGACTTTTTATTAAGACCCTAAAGAATCATATCAACTTGTGGAAAATGGGCATCCGATGAAATCCCCTTTAAATACCATTCATTCAAATGTCTTTTTTTCATAACAGACTCTAGAAGAGACTTGCTTATCTAAACAGTTCCGCCATATACAGATAAAATATTTCTCCTTATGGGCCTAAACATAATTTAAGTTGCTTATGAGTCTGAATTTGTCTGAAGTTGAGTCTGAATTTAGGTGTTACTCAAGTCTGACTTTTGGACCCAAAGTGTCAACCCAAATGTATGCAAAGTAGGTATGAATTAAGTTACATTTACTAGCAACCAGTTGTAAGCCAAGCATGTAGTAGTAGTAGTAGTAGGCTAATACTCAAAATACAACAGGGTTGAGTGTTTATGGTATAGAAAGACCAAGAAGAAAGTCCAATTTCAGAGTTCAGGTTGAGTTGGTCTGAAAAAGAGGTCAGAGCAAACTGACTTTGACTATTTTTAACATCAGTGAACAGAGTGTGTTGTGATGTGAGCACAACCAGGAAACATTACCATAAGCATAACAGACAAGACAACCATGGTTTCTCTCCAAACAACTGTTCCCAAGAGCAGATGAGTGGGTCTAGCCGGGCCATTGTTACAAACTCGCCTCTCAAAGCACATCGACACCCCCCAGCACACCCCTCCAAAACACACACATGCTTCACACATACACACTCTCTCTCTGCCACCTCTGCTGTAGGCTGAGGGTCCCTCATGTCTCATGCGCGCAGCCTCCCCCACCATCTAACTCCATCCTGCAGGGTGACATTCCCACTGGAGCCCCCATCGCTGCCGCCCCCACCTACTCAACTGTCTGCGGGGAGAGAGCTGCAATCCCCGATGACACACTAAACATCAGATTTCCCATCGTGCTCTTACGAGCTCCTAGCAGGTTCTTGCATCATGCTGCCATGAGCAAAAAACAGCACGTCGCTCTGAGGAACACCTGACAGTCACAATCTAAGCGGGTTAACGCACAACCCGACAAACTAGGATCACAATGGGAGCTTCGATTTCATCCCAGACGAAACACAAACAAGCAACGGCAGCCTCAAACTGGAGACAGACACTGGGAGCCATGGGGTGCTTCAACAATGGAGCTGCTTGAAACGAACACCACAGAGTACAAACCCCTCCACCCAGCTCCACCCGTACCCCATGTGGAACCATCTGATACATTTACTTCTGCCCTCACCTGTCAATCAGAGGTGGGGGAGGGGAGTTGGTAATCACAATGTGGATGGATATGGTGGTTAAGGCAGAAGTGTTGTGCACATATGATGGATTCACTGTTGCATGGGGTCATTAGTTAACACATGAAGAATGCAAAATTAATGCAAAACTTGACGCCATGATGCTAGGAGGTTGCTATGCAGTTGCCAAGGTGTTATGAGTGGTTTAAGGCCCCGTTTTTGTAATCGGAGAAATCGGTGACACTGATAAATCTGTCTAGTATTCCGTACTTCAGAAAATAAAGATGACAGCAAAAGTTTGGAGTCATAAGATTTTTAAATGTTTTTGAATGAAGTTTATCACCAAAGCTTCATTTGTTTGGTCAAAAATACAGTAAACAGTAATATTGTAAAATATTACAATGTTAAATAACCAGTGGCGGCTCGTCAGGGGAGGCACAGCTTCCCCATAATTTTGAGGTGAAAATGGGAGGACGATGATTTAATGTTAATAAAATTCACAATTCATTTCAGTTCATGTCTCAGATTGTGTATTTTTTGTTTGTAATTTCAGTTGTAATACCATAATGTGAAAGCGCCGCTTTTCTATCGCGAATGTGCCGAATCTGCTGATGTAATTACAACCGCTAATGATAGAGAAGGGGAGGCCGGGGGAGAGGTGAGCTCTCGTGCCTCCGTTGGTAACAAAAATTAGCCAATCACCATCGAGTGTTCACTTTCAGCGCTGAGGAGTGTTGCGAAAAGAACCCTTGCAAGGGAGGCTAGCCTCCCTTCTGATATAAACCAATCATCAAAGAGACGTAAATTACGTGATATTAGTTTGAACTTCTCCCGCTCCGCTGATAATGTACCAAGTACTTATGATGAGTACCGATATTGAATATTTGATCGCCAACAGATTTACCAAGCTGTCATTCAAACAGTATATATACAAATTTAGGGAAAAACATTAAAGCATGTCAACATATTCCATTACACCAAATACACAAAATAATGATATTTAAAATAGCATCATATGACCCCTTTAAGAAGGGATGGATGTTTGTTTCGAGTGATAGGCCAGGTAAGTGAAATTATATTATCTTGCTGTATGTATGTCGTTTTCTTTACGTTTTCTGTCTAAAAGCGACCAAAAAGCCATTTTAAAGTGGTTAAGCAAATTATAATAATAATAATCGGCAGGGATCCCAGACCAATACAATTAGTGTGCCTCCTCTATTTTAAAACCCACGAGCCGCCACTGTAAATAACCTATTTTAATTAACTTTAAAATTTAATTTATTCCTGTGACGGCCAGGCTGAATTTACAGCATCATTACTCCAGTCTTCAGTGTCACATGATCCTTCAGAAATCATTCTAATATACTGATGTGCTGCTCAAGAAACATTTCTAATTACCAATGATGAAAACAGTTGTGCTGCTTCATATTTTTCAAAGGATTCTTTGATGTATACAAAGTATAAATGAACACCATTTATTTGTAAAGGAAATCTCAACATTATAAATGTTTTACTGACACTTTTGATCAAATTTAATGTGTCCTAACTGAATAAAAGTATTACTTTTTTTATTCCTTGACTTCAAAACTTTTGAACAACTGATCACATAATGGCAAAAATCTCAAGTCTGAAGACTTAGAGAGATCATTCACATTGCAAACAGTGCGGGACAAGAACGTGTCTTGGCAAACTAATTAACAGTGATACTGTTAAGAATGCATTCTTGTCTTCTCATCTGGTTGACTTGAGTAGATTGTTTAAAATATCCAGAATGAAGGTGGGTGAGAGCGGTCCTTTTCAAGCAACAGCATCTGGGGTCTGAAATAAGGCCTGATGACCCATCAGTTATTGATGGTGCAAATCCCACAGCCAGAGCTCACATCCTCCTCCTCAAAACCACAGGAGCTCTACTGAGGATGAGCCCCTCACACAACAAAGTTGCTAATTCAACACAGGCTTCACACATGCACGCGCATACGCGCTCACAGCCATCCTTCTCAATCGGCACCCGGTGTTGGAGCAAAACGAGAGAGCACTACAGATCCTCCTGACACAAATCCATTTTCCTCATCTTAATCCATCTGCTTTTCAAAACAAGAGCCGTTGTCGGCTCCCGCTCCGCCAGGCCCCATTGAGATTAAATCTCCCTTTACAATCAAGCAGCGCGAGGCCCTAAAGAAAAGGTGCCCCAGACGAACACCAGCACCCAGTTACGACCATCTCGGCTCTCCGGGGGGAGAGGCAAAGAAAGCCACCATCTGTGATTTAGTCATGCTCATGCCAGGGCCAATGATGGAGCAGCAGTGTGCGAGGAGGAACGTGAATGAAGCTCTATTCAACATTGGCAGAACACACAACCCCAAGTTGGGTGGAGGAAAGAGCATAAGGGGGCATTTGTACCCGGAGCTGAAGGTGAGATGAGGAAGATGAAAGGGAGGGAGTCCGTGATAATCCACTGGGAAGACACTGAGAAAATTCTGCCATGTAAAAGATCATGGATGAGACAAACAGCTGTCAGCGAACATGTGGACGTGCTACGTCAGAGCTTGACAAAGGCTTAATGAGCTCTTGCACAATGGCCTATGTGATCTCTGACATAGACTAGCGTTAATTAGTATGTATTATAAACTCGCTCAGTCACAGATTCTAATTAGAAAAGACAGAGAAACAACTAGCAAACCTGTGCAAAAGGAGTCCAGCCACAAGAGGATCAAATGAAGAGTCAATTACAAGTGTGACTGCATTAAACCCTGTAAAAATGTAATCTTTACAAATCTTCAACAACAACAAAGTATATATAATGAATTATAGACATGGATTACCATTACCAACTCCATATGACTTCGTGAGATTTAGGCCTAAAGTCTACATTGTGAGATATAAAGTTGCAATTACAAGAACTTTCAACTTTATATATAATGTGACTTTATAATTAAACAGTGTGACTTTGGCTACGTCCACACGAAGCCAGAGCTTTCCCTATCCAATCTTTTTTTTCCCCTCGTCTCAAGAAATATCTGCGTCCACACGAAACCACAAAACCGACACAAAACGATGTAGTACACATGCTAGACCAGTATGTGGCGCTGTAATTCTGCCACAGAGATACACTAAAAATGGAGAAGAAGACTTGGACTATGCGCATAAACCTTGCGCGGTATACAAACGAACATGGAACAATAAATTTATTGATCTGTGTTAATATTAGTTAATAAAAAGACAATCGTTCAGTGTTTGTTCATGTTTTTGTTGCTGTTACGTGATGTAGCGGTGTCTGACTAGGGGCGAGACATGGGCTGATGACGTCATCGTTTTAGAAAATATACGGATTCGCTGTCCACACGAAAACGCAAGGGCGGCGTTTTCAGATTTATCCACTCTGGGAACCGGTTTCAAAAAAATATCGGTTTCACTCTCCCAAAACGATGGATCCGTGTGGACGAAACACCTATACGATACAAAATTTATGCATATACAGCTAAACGCGTCTCTGTGTGAACGGGGCCTTTGTCTCATAATTGAGCCTTTTTTTTTTTTTTTTACACAAATTGACTTTGATTCTTGACTATTTCCTTAAAGGGGTCATTGGATGCGAAATGCACTTTTACATGTTGTCTGAACATAAATGTGTGTTGGCAGTGTGTGTACACAACCAACCTATAATGATAAAAATCCACCCAGTGCTTTTTTTTTTAAATTCCCCACAAATAATAGCCAGTCTCATATCTAGCCTTTCACAGATTCTTGGCAGTGTGACATCACACAGGCAGGCCCCTCCAACGATTTCAGCACAGACTGGACTGGTGTCTTACCTTAGACCCGCCGTGAGTGAGCTGTCATCAGTCCATCATTGTTTCGATGCCGGAGCAGATGTAGACAAGAATGACTCCTAAGCGACTGAAGTGTTTTGTTGTTCGATGTAATAATGAACATAGCAGTCGTCATTTACTCCCGACATCTGAGCCGCTGAAGACGCAGTGGATTACATTTGTTTTTGAAGCAAAATGCGCATAACAATCGCATTCGATTAATCGTGCAGCCCTAGTGAGTATACTTTTTTTTTTTTTAATGAATCTTTGCAAAACACCTTTCCTAATAACACGCTAGTTAGCAAGTTTCACGATGAATGCGGCTAAAGTTTACCGTCTCTCATAGAACGGCTCGGAAGAGAGGGGTGGGGTGAGCAGAGCTCATTTGCATTTAAAGCAGCATGCAAGAAAACAGCTTGCACTGAAAAGAGCTGTTTTTAATTTGACATGGTAAAACGGGTGTTGTTTTACACTACCACTGAGAAATTTTAACCAAAGTATGTTATAGACTTTTCATTAAGACCCTAAAAAAATCATATCAACTTGTGGAAAATGGGCATCCGATGACCCCTTTAAAATATGACTACTTATAGTTGCGACTATTTCATTTACTGTTTGATGTAAGATTCTGTTTCGTTTGAAGAAATTAATACTTTTATTCATCAAAGAAACATTAAAATGATGAAGACATGAAGAACATTACAAAAGATTTCTATTTCAAATAAATGCTGCTGTTTATCTTTAAAAAAAATGTATCATGGTTTCTACAAAAATACTAAGCAGCACAACAGTTTTCAACATTGATGATGACAATAAAGTTTCTTGAGCAGGAAATCAGCATGTTAGAATGATTTCTGAAGGATCATGTGACACTGAAGACTGGAGTAATGATGCTGAAATTTCAGCTTTGCATCAAAGGAACTTTAAATCGTAATAATACTTAACATTTTTTTTTTTTTTACTGTATTTCTGATCAAATAAATGCAGCCAAAATGCACGAGAGACATTTTTCTAAAACAAAAAAAAATTCTTACTAATCCCAAACTTTTGAACTGTAGTGCAAAAATGAACAAGTCAACAAACTGGCATCTGGTTTAGGAGAAATGGAAATGGCTGCAAATCTACTAAAAGGATCGAATGATCGCAACCACGGTCAATTCTTACACAATTAAAGAGTGCTTGTGATGGTTGGTTCCCTAAAATGAGAACTTTGAGTAATCAGCTCAATGAGCTTGTCTTTCTCCAGCTCCCCACACTTCTGACTGAGCCCACCAAATATAATCAATTCAGAAACTAAATTAAGTCCCGATCCCATCTTTTGCTGAGGCAAACGCTTGGAACAAATGCTCACAGATAAATTATCCACCCACTCTCTAGACACCATCAAATTGATAATGAAGACATATGAAAACAGACAAGCAACAAAACACCAACTCTCATCCTCTGTGTGGAGTCGGCTGGCTCAGTCCTCTGGCTGTGTTTGTGTATGAGGGGTGAGGGGGGACATCCTGAAGGACGCCGGCCTCTCTCAGCTCTTGGAGGCGGTGGGATTTCAGGGCTCGTTTCACAGCCACACTGCCAGGAAATCAAGCGTGCTTCACACAGACAAAGAGCACGGAGAGAGCCCAAGCGAATAAGGCCTCTTCCTGCCGAGCCCTTCTCTCATCTAGGGCGGAGATATGGAGCGCGACTGTGAAGTGTAACCAATGAACAATGTGCAAGGAGCCGTTTTGTCAGCTTGCCAAGAAGAATCTCCATTGTCGGCCCCCAGAACGGATCCTGAGAAGAAAAGGAGCTGGCCAACACCTTAAACTTCACACTGGATCATTGCCTTTGTAATATCCACTGTGTTCGACACACAAAGCTTGTGACACTCATCAGCAAATACAATCTTTCAATAGTTTTCAGCCTTATTATGGCAAAATAATGCAAGATTATTTGATAAAACAAGATGCTTTTCCCTGTTAATAATTATTATAAAATGTTCAGAAGTCAGAGTTTGATTCAACTGACGAACAAATATTCAACAGGTGAGATTGTTAAGGGCTACATGACAAATCAGGTGAATGAGAAAATCAACGTGCAAAGTAAATCTGTTAATTTAAGACAAACAGCCAGTCATACAGCCACCTTATAGGGTAGGCCTTTTTCCTACGTAAAAGACATTGTATCCTCTTACAACTAGATTTGCGTTCTATTTACCGAACTATCCACCTGCTTTTTTTAGACATGGCCCCGGATAAGATCAACAAGGGCTGAAAACAAACAGGTGAGGTACATGAAAATGTCAGCTAAGCCGATGCATCACCAAATCATCTTTGAGCGAGTAGCTGGGAAATCTGCTTTGATTACATTCCCATCAACTTGTGTTGACTGGCTCACGCAAATGAGATGACAAAGTTTGACAGAAATCCAAAGATGCAAAGTGGATGCAAGAAAATTAAAATGTTCAATTCAACATTTTTGCACCTGAGCTCAAGGATTTACAATGCCAAAACATGTTCAACCTTCTGCGGTAATGCAAAGACAACAGAATCCTTACCGTGTTTAATAGCCACTCTAACACTAATAAGCATTGGGACAATTGAGATTACAATAGAAGCCTGGTGCAATGTGAGGGATGACTTGAAAAACGTCTCAATCACAAGATTAAAGCAACCGATTGGATTATTCACAGTCCCATTCACGCACGGCTGCGAAGTTACCAGGATACTGAAGTGGGACTGAGAGCTTTTGTGCTGAATGACCTTGGACACCTACACTGAACGCAATTAGGATGCAAGGATGAATTGTGAAACAGTCAATGACTTGCGCCTGACACAGACTCCCAGCCTCTGAATGTAAATCCTTTGACACACACTGCCTGTAATCTGCGATCACTGCATTAAATAAGATTACCAAACTGTGCACACAGTAAACATATGCAGGAAGATGGATGCTGCAACAAAAAAAAAAAAATCAAACATGACCCAAAACATGGTCATGCCATAATCATCCAGCATACCAATTAGAAACTGATAATTGGCTTGATGTCTTTTTTTTTAAACAAATATTCACTCTTCAACTTAATTAGTTTGTTAATAATCTACTGATCAATGGCATCATTCATCTATGAAATATAGCACCTACAGGCAAAGCAACTTATTTAAAAGTATTGTTTGAATAATTACTTTTTAAATTACAGCAATTTATTCTTGAGCAAGAAACGTTATTACAAAATTCTGCATAAAATAAATAAATCTACAATTAACAACAGCAGCAGCTGCATAACAATTCAATCATTATTATTATTTAATAGTAATAATTGATGTTGTAATAATTAACTTTTTAGTTTATTTAGTTACTGAGTAAAAAAAAAAACAATTAAAAGTAATTTCTGCATATCGGACACTTATAATAATCTATCATAAAATAATCTCCCATAAACAGGGCAGTACTGGTTGATCTCTAGTGTGAAACTCCCAATTGATCACGCCAGTTAACTTTTTTCTGGAAGTAGCACGCGGTGATCAGCACCTCAAATCCCTCCTGCAATAACAAAGCCAGTGACCAGCACGTTACACACATGTGGGGGTCGAGATGGACCGAGTTTACTGACGCCTGTGACAAATTCACTGTTGTTTCCAAATGTAAGTTAAGGGGGAGATGTTAAAAATGAGGTGTCAATGTAAAAACGACTCTATTTAAAGGTTTCTGGCTTACATTCACATCGGTAGGTCAACTTGAGACTAATTTTACAGCATCCTTGTAAAGTGACTCAATCAAAAACACAAACAAAACAGACAGACTGTATGGAACAATGACCAATTCGAAGGCAGCCTGTGATCCAACAGTAAACTTGTAACCCAATAATCATGAAATTGGCTTGAGTTTATAACAAAGGACCAAGCTTAAACAACAAAGCACAACAAAACAAGCCCAGGTCATCCAGTTAATCAAGTCACTAGAAAGTTTGAGTCAATCTTATTCGACGCCACTTGCGGCGTGAATCTCAAAATGAAAGAATGAAAACAGGTCTTACGAGAATGAACAGACGACTTTAATAAATTTAAACTCTTTAAACTTAACGCTAAAATACGAACAGACCGTTTATATTAACAAGTTGTTGAACTTCAACAAGCCGAAACAAAGTCTAGCCTACAATATATAACCCAACTCAGTCACGCAGTTTATAAACAAAGACAAAACCAAACACTACTAACCACGTACAAAACAAGTTTTGTCTTTAATAAAATCGTATTTTGAAGTAAAAACGAATCACAAACACAAGAGTCAGCACGTCCAGTGTTTTGGGTAACGTTAGACGTCTGGCTGGACGGTTTAGTTCTGTTATTATATAAACCAACGCTAAATAACTGACTTTATCAATATCACTATCAGAGAATTGCGTTGGCGTACCATTATTAACGTTAACTCGCTAACAGTGTGAATGTTTAAAGTAACAAACATAATGTCTTGTGGCTGGCAAATACGGCCAAGTTGAGTTTGTTTTGTTTAGTTTCGTTTTAATAAACCTGGCGGAAAGGAAACGGAGGCGTAAGTGCGTACAGGTATAATTTACCTCGATTTCAAAGTCTGGTAAATTGAACGCCGTCCTGAAGAGAGAGCAGAAGTGCGCTATGGCGGGGACTTCCCAGCAAGACTGGATTTCCTCCACAGAAGTTATACATCCCTGGGACATTTTTCTGTTATCCAACGAGTGTCTCACATTAAAAAGTGTGGCTTAGACGATTCCGTCCGGCGTGTTCCTCACATAGGACTTGTTTAACTGAACAGTAAAACTTGCTGTCCTTGCGGTGCAGTAGCCATTACGACCCGTAGAGTCGTACAATCTGTTTCAATCCGCATTTCACAGGAGGAGAACAGATGGGCTGGGCGCTACCATCTGTCAAGGGGATAGGGGTTTACGCGGACCAAAACAAATAAAATATAAAAACAAATCAAACTAAACCTTTGTGATATCTGTTGTTTACAATATTAGCGGTTTTTAATAACTAGCTGACCTGATCGAGTCTCTGTGACAGACAAAATATCTCAGTTAGCCAGGTTCGCGGTCAGGTGTCTTACCATCTCTTGAAGTGGTATGTTCATTTAAAGGGAATGCACACACATTTGAATTTCGTTGAAAGGGAAGTTGCTCTCTGTTGTAATTATTGGAGAATCCTCGCGATTGATCTAGATGTGAACGACAGATAGGATGATAATACATTACATTGACATTTTGCGTTTAATTAGTGGTTTTTCTATTATAAATTATTTGTTTGATTTAACGTTTAATTGTAGTAGCATTAAAATAAGACAATGCAATGAAGTCGTTGTTTAGTAGCTCTATTGTGGCTGTTGTTTGTTACCTACAAAAGTTGATTGGCACTGTAATTTATTGCGCTAAAGTTGTTTTTAAATAGTGCTGTTGGCATAGTGATTATAAACATAAAGTGGCATAAGACCTGAGATCGAATTATTATTTTTTAAACGTCAGAATGACACGAGTTTTTAAGACTAGTACCTTTTGACTAATTGTAATGATTTTAATAACAAATTGGTGTTCAATATAAGGATCCAGCGCCCCCTGATGACACGTAACGCACACTGTCGGTGTGCCTATCTATCTATCTATCTATCTATCTATCTATCTATCTATCTATCTGTCTGTCTGTCTGTCTGTCATTCATTCTATCTATCTATCTATCTATCTATCTGTCTATCTGTCTGTCTGTCTGTCTGTCTGTCTGTCTGTCTGTCGTTCTATCTACCACTCTATCTATCTTAAAGGTCTAAATAACACTTAGTCTAAATTTTTATTGTTTATAATTTTTGTTAAATCATTTGTTAATATATCATAAGATATACTTTCTATTTTTCAGTTTACAAAAACTTCATATGAATAATTGAAAAATGTTGTTCCCAAACAGTAGCATATGCACAGATTAGTATTTGTTGTGGTGAATAACAATGATGCTTCATTTTATTTAAAAAAAATTAAAAAAGAAGGAAAAAGATTTTTAAAAATCACATACCCAGTACTATAATATTTTTTTTATGTGAATTATGGCATTTTGTTTTATTACAGCAAGATAAATCATAATTTGTTTTATTATGATCATCAATAATCATTTGGCCACAACTGTCCAGTGGATGTACTGTAGCAGATATGGATGAAATATATTAATATATCTATTAATTAAACTTATAATTCCTTTAAAAGCGTACTTTTAAAATGATTTTTTTTATATAATAATATTAATGTGGTACTTTTTTGTAATTTGAGATGAAGCTGTGTAATGCAATGTGCATGCTTGTGTTTGTGTGTGAATGTGTGTCAAGTTTCATTAGTGGAAAGCTGTTCATTCCCTGTCTATGTCACTGGGAGTCGCCACAAGAGGGAGGGACTTAAGCACGGAGGGACAATGCTTGTGTTTGTGCAACGGCCCCTGAGTGGCGGCTGGCTTTGTTGGATCTCTCGTGCCTGACTACGGCTGCTGCACACATTGTCAGCGTGCAGAGGTGGAAGTGGACGGCTTGATCCAACCGGTCAATGCACTGACAGAGGTAAGAACATGATAATCATTCTCTCAAACTTGTGAATTGGTCAAATATGCAGGCTTGCGTGAGGGGGGATCTGTTTGGGGTAGTTGTGGAAAGTCTTAGTGAGCGAGCACTTTAGGATGGGGAGGGGGGCCAGATCTCACTTGTCTGTGTTTTGGCAGTGGAGGGGTATGAATAGAGCTGATAGGGTTGAAAGAAAGCAGTGCTGAAGAGAAAGGCATGCTCAGAATGCCACTGGGCTCCAGAAAAGACAGAGCGAGAGGGACAGAGAAAAGGGAGGATGTGAGTATGCCTGAGGAAAAGAGAGAATGGTACCCCAAATGAGGTGAGAGTTAATGGAAACATACACGAGAGTAAGGTTATGAGAGGGGGACTTTAGGACAAGCGAGGGAAAAGAGAAAGCAAGAAAAAGAGTGACCCAATGAAAAAGTGTAAAGAAATCCTGCAGTAATGAGTAGCTGACAAAATTTCAAGTGGCTTCAGTGGTTTGACTTCCATTCAAAACTATTTTAAACTTCAAATTCATTTCTGTAATTGTTATGTTTGCAGTTTATGTCACCTTATTAATTGTGAGAATATTTAAATGATTAAATATTGTAACACTTTACAATAAGGTTTTATTTACTAATAATATTATTTAATATGAACTTACAATCAAAATTGATCAATCAAAAACAATCAAAAACTATTAACATAAAATTTTAGTCAATGTTAATAGTAACAGTACATTATTAAAATCAAAAGTTGTATATGTTAATATAATTTAATGGAACCAAGATAACATGAACTAACTCTGAACAGTTGTATTTTTATTATCTAATGTTAACTGAGATATAAATAATAATAAATTAAATCAAAATAATGAATACTGTAACCACTGTACTGTTAGTTAATGTTAGTCAATGCAGTAACCAACATTAACTACTATAAGCTTTTTATAAAGCATTACTTTAAATATTTTTTAAAAATTACAGGAAGATATAGAGATTTCCTTATACTTGTAAATTTTCACCAGAAAAATTATGAATAAAAAAATGTGTCAACTACTCAAATAAAGTTTACAATACTTTACATTCATCTACTCTAGAAAACTAAAAACACTGATATGCTGACATAATATTTTCTATAAGATGTCTATATTTGCATCTTTTTACAAACGTTGATACTGTGTTGAAGAACAGGAAATCTTGTTGATAAGCCCCTCACCTGTTAGCTCTCTTCTCTAGATTAATTCAAGAGGTCACAACCTCATTAGCAGCAAGATTAGAGAGACTTTAGGAAGGAGGATGTTCTCTGTTTGTGCACCGTAGAAAAGCACTATTCAGAGGGTAAAATCAGTGAGTGTGCAAGCAATGGAAAGTCTATTTTTATTGCAGAAATATTGCGTGTTATTCTAAAAAGTCACAGCTATCCTGAATTGTATTTCTCTTGTTTCTTGGTTAACAACAAGTTCCAAGGTGATTTATTTTTCCCAAAGAGTGGCTGTTCATCCTAAAAGGAAGGGTGTGAAGGTTGGCACACCGTGCCAGAAGGCTGGCCGGGTGGGTCGTGGATGGTTTGTGCTGACACTTTTGCAGCAGAGAGAGAAGAATTGGAGGAAATCAGTTAAAGTGTGGCCAAAATGGCCGAGAAGAAAGTGAGGTAAATTTTCCACTTCCTCTGATGTCGGATATACCATTTGAGATCCATCTAAGCCATTATATCGACATGTTTTTGTGTGTGGTTTTTGTCCTGCATGTGCGTGTTTGTTTCCTGGTGTTCACAGCCTCCCTGCTAAGCTGATTAATGGGGGCGTGGCTGGACTGGTGGGAGTGACCTGCGTGTTTCCCATTGACCTCGCCAAGACCCGCCTCCAAAACCAGCAGGGTGCTCGTGTTTATAGTGGAATGTGAGTTCAACATCTTTATGAGATCCAATAACTATCCCCCACTTTGTTTTGGGGTCTCTTGATTTGAAGGTACACTTTAAAAATAAAGGTTCTTAATTGGAATCTGTGGTTGCATTAAGATCCTTTAACATCCATGAAATTTTTGCATTGCATTAAAAGTTCTTATGGCCCTGTGTGTACTTGTTTTTGTGCAGTTTTTAAAAACATTTCTGAATCTAAAAAACAACTGCTTATGGTTTCACTAAAATAAAGTGAATCGTGAACGCAGCATGTGTTAGTGATTTACTCTGGGCGGAGGACTTTGTCTGGATTTTACTGAATGACTCAGAAGATGCAAAACAACTTGAGTCTTGATGCTTTTGCATCTTTGATCTGTTCACGCTCCCAAATGTTTTTTCATCCCTTTTTAAGTAGCTTGCTCTAAGATATCTTTATGCATGTGTGATAACATTGAGATGAAGAGAAGTACTCTTTGTAGTGATGGTGCGTAAGGAGCTCTTTTCTTCTTTGTACACTTATGTAACAAGCAAAATACCCAAGAGGTTTGTGGGCAAGAGACAGGCTGCTATGTTTTAAGCTCTTTCTTCCGCACATTACTCACTCCTCTAAGAATTCTTTGTGAATGTCTAATTTGGCTGTTCATTATACACAGACATAGAGAACATTTCGGTTTCGGTGTTTAAGAGATTTTTTCTGGTTGTTAAATTACATTAATAAGGAATAGAATACAACATTATAATGCATTTGTTTTATAATGAATTGTGATTTCATTATATTTCAATTAGGATATTTCACAACCAGATTGGAGTATTTAATTAATCATGTTGAACATTTCTGTCT
Organism: Sinocyclocheilus anshuiensis; assembly: GCF_001515605.1. Lineage (NCBI taxonomy): Eukaryota > Metazoa > Chordata > Actinopteri > Cypriniformes > Cyprinidae > Sinocyclocheilus > Sinocyclocheilus anshuiensis. The sequence continues at coordinate 258,780 of NW_015539924.1, forward strand.
TATTATGAAGGCTGGACTGTTTGGCAAAGACGATCAAAATGGAGGGCTACTTTGGCATGTACCGAGGTATGAACTTTCTTTTCTTGTCTAGTGCTGACTTGTACTGACTCAAAATTAAAATCAAAATTTAATTTACCACCATGTTGCACATTCCTGCTGTTATTGAGGACAGTTTTATTTCAAATATTAATAGTTTTAATTGTTTACATGTTCTGGGATATTTTGCTTATGTTTATGTTCTCAGAATTTCACTTTACGGTGTTTTTCCTCAGGTGCAGCTGTGAATCTTACACTGGTCACTCCAGAGAAAGCCATTAAACTGGCTGCCAATGATGTCTTCAGACAGAAGCTCTCCAAAGATGGGTAACCACCACTTTTTAACCACTTATAAAAGCAAGCATCTCATTACAGTTTAAAATATAAAGAAAAAAATTCTGCAGCACTAGCAGAATTGAAAAAAATAATGACTGTTTCAAACAGGTTTCTGCAACACTCCCACATATGATATTTGTCTAAAAAAGCTATACTAAATTAAATCTCACAATTAGTTGAAAGCAGTATGTGTTTGATCTACTAAAAGTATTGGCTAATTCATTCATGAATCGGGCTGCACTTGTTGCGCTGTATGTTTCTGATTCACTGAAAAGAACGGTCACATTGGAATCAAAGGAATAATACACCTAAAAATGAGCATTCTTTCATCATTTACTTACTTTCATGTTGTTATAAACCTGTATGACTTTCATTTTACTGTAGAACACAATGGCTCTGGTTGCACCGTATGTTTTTCATTCACTAAAATGAATCAGCTCATTAGAGTCATTGTTTAGAAATCAGACTGCTCTGGTTGCATTGTATGTTTTTGATTCACTAAAAAGATTTTGCACACTAGAGTCATATGTTCAGGAATCGGACTGCTCTGGTTGTGCTGTATATTATTGATTCACTAAAATGAATCGGCTCATTAGAGTCATTGTTTAGGAATCGGACTGCTCTGGTTGCACTGTATGTTTTTGATACACTAAAAAGAATCGGCACACTAGAGTCATATGTTCAAGAATCTGACCACTCTGGTTGTGCTGTATGTTTCTAATTCACTAAAACCAATCAGTTCATTTGAGTCATGTTTAGGAATCGGACCGCTCTGGTTGCTCTGTATGTTTTTATTCACCAAAAAAAAATCTGCACACTAGAGTCATGTTTAGGAATCTGACTGCTCTGGTTGTGCTGTATTTTTCTAATTCCCTAAAATGAATCGGCTCATTAGAGTCATATGTTCAGGAATCGGACTGCTCTGGTTGTGCTGTATGTTACTGATTCACTAAAATGAATCGGCTCATTAGAGTCATTGTTTAGAAATCGAACCTCACTGGTTGCACTGTATGTTTCTGATTCACTAAAATAAATTGGCTAATTAGAGTAAATTGTTTGAGTGTCGGGCTGTACTGGTTGTGTTGTGCTGGATGTTTCTCATCTGCTGAAAAGAACTGGCTCAGTAGAGTGTGGATTCAATAGCAGTTTTAGGAAAACAGTGCAGGCAACTGTTTTACTATGTTTCTTAACAAAGACCTTAGAAAACATTATCTATAAGCTATTCCACAGAGGCATTTAGGTCACCAGCTGACTAATCTAAGCAATTATTTCTTTGGTAAATGCAATAATGATCATGCTCTCATCTGCCCCATCTGTCATTGTATCTGTCACCCACAGAAAATTAGCTCTGTGGGGGGAAATCCTTGCGGGCTGTGGAGCTGGAACCTGTCAGGTGGTAGTCACCACCCCCATGGAAATGCTAAAAATACAACTGCAGGATGCTGGAAGGTTGGGTAAGTGTATTTATTATGCTCCCGTGAGTGTCATCCAAGGTATGTAGGTCTCTATCTTAGGATGCCTTACTAAGTACAAAGGTTAGCCAGAAATAAGCTGTTTGAGTAGAATGGTGTCCACCGAACAGCAGTTCCAGTTTCATTACACTACAAGATAAAATATAAAGATGATATTGAAGATATGAGTTGTAACTTCTCCACTTTTGTCTTCACAAGCTGCTCAGCGGACTGTCGCTGCCTCTGCCTCTGCCACTAGTCCGACCCCCTCGCTGGTTGCCTCTCGGGCAGCACAGCCGGGCACCAACGCCCCTCCTCAACCCTCAGCGACCCGTATCACCCTGGAGCTACTCAAGACCCGAGGCCTCAGGGGACTTTATAAGGGAGCAGGTGCTACATTGATGAGGTAACAGACAATCAGTCATATAACCAATAGTAATATGGACTATAAGGAATGTTTTTGATGTTTTCAAGGAGTACTTCACTTACAAATGAAAATCCTGTCATCATTTACTCCACCAAACCTGCATGACTTTGTTTCTACAGTGGAACATAAAAGGATCAATTTTGAACATATTGGTAATGGAGCTTTCAAGGTCAAAAAAGAAACCAAAAGCACTGTAAAAGTAATTCACAGGACTCATGTGCTTCTTCTGAAGCAATACAAATCATCATTTAGTCATGAATAGACTCTATTTTAAATTGTTATTCATTCAAATCTTTCCCTCCAGTCAGCCTTTATGACTGGTTCACTGAATCAGTTAGAATTCAAGAATCGAATCAGTCTGATTTGTACACAAATCGTTCAAATTGGTTTTGTGAACTAGATCAACAAATTAATTGCAAAGATCAGACTCATAAGACAGATCAAAGTCTGCATTAAATGGAAGTTGCGATCATCTTTCTTCCCTATATATTTGTATAAGTGAAACCACTCCTTGAATGAGAAAAAAATGACTTGTTTTTGTCCATAGGGAATTGATTTAAATGAACTGACAGAATTTTTTAAAATAATGTTGTGCATGGATGAATCATTTATAATTAACACTGCAATATTGGATTAAAATAAAATAAAATGAAATAAAACAAAACTGTCCGTTTTAATTTTATGGTGGTCCGTTCACACCAAGAATATTAACTATGAAGATATCTAGATTAGTGTCTACATCAGTATACAGTAGTCGTATGTTTTCTTTTGCTTTAAATGCTTGAGCTCTTTAAAATTGAGTGGTTCTGATTGGCTGTCTATGTTTTTATTACTCACAAGTTGAAAAAAATTGCTCTGAAGTGATTCCAATGACATCTTTACTGTGTGTCATAATCATTATAATTATGATATGGAACTTTATCATTTGAATTATCGTCCTTGGTGTAAATTGGTGTTAATTCGTGAATCGGACATGCCTACTGAAGATTTTAATAGAATAACAACTTAAATTTTGGTTTGTTCATCAAACAAATCTATTGTATGACTTAGGATATAGTGCATGAGTCATATGGACATTTTTATGAAATTCTTTGTTGTCTTTTGAGAGCCCAATTATCATACACTTACATTATATTGTAACAGAAGCCAAGAAATTCTTTAAAAATGTCACCTTTTATGTTCCATAGAAGAAAAAAAGTCATAAAGATTTGGACCACATGCCACCCTTATAAATAATAACAGAATCTGCTAACAGCTAACATAGATTAGTTATTTGACCTAAAGGGATAGTTCACCTTCAGTTGCTGGTCCCCACTGACTTTCCATAGTATAGAAAAAAAACACTATGCAAGTCAATAGGGGCCAACTGAAGGTGAACTATCCCTTTAAGTCAAATAACTAAGCTATGTTAGCCGATCAACATCTAGATCATTTTGCAAACCTTCAGTGATGTGCTGTCTTAACTAACTTAAGTGATTGCTCTCTCAGCAAACGCATTGTTTTTTTTTTACAAAAGGATGGATATGTCACATGACCTTTCACCTTTAACACCTCCCACACAAATAAACCCACTCACCTATCCAAACAGCCCCTCCCCCGCAGTCTGTGATGTAATCCCAGCTGAACTGATGTAACCTGCCAGCTGTCAGTTCTGATCTGTTATTCATAGCTTCTAATTAACCGTAGGCGGAATTCTCTTCTTAACGGAATTCTAATCAGAACTCAATCTGTTGTCTCTAGTCTGTGGCCTACACAGCCTAAATTATATTTCTACACTCACACTTTCACGTTTTACATTTACAGACTAAAACTAATCAGACACCGCAATCAATCACGACTCATCAATAACGTCCTGCAGCTATGTCTACATTCTGTGGCGCTGTGTCTGTTCTCTATGCAGGGACGTCCCGTTTTCCATGATCTACTTCCCGCTGTTCGCCAACCTCAACGCCGTGGGCCGCACTGAGGATCGCTATAGCAACCCCCAGGAGCGGGCCCCCTTCCTGCAGTCTTTCGTGGCTGGCTGCACGGCTGGCTCAGTGGCGGCAGTAGCTGTCACTCCCCTGGACGGTGAGATGCAGGCAAGAGAGGAGTAGAGGAACACAGTTTGCTCTCTCTCCTTTGGAAATGTACGCAGATAAATGTCCCATTCAGTTAGTCAGAGCCGTCCAAGCCTGTAAAAATCAGGGCTAATCCTGTTTCAACACTACTACTGCGCTGCTGAGAAACTGTTGGGTGTTCATAGTCAGTTGTTATGGTTTTTGTATGGCTAACAGACACTAAATAAATAAATATATATATATTTATCAATATATGTATTTTATATAATATTCTATTTGTGAATATATTGAGTTTGATTTTATTTTTGTATTTTCAGTTTTCAATTTAATTTTAGTTTGTTAAAGTAATTTAGGTGCTTTTGTCATTTTTATTAGTTTATTTTATATTTATATTTAGCTTTATTTATTTTTTATTTTATTTTAGTACTTCAACTCAACTTTATTTCAGTTAGTTAGTTGCCAAAGAAACATTTACTATTTTTGTTTGTATGTTTGTTTGTTTATTTATTAGTTAGTTTAAGTTTCTTACCTAATATTTGTTATTTTATAAGTATTATATATTAAATATTATTATTTATTTTATTTCAGTCTTATTTCTATTAACACATTTTTTATAGTTGTAGTATTTTTACTGCATTTTTACAGCACTGCATTTTTTGTATCTGTCGGTTAGCGAAAAAAAAAAGAACTAAACAGATGTATCCACAAATAGTTACTTACACATATACATTCATTTTTGTACTTCTATAGTCTTTTACACAAGTACTCAAAATATTTTTAACATTTCTTTAAAAAGTACTGATTACTTCTAGTACTGAAACTTAATCGAATTAATCACTTAAAAATATCTTTTTGTGATGAATTATGAGTAGGCTACATTTTTACCAAACTATTCCCTATCTAGGTTACTCCCAGCGTTTCATAAAGGCACAGAATGAGTCTTTTGTTTCTGAGTGATTAATTAGTGAAGCCTATGTGCTGTGGAAGAATCCTGCTGTGATGTGTAAACTGAAACATTTCATTTGCTTTGAAGAACATGCAAAGTCTGCTTTCAAGTTCTATTCAGAAAGCGTTCTGTTTATAGCTCGTCTCTACATCTATTGTATCGTCTGAGAGACAATTCTTTGTCACCTAAAACATCAGTGAAGGGTACAGAAGGATTATTTGGACAGTGGAAACACTGGCAGCCGCTTCAGTGTCTCTATTTGAAGATTTGGCAGTACTGTCTGCAACATTACATTGTTTAGCAGCTCATAAATAGAATACAGGAAATCTATCACCCAGTTTTTCAACACTTAATTAGTCCTAACTTTTTTAAGGAGAGCATACAGCACGACACAGACACTAATTAAAGTTTATGTGCTTAAAGTCCTTATGCAGAAACATCTAATTAATGTTTAACTAACATTTAAAAAAACCAACAGCTTCAAAATTAGAAATTTGAGTTTTTTTCTATTTTTGGTATTTTTAAACGAATCAGCCATAAACACAGGAATTCCCCAAGGGAACCTATACAGTAGCAATGTTGATTATTAAACAAATCTGTTTTTTTTGGAATCAGAACTTTTATATGAATCAGTTGAACTGGTTTACAAAACTGATCTGACCATTTTGTTCATGGATCTGAATTATTTATAGCGTATTCTCGAGTCAACAAATACTTTTTAATTATTAAAAAATTCACAAGTGTAAATTGAGTATTTATAAATTGATTAGTTCTTGACTTGATAAATTGACTTGTTCAGTGTAGACTTATTCAGATTTGGACTTTTATTTAGAGTTTTACATTTGTTATGAAGTGAATCGTGCTGCGACAAGCTGAATTGGGACAAATTAAATTATAATAAATACCTTTTTTAATAAAACTTAAACGAGATATCCTACATGTGGCTTTAATATCATATTTCAGAGAATGTTTTTCTTTTTTATATTAAATAATTGAATAAACAAGCAATTAGCACTGCATTTAAGAATAATACATTAAAAAATTAAATTAATTGTATATGGTTTTAGAGAATGTAGTATGTCAGGGAACATATGACAATAACATCATGATTTAAAGGGATAATTTAGTCATCTGATAAACACAAGAAGTTATTTTCAATTGACGGTAGCCATTGACCCACATATTGGATTAACCATCCCTTCAAAAGAATTGCTAAATAGTTTTTTCTTCTTTTTTAAACAGTTCTTTGAAATGAACTGTTTGCAAAACAACAATTCTTGGAAATGAATCATACTAACTACTGTGCAGCTCTGTTATAACCTGCATTTGGGAAACCAGATCTTAAAATCATAAAAATATTTAAAAAAATATGAATTAATGTATCTATTAATATTTATCATTTTCAGTTATAAAGACCCGTCTACAGACCTTACAGAAGGGGGAAGGAGAGGACTCCTACAGAGGCATCATCGACTGCGTACAGTAAGCTTTATATTTGCATGTATTGACTTCTTATATGGTACTATACAGTTTCCATATTCATGTATCATGTTATTTATATGGCAATCTTTTCACAGGCGCGTTTTAAAACGAGAAGGACCATCCGCGTTTCTTAAAGGAGCAACATGTCGAGCTTTGGTCATCGCTCCGCTCTTTGGCATCGCTCAGGGCGTGTATTTCCTGGGCATCGGCGAGCACGTGCTGGGGCTGCTGGGATAGCGGCAGGTGACATTACCTCAGTCATCATACACACAGTACTGTTTCTACATGGGCCAAGGGATGAAGATGAGAGATGAAGGAAGACGTGGCTAAAAGAAGATAAAATGATGATAAAGGAAGCTCCCCGACTTTATTTACGATGAGGTAAATATGGAGGGAAATTCACATACCCAACCAAAGGAGGTTCAGACACTTTGGGAGAACAGAGGAGGGTTGTGTAAAGCTAACATAAAAGCCTATATTGCACACTAACCATGTTTAAGTACCGAAAAACTACAAGCAGGGTTCTTTAGGTAAGACAGGGTCCTGTTCCGACTAATCTGGCAGGGTTTTTTGTCCAATTAATATTGTTTTTATGTCTTTAAAGCCCATAGCTACAATCAGTTTTAAGCCAACATGATTCGTGATAATCGGTTGTGAACAGGGTCGATGTGTATTTAGAAAGGTATTGAAGCCCATTTTCACCAAGGAATAAAAAACAATGATAATTGTAACTTTTTATCTTACGATTCAGACTTTATTTCCTTGCAATTCTAAGAAAGAAAAGTCAGAATTGTGCTCAGAATTTTGAGTTTACATCTCACAATTCTGTTTTCTTCTGTTTTCCCGCCACCAAATAAAAAATTAAAAAAGGTAATTATCTCACAATTCTGTGAGGCAACATCTCGCAATTCTGACTTTTTTCTTGCAATTCCAAGTTTATGTCTCACAATTATAAGTTTATATCTTGCACTTCTGACGTTTTCCTCTGAATTCTGAGTTTATATCTCACAATTGTTTTTTGTTTCCGCCACCAAATGAAAAAATAAAAAAGATAATTATGATTGTTTCTCACAATTCTGAGTTTACATCTTCCAGTTCTGTTTATATCTCTTAATCCTGACTTTTTTCCTCAAAATTCTGAGTTTAAATCTCAAAATTGGGACTTTTTTCTCTGAATTCTGAGTTTACATTTCGCAACTCTTTTTTTTTTTTCCACCATCGGATGAAAAAATTAAAAAATTAATTGCGGCTGTTTCTCACAATTCTGTTTATAGCTCACAATTCTGACAATATTTATTTTGTTTATATCTCACAATTTCTTTGCTTAGAATTCTGAGTTTATATCTCTTAATTCTGACTTTTTCTCACAATTCTGAGTTTATATCTCAATTCTGACTTTTTTTCCTATAGAATTCTGTTTACACATCTCAAAATTGGGACTTTTTTCTCTGAATTCTGAGTTTACATTTCGAGTGTACTTCTGTAAAAAGAAACAATAGCAGAAAAATGTAAGATATTTCTGTTTCAAATACAGTATTTTAATAATACCAAGAAAGAGATATTTTTAAACGCATGTAGTGGCATATTCCTGGAAGACAAGACTTGATTTCTGAGAGAGAGAAAAAAAACATCTCATATTCATGTTATACTAAATAATTGTAATGAGCAACAAGCAATCTGTATTAAATATGCAATTACTCCAGTCTTCAGAAATCATTCTGATATGCTGATTTATTATCTGCTGTACAGTATGTTGGAAACGGTTATGCTGCTTAATATGTTTTGGAACCTGTGATACTTTAAGATTCTTTGATGAATAAAAGGTTAAAAAGAACAGCATTTATTTCAAGTAGAAATCAGCTGACCTGTAACACCAGCCCCTCCAGCAGTGTTGGGTACTCATTTGGGTTTTTGGCAATGTTGGCCATCCGTTGTCGTGCTTCATTAAGGAGATCCTGCAAAGAATCACATGAGGAAGACGAAGGTGAGATTTCTTGCAATTCTATAAAAGTATAAACTATAGAAATGTCAAAATGACATAATCATCATACCTTAATCATGTCATCACGGGCTTTGAGTACCTTCAGTCTGGCCTGGTTCAACAAATTTGACATTTGGCTGTGGATTTGAACGGAGGCGAGACGTTATTAAATAATCTAAAGGTCTCATGTTACTCATTTAAAGAACCCAAAACTCACATTTTCTTCTGTTGTTCAATCTGTTTCTCTTTCTTCTCATAGTACTCCATTATCTTCAACCTCTGAGTCTGTACCAGTCGTCCTTTTTCGATATTAAACTCTTCTTCTGCCTGCAAGCCGCAAGACACATGATGCTCTAGACAAATTCAGACCATATTCATGCACTTATGCTAATCACTGCATTAATACTTTACCTTTGCATCTATTTCTTCTGCCTTCTCATTGGCTTCCTGCTCAATAAAGGCCATCATGTGTTTGATCTGGAGAGATGCAAGGAGATCGGTGTCAATAAAAGAGCAAAGCCAGGTTAAATTACAATGTAAGAGTTTCCCAGCCCCTCTGATCCTTCATTGAGGTGATGTAATATAATAAAAGGCGATGAGGGTAGATAGTGATGGGGAAATGAGACTGAAAATGTTTCATCAGTGCTGTTGGGAAAGTCCATGGATGTGTGCTGGACAACTGAAGGACAGAGATTTCCTCTTTTGGCTTCATAATACACAGCATTAAACACTCACACAATATTAATTAATGCAATCTAGATTCGAGATGGTGCCTTTGTCCTCCTCAAAGTGAATGGAATATAAAGAGATGTCTAGCTACAAGTACAAGACAATAAATAATAATAACATAATGCATTTTATTTACACACGCCTTTCAAAACACTTAAGCACACCTTACAAACAATATATAATTCATAACAAATATAATAAACAGCATCAGCGTTATTAAAATGCAATCCTATGATTAAAGCTGATTTTAAAAGATGAGTTTTAAAACGTGATTTAAAAGTAACGAGACAATCACTTTCACATTCTTAAAAAAATGTTTATGACAATTATCTAAATATCAGTTCAGATTATGCCAAAATAATGACACTGTTGATTTTTTTTATTAGTTATTATTATTAGTTTATAAAACATATACAGTATAAAATGTGTATCCTAAACGTACCGCATCAGATTTGTGCCTGTAATGTTTCGTTATAAAAGTCATGGGACTTCAAAAGTGCAGCTATTCGTGTCATGAGACTTACAACAGACATTTTTATAATTTACAATACCTGATCTGTAATATAATGGTTAATTAAATCAACTCTAAACTTAGCTTATGAACTTCTGGTTTTCTTACCTGTTTCTGTACGGCGGCATCGCTGAGCGCCATGGCTGGTGTTTTTAAGGCGCTGACTGCGATCTTAAGAGAGATTTATCAAAGGAAATATTTAAAACTAACTTTGGAACTACTAAACTAATCTATCCACTGCTTTATTTATATGACTAAAACTACAGTTCCGCCAAGCGTCAGCTGACAAGGATGAAGGGGTCACGTGACTTGAAGCGTCACGTCTGAGTTAAGGCTCCGCCCATTTATCTGTTTCTTGAGCTTTGACTTCAAACAGACTTTATGACTTACTATGTGCAGTAGGTTATTAATTCTTAAAAAGTTGTAATTGTGAACAACTGTAAGAAAACATATTTAATCCTATTAAATGTCCAAGACTAAATATTACTATAAAAGGTCATTTTCACAATGGGAAACCCTGTTGAACCACATGCTATGTCTCCTAGTACCCTACTTTTGTAGACATATATTTCAGAATGACTTTTTAAAGGCAAGCATTTGATTGTCATTGTTTGCACATTTAAAGAATTGATTCAAATCCAAATAATGCTAAATATATTTAAGTTTGAGACTAAGTCAATTAGCGGATACCCAGATAATCTTGACCTTCGGCCTTTTCATGAGCAGCTCTGAAGACTAGTATCTTTCACTCTTGATTTATACACGCTATAAAGTGGATTTGATGTGAGTTGAAACTTTTCTTTGTCCCTCTTCTTCTTCTTTTTTTTTTCACTGAGAAACACAAAGCAATGCACACCTGGAGCAGATACACCTACAAAAGTTGGCTGCATCAGGTGACAAAAGTCACATTAACCTGCATCAGCTGAGAACTCAACATATGTCTGTCAGTGTATAAGAGCAGAGACCTACAGTAGAGATCATTCCAAGAACAGGAGAACATGACACTCTATCTAGCAGTCTTTGCGCTCTTGGCAGCAGTTCACTGCAAGGTGCTCTTTAATGGGTAATTAGAGATACTTTTTTATTCTTTTATGACTTATTAATGTATATCAGCCTTGTTTCTTGTTTAAAATGTCTTTTTTCTTTCTTAATAGAGACCAAGTTCTCCGAATCCATGCAGAATCTGAAAACCACATTCAGATTTTGAAAAAGCTGGAAAGGGATGTGGATTCTGGGGTAGGCTATCTGTTAAATGCCTGCTGTTACATGTTTTAATTTTTATTTGATCACATATATGCAATCTGACATGGAAATCTCCCAGATTGTGGAATATGTATTATGCGATCCTCTAGCTGGATTTCTGGACTTATGCCGTCTCTACTGAGCAACCTGTTGACATCCATGTGCCTCACTCCAGTCTGTATGCTGTCAAGGACTTCCTCAAGAAAAACAACATCCCTTTCACTGTCATAATCAACAATGTGCAGGTGAATTATTTATGGAAATCTATACACAAAATAACATTATTAGCCTTTGCGCAATTTGTAGAAGAAGATCAGCGATTGATTATGATCCTATAAATTCCAATAGTTGTGATTTTTCAGTAAAGTAATCGTAATACACAACTTTTTCTGTGTCTCAGGAACTTTTGGTCAGAGAGAGAGAAGAAATGGTTCGCAATGCAGAAGTGGAACGCCAGACCAGGAGCTTCAACTTTGCTGCTTATCATGACCTGGAGACTGTAAGTACATGTTCTGACTTTTGCAAAAATCCATGTTCAACCATATTTATAACCTAACAAAGCATCTGAATTTCTTTTTATTCCTTTCAGATTTACGATTTTATGGACACCCTTGTTGCAAGTCACTCTAAACTGATCTCTAAAGTGAATATTGGCAGCACTTATGAGAACCGTCCCATGTATGTCTTGAAGGTAAACAGGTCATATGCTTATAAACTCAGATTACAGACTGATATCTATCACTACCTGATTTTTTTGTATATTTACAATGCATCCAGTTCAGCACTGGTGGAGAGAAAAGACCTGCAATCTGGATTGATGCTGGAATCCATGCGAGGGAGTGGATTTCTCATGCTACTGCAGTGTGGCTTGCTGACCGGGTGAGTGAGATTGGTGAAGAATGATAGCTTTAGTGTTTGTTTCACTCTGTTTGTCATAGTATATTCAGAGCTGTTTTCTTATTTTTCTTTTCTGACAGGAAATATGATATTTGCCAACACATTTAGCTTTTGTTGTTTACTTGCTATTATACATGAGCTCCATTTAAAAAAAAATAAATAAAAATTCAACAACCATCTGTTTAAGATGCCAATTGTCAGGTAAAAGGTCCATTAATAAATGGATGCTTAGAGATTCTTTTTAGCAAGATTTTATTTCATTTTATTTTTTTTAAATGGTATGTGCAGTAACAAGATCTTTTATTATTTAATATTTATTTTTAAATGTTTAAATTTTCCAGAAAGAGAGCTCATGTGCAGCCGCAATGAACGTTTTAGCAAGATCTTTTATTTTATTTTTATGTACTTTTATGTAAATGTTTTAATTTATTATTATTTTCATTTTTTTAACATCCTTTTAACATTCTAAACTTTTTGACTCTGTAGATTGCCACAGACTTTAAGGAAAACCGTGCCCCTGTGCCCAGTATCCTTAGTAAAATGGATATTTACTTGATGATTGTGGCCAATCCTGATGGATATGTCTTCACTAAACACTCTCCCAATGTAAGCAGCCATTCGCTGGTTTGCATAAAGCACAAATAAAAATTGGGACTTTTTTCTCTGAATTCTGAGTTTACATTTCGCAATTCTGTTTTTTTTTCCCCACCACTGAATAAAAAATAAAATAGGTAATTTATCTCACAATTCTGTGAGTTTAAATCTCACAATTTTGAGTTTGTCTCTCAAAATTGCAAGAAAAAAATCCCAATTGTGAGATAAAAAGTCGCAATTACCTTTTACATTTTTTTTTATTCTGTGGCAAAAACGGGCTTCCATTGAGAGGAGACCTGAATCAAAGTTGAGATGTATCTGTATCATCTAAATTTATGTTTTGGTTTTCTACTGCTGATTACCACCATTTAAACAGCAAAAAAAAGTGTTTGCTGACCTATTCTGGCGGCTGCTTTAGTCCTCGTCTCAGTAAATCTCAGTCTCTACTTGTGAAGAGACTGCTGGACATTACAGCGGAGGCCTTGTCCTTCTATTATATGTTCCTCTGCGGGACAAAATTCCTTGTAGGTTATATAATGTTGACCTAATATTTTTTAATGCTTCTTTAAATGATTTTGTTGAGTACACAATAAATTAAAATGCTACAAAGCCTTATCTTTGCCACTCAAGTTTTTCACTGAAAAATAACAAAATATAAGTACCAGTGGCTTCTTATGTAGAGAACTGATTTTGCTGGAGTTTTTTTTTCACATTGGGTAGAAAAGGGTACAGTGAAAAATAGAGAAATGAGATCTTGAATAGTTTAATTTTGAGTGTACTTCTGTAAAAAGAAACAATAGCAGAAAAATGTAAGATATTTCTGTTTCATTACTTGATGATTGTGGCCAATCCTGATGGATATGTCTTCACTAAACACTCTCCCAATGTAAGCAGCCATTCGCTGGTTTGCATAAAGCACAAATAAATATTTAGAAGCATTTTATAAGCTTTTGTAATTGCATATATTATTAATTAACATTACTTTAGGAGTTTTACCGTTTCTGGCGTAAGAGTCGGTCTGCGACCTCTAACCACAAATGCCACGGTGTCGACCTCAACAGAAACTGGGATGCTGAATTTGGTGGTAAATTCATATTGTCATTTTCTCTTGTTTCAACAGATCTGAATTACTTTGCTTTATTAAATGTCGTCTACATTTTCTCCAGGTCCTGGAGCAAGCGATGACCCCTGCGCTGAAGACTACCACGGTCCTTCTGCTCAATCTGAGATTGAAGTGAAAAACATTGCAGATTTGATCATGAACCACGGCAACTTCAAATCCTTCATGACCCTCCACTCTTACATGCAGCTCTTAATGTATCCGTATGGCTACATCGGCATAGATGCTCCTGACCAGACTGAACTGGTAAGCAAATCTACTCCCATAAACCTCCTTGGCTTTCTGAATCTTGTCTGTTTTATGATCTCACAGTGATATTTTTTGTGTGTTTTTTCTAGCATGATGTGGCCTCACAGGCAAGCAAAGCCCTCAATTCCTGGCATGGCACCGTTTATAAAGTTGGAAGCATCTTCCACACTATTGGTAAGTGGATTGTGGAAGTGGATCTGTTTTAACCACTTACCAAGACATGGAATATCACATTTAAAAAGTATTGATTACTAAAATTGTGTTTTGCAGTAATGAGAATGATTTTTAGAGATTTTAATAATCTAAACAATCTTTATAGTTCAAAAAAATCTTTAGGATTCTTCACTATAAAGATCCCTTTGTCCAGTGAAAAGGTTCCATGGTTCTTCATACTACTGATGCTAGTTAAGAACTTTTATTTTTATTTTGTCTGTGTTCTAGACTATGCATGGTTTTGTCATTGGTTTACATTACACTGAATACATTTTAGTACAAATTGCATTCAGTGACCATATTCGGCAAGATTTATGATCATCATAATCATGATTCATAAATAATCCATTCATCTTTTCTCATTCAAACGCTATATAGCTACGGTCTATTTTCCACTTTGGTTTTAAATTTATTTACCAAAATAATAAGTATGCTTAATTAGACAACAATGTGCTTTATTTATCAATACTTACTGACGAATATTCAAGATCTTGAAAACTTTGTCCATGCAAAACAACAAGTAAAGCACATTCACACTCAGACAAAATGGTACAAAAGTTGGCGGTACCCTTTCAAAAAGTACTAATATGTACCTAAACAGAAGAGTTCACTCAAACATGAAAATGTGACAGTTTAATCACCCTCAGGCCACTGAAGATATTGATGAATTTGTTTCTGCGTCGGTTTGTTATGGTAGAATGTGTTGATTTGAAAGGTCAATTTGCATGAAAAGACTGAAGAGTTAAAAAAAAATGGTCTCAGTATTGCAAAATGCATGTTTCTTTTCAGAACCAGCTAGTGGTGCAAGTGTTGACTGGGCTTACCAACGTGGCATCAAATATTCTTTTGCTTTCGAGTTGCGTGACACTGGTAAATATGGATTCCTCCTGCCTGCCGACCAGATCGTTTCCACTGCAAGGGAGACGTGGTATGCTCTCAGATACATTATGCAATATGTTTGTGATCACCCTTACTGAGAGAAATGTAATGAAGCTTCAATAAAGGTCCCAGAGAATGCTAGAAATGTGTCATTTGATATATTGCACTTCAGCAATGTCCAAAATGCCTTGATTCAATTTTGACAGAGGTCAGAATTTGTATCCAGTCCTTTATCTTTATTCACAATGCAAACAAATTCTTCAAATCCATTTTGTGATGGTTAGTGTTCAAATTTCAACAATAACGTTTACATTAAAAAAAAACATTTTTTGGGGGGGTCAGATTTGCTGAATTTTGTCTTGTTCAACCTCAACAGTCTTTTTGGCAGCCCTTAGAAAGGTTAGCTATACCTATTAACTTATAAGAAGTGTTATAAGATGAGCAAGTTTTCACATTAATACTTTAAGTGATTGTGCATCACTGGTGTGATTCCTTTCTCCTTCTCAGGGGAGAGTGGGTTTTGCAATGTGCTTTAACAAGTATGTATGGTTCACCATTGATCAGTCCTTACAGTCTCTGTATGTCGCCCATAGAGTAGGGTTTACCATCGAGAGGTCTGGCATACTTTCATCAGCATTTTGAAGTGTCATAGTTATCAGGAAGTGGTTGTTGTGTCTCAGCTGACACCGTTATTACAGAAGGCAAAGATAGATACAGACCAGTTTCAGAAAAAACAATTTCCATACCCAGTATACTTATGCATCAATAATGTTGTGATTCCAATTAATTGAGCCTGCTTTGGATTCATTTTGTTCAAACATGTTGTATATATATATATATATATATACATATACATACAATGCACGAGAGGAAAGGGCCTCACACTTTTCAGTTGACTTTACAACTCAGGCCTCAACCTAGAGCAGTTCTCTGAATATATTAAAGGAAGTTCAAGGGTGTCACTTAAGTATGCAAGTCATCATATAGTTAGAAGAGCTGTAAAAGGATAAAACTTCAATGGCTTCTGAGTGTATAAGAGCTGCTCTACATTAAAGAGACCTACAGTAGAGATCATTCCCAGAACAGGAGAACATGAGACTCTATCTAGCAATCTTTGCGCTCCTGGCTGCAGTTCACTGCGAGGAGCTCTTTAATGGGTAAGTTTAGGTACCTTTCCATCTGTTATGACTAATTACCATACCAGCCTTGTTTCTTGTTTGTAATGTCTAATTTTCTTTTTTTCTTTCTTAATAGAGACCAAGTTCTCAGAATTAATGCAGAATCTGAAGACCACATTCAGATTTTGAAAAAGCTGGAAAGAGATGTGGATTCTGGGGTATCTGTTAAATCCCTGCTGACATACTTTAGCTTTAGTTTGATCATATACTGTATGTGCAATTTGACATGGAAATCTCTCAGATTGTGGAATATGTATTATGCGATCCTCTAGCTGGATTTCTGGACTCATGCCGTCTCTACTGAGCAACCTGTTGACATCCGTGTGCCTCACTCCAGTCTGTATGCTGTCAAGGACTTCCTCAAGAAAAACAACATCCCTTTCACTGTCATAATCAACAATGTGCAGGTGAGTTATTTACAAAAATCTACATACAAAATAAGATTATTAAACTACACAATTTGTAGAAGAAGATCAACCATTGATTATAATCCCATACATTTCAATAGTTGTGATTTTTCAGTAATACATAACTTTTTCTGTGTCTCAGGAACGTTTGGTCAGAGAGAGAGAAGAAATGGTTCGCAATGCGGAAATGGAAAGCAAGACAAAAAGTTTCAACTTTGCTGCTTATCATGACCTGGAGACTGTAAGTACATCGACTGACTTTTGCAAAAAAACATGCACAACAATATTTCTAACCTTAGGAACTATTTTATTACTCCTTTCAGATTTACAATTTTATGGACACCCTTGCAAATCACTCTAAACTGATCTCTAAAGTGAAGATTGGCAGCACTTATGAGAACCGTTCCATGTATGTCTTGAAGGTAAACAGATGATATGATTATAGACTCAGATATCTACATACCACTATCTGATTTGTTATATATGTACAATGCATCCAGTTCAGCACTGATGGAGTGAAAAAACCTGCAATCTGGATTGATGCTGGAATCCATGCGAGGGAGTGGATTTCTCATGCTACTGCAGTGTGGCTTGCTGACCGGGTGAGTGAGATTGGTGAAGAATGATAGCTTTAGTGTTTGTTTCAGTCTGTTTGTCATAGTACATTCAGAGCTGTTTTCTTATTTTCTAATTTTCAGCAAACAGAACTCCCACCAATTAATTTTTACCAAAATCTTGTATTTTATTATTTTTATTTTATTTGACGTAATTTCATATTTTTTATTTTATTATTATTTTTTTATATTTAGTTTCATTTATTTTATTTTAAGCAAAGGGAGCTTGTGCAGCAGCAATGAACTCTGAAACTAGTTTATAGTAGCATTCATGTCTTAGCTTGACTTCAAAATAAACAAAACATGACTGTGCTTAGTGTTTGAACATTGGGCCAATGTGCTGACAAATCAAGTACAGAGTAACAAGTTGCTAAAACAGTCTCAAGAAAATTACAAAGTCAGCCAAATCTGAAAGAAGAAAAATAGGTCCTCTGAGGTGATTGAATAAAAGTCTACATAAAATAAAGCTATAAAACCAATCTTTAACATTCTGAATTTTTTGACTCTGTAGATTGCCAAAGACTTTAAGGAAAACCGTGCCCCTGTGCCCAGTATCCTTAGTAAAATGGATATTTACTTGATGATTGTGGCCAATCCTGATGGATATGTCTTCACACGCTGCTCTTCCAGTGTAAGCAGCCATTCGCTGGTTTGCCTAAAGCACAAATAAATGTTTAGAAGCATTTTATAAGCTTTTAATATTGCATATATTGATAAAGAATATTACTAATTAACATTACCTCAGCCGCTTTACCGTTTCTGGCGTAAGAGTCGGTCTGCGACTTTTAACCCCAAATGCCACGGCATCGACCTCAACAGAAACTGGGATGCTGAATTTGGTGGTAAATTCATATTGTCATTTTCTCTTGTTTCAACAGATCCGAATTACTTTGCTTTATTAAATGTGTCTACATATTCTCCAGGTCCTGGAGCAAGCGATGACCCCTGCGCTGAAGACTACCGCGGTCCTTCTGCTCAATCTGAGATTGAAGTGAAAAACATTGCAAAATTCATCATGAGCCACGGCAACTTCAAATCCTTCATGACCCTCCACTCTTACATGCAGCTCTTAATGTATCCGTATGGCTACATCGGCATAGATGCTCCTGACCAGACTGAACTGGTAAAAAAAAAAATCTACTCCCATAAACCTCTCTAGTCTTCGTCTGAATCTTGTCTGTTTAATGATCTTACAGTGATATTTTTTGTGTGTTTTTTTCTAGCATGATGTGGCCACAAAGGCAAGCAAAGCCCTCAATTCCTGGCATGGCACCGTTTATAAAGTTGGAAGCATCTTCCACGCTATTGGTAAGTAGATTGTGGAAGTGGTTATATTTGGTTATATATATAACACTTTCTCCAAAGCAAATTTTCATTTTGGGTAAACTATTCCCACTTTAGGGGTAAATAAGATACAAAGATGTACCTTTTGCCACTCCAGTGACAGCTTTTGTATATTTTTGTATATTTTGAAGAATAGTATCACAAAATGTTTGATTTACAGATCATATTGAAAGTCCTATGCTACACAGTAAATGTGTGTCATTCTTGTTTTGTAAAACTGTTGTGATATCTATGTAATATCCAGGAATAAAAAGTTGTCTCAGTATTGCAAAATTCACATTTTATTTCAGATCAAGCTAGCGGTGCAAGTGTTGACTGGGCTTACCTACGTGGCATCAAATATTCTTTTGCTTTCGAGTTGCGTGACACTGGTGAATATGGATTTCTCCTGCCTGCCGACCAGATCGTTTCCACTGCCAGGGAGACGTGGTTTGCTCTCAGATACATTATGCAATATGTTTGTGATCACCCTTACTGAGAGAAATGTACTAAAGCTTCAGTAAAGGTCCCAGAGGATATACAGGTGCATCTCAATAAATTAGAATGTCGTGGAAAAGTTCATTTATTTCAGTAATTCAACTCAAATTGTGAAACTCGTGTATTAAAAAAATTCAAACGTGTGTCGTTTCAGATATTACGCTTCAATAACTCAGTTTTGACAGAGATCTGTTACATCCCAAATCCCATCTCTTCAGTCAAATTTTTTTTTGGCGGATTTCTCTGATACATTTTGTGATGATCAGTGTTCAGGTTTATAAAATAACTTTTATGGCAGTTTATTTATTTATTTTAAAAATAAATATCAGTATTTTGGGGTCAAATCTTTTGCATTTTGTCTTGTGTAACCTCAAGTCTTTTGGCGCCTCTTTGAATGACTACCTACCCATGAACTGTCTTGATATTTTAAGCACAGTTTAAACACAAAATAAAATGTCTGTGATTTATTCGTGATGTCTAAATCTATAATAGACTAACAAACAATATAACCAGTAGGTTGATGCACCATCCAATACTGGTCTTAAAGGGATAGTTCACTGAAAATGACAATTGTGTCATTGTTTACTCTCACTCATGTTGTTACAAAACAGTATGACATTCTTTCTTCAAAAAAAAAAAGGGGAAAAAATTCATACAGATTTGGAACAACCAGAGGCCTGAGACCTGAGTAAATAATAACAAAATATTCATTTCAAATTTTCATTTTATCCTTTAAAGGATAGCAATTAGCAACTGAATTATAACTAACATTGTTTGAAAATGCTAAGGAAACATGTATACACACATAAAAGTAAAAAAAAATAAACATACTTGTAAGACCCAAGCATTTTGTTTTGACTTTCTTTGAGGGTTTTTAAGTGTTAAAACCTTCCATAATTCATGATAGTATTGTTTCCCCCATACTCTCTAATTCTGAATCCAGTTGAGCAGTTCTTCTCCTCCTGGTTTTTGACAACCACACAGACAAACTATTTTGGAAATAAAATCTATGTATACTGTACATTTTATTTTTGGATATATTTTGAAGAATGATAGACGTAATTTTTTCCATATTCACTTTTTTACATACTCACTCAGGTTTAGTCACTTGAGGGTGAACAAATGATGACGAAGGTTTATGGAAAACATTTTTGTGTGAAATGTAATCTCTTTAAACTGTGTCACCTTTTGAATGGTTTCCCACCTAATTTTAGAAGCCCTGAGAAATTTGCAGCAATGTTCACCTGGAAAAGATACACACTTGTTGTTGCTTAATAATCATATCAACCTGCATCAGCACTGATATTACTAAGAACTCAACATATGTTTCTGAATGTATAAAAGCAGCTCTCCCTAAAAGAGACCTACAGTAGAGATCAATAGAGAACATGAGACTCTATCTAGCAGTCTGTGCACTCTTGGCAGCAGTTCACTGCGAGGAGCTCTTTAATGGGTACGTTCAGATACTTTTTTCTTTGTTGACTTATTACTATATGTCAGCCTTGTTTCTTGTTCATAATGTATAATTGTCTTATTTTCTTTCTTAATAGAGACCAAGTTCTCAGAATCCATGCAGAATCTGAAAGCCACATTCATGCTTTGAAGGAGCTGGAAGGTGACGTGGAATCTGGGGTATGACCGTATTATATCTGCTGACATATTTCAGTTTTCACTTGAACACCAACAGTTTTTATTGCATATATATATATATATATATATATATATATATATGTATATGTGATCCTCTAGCTGGATTTCTGGACTCATGGCTTCTCAACTGAGTGGCCTGTTGACACCATGTGCAGGTGTGTAAAATACAGATCAAAAACAAGAACTGAAATGATCAGCCTGTGCAAAATGTATCAATCAAATCAATATCACTAGAAATTACATGGTAAAGCTATTTAGAATTTACGTTTTGTCCCAGAATGAAAGCTGTTAATTCTGCAAATAAAACTGTAACATACAAGGTTTTTCTGTGTCTCAGGAACTTTTGGACGAGGAGAAAGCAGAGATGGTTGGTAATGCAGCTCCAAGAGTTTCAACTTTGCTGCTTATCATGACCTGGAGACTGTAGGTACATGGACAAGAAAACAATTTGCATGATATAAGAATGATGATAAGCTTTTCTAACACGAACAAATGTGACCCTGGATCACAAAACCAGTCTTAAGTCACTGGGGTATATTTTTAGCAATAGCCAACAATACATTGTATGGGACAAAATTATCGATTTTTCTTTTATGCCAAAAATCATTAGGATATTAAGTAAAGATCATGTTCCATTTTCAGTTTTCATTTTAATTTTGTTGAATATTTAGTAATTCTGATATGCATTTTTGTCATTTCATTACTTTTACTTTTTAATAAATATTGCTATGTAGTTTTATGTTTATTTCAGATTTAGTTTATTTTTAGTCCAGTTTTAGTTTTCAATCCAGTTTTAGTCGGTCAATCATTTCATTAATTTTATTTCAGTTAGTTAGCCAAGGCAACATTTTTAATTTCTTAATTTGTCATTTTTTCATATTTATGTTTCAGTTGATTTCAGCTTTATTTCACTTAACACAAATAGTTGATAGTTTTTGTATATAAACAGAATGATTTGTCCGATGCTTTAAAAATAGTAATTGGTATGACAAAATTAATGGCTAAATTAAATAAATGCAATTTATATTGTCATTGTATTAAAGCCAAAATAAATGTACTATTAATGTACCATTAAAAATATAGGCTTTTAAATAAATATTATTTTAAATGTTTTTCTACCCAATGTGTTGTATAGATGTGTAGATGTATAAATCTGAAGATAAACATTAAATTAATCTTTATTTATAAGGATTAAATACTTTAGTAAGAAGCAGGCTGGTACCAAAAAATAAACTAAATTCTGAGGTCTTGACATGCAAATTTTTAAGACCTCTCATACAATAATTATTGTTCCAAAAATCACTTAATGTAACGGTCAAAAACATGAAGCAAATATGCATTAAAATGTTCTCTACATTCAGAACCGTATGTGGCGTAAAACTCGCTCCATGAACTCTGGCTCCTCCTGCCGTGGTGCTGATCCCAACAGGAACTGGGATGCTGGTTTTGGCGGTATGTAGATATCATCGTCTTGTTGCAATAGTAGGCTACACAATATACAGTAACTGTAGGCATGTTCTGCCAGGTCCCGGAGCCAGCAAGGACCCCTGTTGCGACTCCTATCACGGGCCCTATGCCAACTCTGAGGTCAAAGTGAAAAACGTTGTGGACCTCATCATGGGCCTCGGCAATTTCAAATCCTCCATCTCCATGCACTCTTACTCCCAACTCTTAATGTATCCCTATGGTTACACATGCACAGACGTTCCTGACAAGTCTGAGCTTGTAAGTCAATTCATATCCATTTAAATTTTTTATAATCTGGTCGGATGTGTTTATTATTTATTTTTGTATTTTCTTGTTAATATTTTGTGTTGTTGTTTTCATTTATTGTAGCATTCTGTTGGCACAGCTGCAATCGAAGAACTCACCTCCCTCTATGACCAGATACCAAGTTGGAAGCATCTGCAAAATTATCTGTAAGTAGACTGCATGCTCTGTTTGAGTAAGATATGGCTTCTGACTGTTTTCTGATTGTGATACTGGCCTGTTATATTTCAGACCAAGCAAGTGGTGGAAGCATCGATTGGACCTACAATACTGGCATCAGATATTCCTTTGCCTTTGAGTTGCGTGATACAGGCTTCTACGGTTTCCTGCTGCCTGCCAACCAGATCGTCCCCACTGCAGAGTAGTGATGGCCGTAAACCCGTGAATCATGCGAGTTCATTGAGATCGCCCCCCAGAGGCGAAACATTGAACCAGCGTCTATAGTTTTAAGCTGATCTCAGATCAGCTTCATCAATTTGTAGACATTTTTAACGAGACATTTGTGTAATTAAAAGAATGAGAAATAGATAATAGTCTCTTACGGCCTCTATATAGAAGCTGTCCATAAAACAAACAAAGCAAGCCTGCAAATTAATATAAAATATTTTTAAAACCACATATCATACAGACACTTCATATTTAATGGTATTTTATTATTTTTATTGCATTTAATGTAGTATACTTTCAATAAAACATTTGCAATGGGCTTTAAAAGCTTTTTTATGCATGTTTTAGCCTGAGTTTTTTTGCGTTTACACACTTTTGACCAGCAGGCGTCACCAGCGTGTGGTGTTTCGAGCGCTTCGAAACAGTGAATCATTTTGCGAAGCATATAGGTAGCGAAATTCAATTTAAAATGCAATATGCAAAATGGCAATGCGATATTCAAAATGGCAACGCAATATTCAAAATGGCATTGTATTTCTGTATTTAAATTTACATTTTCCATTACCCATACGTGCAAAGTTTGGTGCAAAAGTAAAA
>NW_015539924.1:282453-286030 GCF_001515605.1 Sinocyclocheilus anshuiensis
ACTTATTCAGGGAAGTACAGCAGGATGCAGGAAATGGTTGAGTATTATTTTAGGTATAAAATATCATTATTGTAATGCTTGTAATGTCCATTTATAGTCTTTACACAGCAGCTTGGCTCCTTAAATGTTTAAACACCAGCTAATTTCAAGACGCTGGCGTCACGTGGGTCACCGGCAGTGTAAGACGCTCAAAGCTCAAGATGTTCGGTAGACGGTCGGTTAGACGTTCGAACGTTTGATTTTAGCATGGCATACGCTTCATATATTTCTCTGTTCACGCTCCACTTCATCTGCCAGTGAATTCAACGATCTTGTCAGATCTCCAGCCGCCATGTTTCAAACGATCTAAACGTAACACGCTTCCGCCAATCCCCGCCTTGAAGCAATGAGTGACGGAGGGTGGGCGTGGTCAGCTCGGAATGCATTTTCAAATTGAATTTTGCTACACATATCCCACGGCGTCATGATGAAAATGCAATCCTAAGTGTTCTAACTGTTAGTCTAAATGCATTTAGGACAAATAGCATTTAAATGATCATTATGCTACCATTTCTGCTTGGACATGTTACACATATCAAATCAATTTGTGTTATACATTTTCATTTTAATTTCGCAAGTTATAAAGCGTTCAAATTTGCATGCAATTTAAATATTAAGACTACTGTTGGAAATGGCAAATGTAAATTATATAATTTAATTTTCATTTTACTTTTGCACCAAACTTTGCACGTATGGGTAATGGAAAATGTAAATTTAAATACAGAAATACAATGCCATTTTGAATATTGCATTGCCATTTTGCATATTGCATTTTAAATTGAATTTCGCTACCTATATGCTTCCATATATTGGTTCAGTTGATTCGAAGCTTCGGTCCGTTTCTCCCATCACTGCTGCAGAGGAGACCAGGCTTGGTCTCAAATACTTTATGGAATATGTTCGTAATCACCCTTATTGAGAGAAATGTATTGAAGGTTCAATAAAGGTCTCAGACACCTTTTGCTGGAGTAGTTATTTTTAATAAAAACATGACAACATATTTTGCCATTAAATGGTGACATAATATTGCCCTTTCGCAATTATTTTTTTACTATTTTGCCTCAATCACAGTATAGTTTTAAAAATACATTGATTTTTTTATTTTGTTGTATGTTTTAAATCAAAAGCGTATTTTATGATTTCTTTTTGAATACATTGTGTTATATCAAGATAGTTGGGACAATATACAAATGTCAGAATATGCCGCATGTACATTTATGAATTATTTGATTATAAAACTTTAAACTGTATTCTGAATTATTCCTAGATGTATATTTACGATATTTTTACTTGATAGATTTGTATTTCTGGAGGAATTAAGTGCCTCTAATTTTTTTGTTGCTTTGAGGTGATTTTCGAATCGGCAGATTCAGCAGTATATGACGCAGTTTTCCCGCCGTCAGCTTTTTTCTGTCAGCAGCTTTCTTTGAGTAAAGCAGTTATCTGGTCATCCACTAATGAAATATGGGTTTCTTAAAACAGTTAGACGTCGAAAATTTTAAGTCCTGGCGAGGAAAACAAACTATTGGCCCATTTAAAAGGTTTAATTGTATAATTGGCACTAATGGATCAGGTAAGTTGGTAATTAAGCTAATTTGCGTGGCTAATCTTATAAAACCGTTTGCTACTGTAACGTTATATCGCTAAAGCAAAATTAATCAACTTATTAGTAAATTTGCTAAATAACCTACATTATGTTTAGGGTTAACGTGCTACATACGGGTTTGAAGAAAAATGTCCAATATGTTTAAGTTAACGTCACTTATTTGGCCTAATTATCTGTATTAATTGTATTTCATGTCGATTTTTACGTTATTATTTTGTATAGATTTTGGCAAATATAATAACATTAAAGTTCTTGAATGGGAAAGATTGCAATGAAATACTTTTTAATAATATTACGTTAATGGCGCCAAAACATGTCGTTTTGCGTACTAAAGCCGTTTTTAAGAAATATCAGGAATATAAGATGCAGCATTATTGATATATAACGTTATAGTATTGTATAACGTTACTGGTCTAGTAAAATATAGCAAGAAAACCATATAAATACCTTGTTATCTTCTCATACTGTCAGTGTAACCACGGTACCACCAGTTTTTTAAGTGTAATAGAAGCAAAAATATGAATCGTGTACATGTTTTGCATGCTAAAATGTTTAGGAGGCATCATCAGTATTGATTACAATGATTGATTCTTCCCATTTTTTCCAAGGCAAATCTAATGTCATGGATGCTCTTGGATTTGTGATGGGAGAGAGAGCAGTAAATCTTCGTGTTAAACACACCAGAGATCTCATCCACGGTGCCCACATCGGCAAACCCTTGTCCACCTTTGCCAGCGTGAGCATGATATACTGTGGAGACAATAATGAAGAAATTATCTTCAGCAGGCGCATTTCAGGTGAGTGTGATTGAGCTCAGGCTAAAATATATGATAAATCAAATTTAATTGTTTTCTGTTGGTATGATTCATTTTTTTATAGGGGAATCTTCTGAGTATCGTGTGAATGGTAAACAGGTCACTTTGGCAAAGTACACTGGAGAGCTGGAGAAGATTGGCATTGTGGTGAAAGCAAAGAATTGTCTGGTGTATCAGGTGCTTCAGTGGTCAACAAATGCTTTAGCATTTGGTTATCGGTCTTTATGATAATTTATAATGTTAATATTTATTCTTACACTGATCATCAGGGTGCTGTGGAGTCAATTGCCATGATGAATGCCAAAGAACGAACAAAGATGTTTGAACGAATCAGCAGCTCCGGAGAGCTGAGCGCCGAGTATGATGCCAAGCTGGCGGCCCTGCAGAAAGCCAAAGAGGACACCCAGTTCCACTTTAACAGGAAGAAAGCAGCTACAGCTGAGAAGAAACAAGTCTTCAAAGATAAGACTGAGGTATTAAACTAAAGACCTGACAGATGTCAAAATGTTTACATCCTCTTGACAATGTATTTGTCTCGATCTTGTCAGGCGGAAAAATATCAGGCGCTGGTGGATGAACATAGAGAAAACAAACTCCAGCTGACCCTCTTTCAGCTTTTCCACAATGAGAAAAAGATAGACGCACAGTCAGAATCACTGAGGGACATGCAGGATGCTGCAGCGCAGCAGAAGAACAGCCTGGACGTCTATGAACAAACTGTGAAGGCTCAGAAGAAAGACCATGGGCGCATGAATCGAGAACTTCAGCAGTTGGAGAAGGAGATCAGGTTGAGTCACCGGCAATGCATTTTGACTGGCAGTGTCTTTAAAATAAAAAAAAAAATTAATTAAAAATAAATAAAATATGTAGATTTAAACAATTTAGATTATTTTTTTAAATATATACATTTAAATTTTTATATATTTAAAAAATAACAAATATTATATATGTGTATATGTATATATTCACATACAGTAGATATATATAATTGTACTATTTATTTTAATTAATAACTAATAAAATATATAATTATCAATAATATTTATATTTATAAAATTATGTATTTGTTAAAGGGGTCCTATTATGCTCTTTTACAATGTCTTGAATTTGTTTTGGG
>NW_015539924.1:286516-291084 GCF_001515605.1 Sinocyclocheilus anshuiensis
CTACCCATAGCCGCCGTTTCTAACATCAACATGGGTTAAAGTGGAGGTAGAAAAACCAAAATGAAGGCCCATCATCTTTCCCCATTTGTCCCTTTATATAATGACATTATGTAAATGAAATGTTGTTATATATAATCTAACATAATAGATATGCGCACAAGCTACAGGCAGACAGCAAAATGCAGTAATAATGACTAATTCATAATTGTTTTATTAAATTTCTAAGTAAATGCTTGTATATATGCTTGTGTGTAAGAGAGAGAGAGAGAGAGAGAGAGAGAGAGAGCTATATATAGAGAGAGAGAGAGAGAGAGAGAGAAAGAGAGATAGATACACACACACACATTTGTATATATATTTATATTAGTCTCACTGTATAATGTTTCTCCCAGATCTCAGGAGCAGATCCTCAATCAGCAGAGGCCTCAGTACATCAAAGCTAAAGTGAACACCTCCCACCACGAGCAAAAAGTGGAGGAGGCACGCAGATCGCTTCAGAAGAACCAAAGTCAGCAAGCCAAAAAGGAGCAGGAGCTGCAGGAGCTAAGGAGCGAGCTGGCTGAGCTGGAGAAGGCCTGGAAGGCCTCTGAGAGACAGATGGAGGAAGAGGCGGCTCAAAGAGGAGATGGAGTGCAGCTAGAGGAGAGCCAGGTTAAAATTAGGAATGCACCGAAGTATCGGCCGCCGATATTTATCGGCCGATTTTATTATTTTAAAGCCATCGGCATATCGGAAATAGCATGAAAAGGGCCGATACCGATGGTTTATTAATTAACTGCATGGAGACAATGAGTTGCATGTCTGTTGCATAATCCAACGTTTTTCCCTGGGCAAAATAATTAAATACTTGCCAAAACAAAATAAAATCTGTACAAAATTTAGTTTGTCAGACAGCACGGCATGCAAATGTGATGCTGACGCATCCAACGCGCTCAGCTGTAAACTCATCATAGGTAAGCCGAAATGGTAGTGCCCCGGCGTTAGTTTATCCGAGGATATCTCACGAACCGCCAAGCATTAGACCTACATTTAAGTGAAAATGAATGGCAGGTAATATGCAGCTTTTTGTGTGTTTGAAACCAGCAAAAATGGCAGGATCGTGTAGAACACGGATTCACACAAGGTCATTTCACGCACCTGCAGCGCGTCTGAACGGAAAAATTGAATAAAACTATATGCTACATAAAAAGGAGTTATATAGGCCTATACACAAAATATATTTCACTTAAATCATTAACAGATTAACAAAACAAAAGAAAAAATTGTGCTGAGTTTCGGATAATTGTAACACTCTCCGAAGTTCACAGAAAGGAAACCTAGATGGCAGAAAACGGTTTTCTTTATTTTGCAAAAGCTTTACAGTTTTGAATCGCGTCGGCGACTCACGCACATACAACATATTTTTGCTAACTTGACATAGCAGCCTGTTCATTATCAAAATAAAATACAGTTAAAGATACATAAGTTACACTGCTCAATTTATATATAGTCCGTAGTACAGTCTGCTTAAGTTTCGCTTTTAAATTAATTCGTTTTGGCTTACAACTTTAGACGATTTGTTGTGGAGAGAAGGGAACTAAAATAGCCTAATTGTTTGTAAATATTTTGCTTTATTTACCGGTATTTTAGCCTACATTATTTCTGAATGATAATAATAAAATAATAATAATATATTAATAATACAATGCGACGTACAGCCTACTAATTTAGGCTGTTTTTTTTCTCTCAAAACGCTTATAGGAGTGGCCTTTTTTTATTCACGCTGCAAACATTTTTAAATATCTTTAAAAAATAGGCCTACATTAATGTCTTTAAAGCGTTGACAGTTTTTTCTTTTGTTTAATATATTTGGTCAATATATAAAAGATGATGCTGTATTGGCCATGACTAAGCGCAAGATAGGCTACCAGATCAAGACCCTCGTGTTTTTTTTTCTTTTTGAGTAAAGAAAACGCTGTGCTTTATTATTATTATTATAGGCAAAGAAAAAGTAAAAAAAATAACATTAACTGGTATTTTTCTACTCAAACCGGTTTCGGAACAGTAATATTACAGAGGAACGCAGGAACAGAAACTTTCAAATACCAATTCTGCTCAGAGTGAACCGATCAACCCCCCCCGTTTTAACCCCTGCTTTATGCAATTGACCAATATCGGAATCGGCCAATAGTTTGTTAAAATCGGTATCGTATCGGCCAAAAAAACTCCTCTATCGGTGCATCCCTAGTTAAAATTAATGTTTTGTGAACAGGATCTCTCTACGAAGACAACATAATTGCAGTGGAAAATAATAATCACTGAAATAAAGTGGAGTGGGACTGAATTTTATCTGTTGAGGTTGTATTGAATGGTAAAAAGTGACATGAATGGTTCGATTTTTTTTTTCTCACTGACATGACATTGATTGTATCAACAGAGTAGAAATGTTCAGAGTAGAAAAAAAGGGTTAATAGTAGAAACTGTTTTCATTTGAAATTTTAGAGTCACAATTAGGGCTGATTTTGAATAGGTTGACTGTAAAACATTTAGATATTTTATATACATGTTACACACTGTCTTGATGCAGATGGAGCGGTACAAGGAACTCAAAGAGCTGGCCAGGAAAAAGGGAGCTGTTCTAAACCAAAGTGCAGAGAAGCTGCACTGGGAGGTAAAAGCCGACTGCGAGAAGCTCCAGTTTGACCTGAGGAGGAAAAGTGAGATACAGGTAGGCTTCAGTCTTTCTGCCACATCATGAAGATATATAAAGCATAGCCTACACACAAAAATGCCCAAAAAAAAGGGAAAATGGTCTTAGGTGTGATTAATTTTAGGATATAAATGATTGTTTGCAGGTAAATATTAAACACTCTCAGACTCGGTTGGAAGATTTCAGCAGAAGGGCAGAGAAGCTGGAGGAGTTTGTCAACACTACTAGGTTTGACTACCTCATGTACCTCTGCATTAATAAGCTGAAATGTTACACCTTGTAGCAAGTGTTTTTTTGTTTTGTTTTAATTGACAGAATATTGCAGTAACTGAATTCTTTTTTTCTTTTCTTTTCTTTTTTAATTAACATGATTCAGTAGAGATGTCAGAGTCACGTTATTCATTTTTTTTTGAAGGAAAGCTATTGAGGAGCAGCGGCAGCAGGAGGAGCAGCTGGCAGAGGAGCTGGTGAGGGGCCAGGTGCGAATGGAGGAGGTGAATGAGGAGCTTGCCCAGGTGCTGACCAAGCTGCAGAACGCTCGTCTGGACAGCCAAGAGAACCGACGACAGCAGAGACGCGATGAGGTCCTGGAAAGCCTCAGGAGACTCTATCCTGATACAGTGGTACTGGAATAATTAACTTACACAGACCCCTAATTCAATTAAGCAGATTAGATCTGTTATCTGACATTTATAATGTGACAAAAAGTTTCCATTTCCAGACCTGCCAATCTATGAATTTTACGTAGCGGCTACGTATTTTGACCTCAAAGTACGCTGGTACGATTTGTCACTCTAAACCAGGGGTTTTCAAACTGTGGGTCGCAACTTGCGAATTGCAATAGTGTGATTTTTGTATCGCAATTAAGTCCGCGATTTAAAACTTGCGTTGCGTGTTTTGAAGCGCGGGCGCGCATGAGTTGTAATAACAATGAGGGCCTCAGAGCAATGTCGTTATTAAAAGGCTCGATCGGTCGCATTGTTAATGAGAAGAAACTCGGTCACTTTAATTCTGCATGAGATTTGCATGAGAGTCTGTTTGAACGCGGCACTGTTTTCATTCGGGAAACGGTGTGTAAAAAGTGGTGTGCACAAACGCAGGGTTAATTGTAACACTACAAGATTTAAACATTTCCACATAACAAAATTTACAAAATTTTGTATTGTTTCCTTGCCATACCATCTATATAGAGAAAAAATGTGCCAAAGTTCAAAAATCGTTCATTATATTTCTTTAACCATAGCAAAAGTAAATTTCTGACTGAAGTAAATTTGTCATCTCGGCTTTTACCGGTTATTTAAAATGAGACACATCTGTTTATTATTTTTACCTATTTCACAAATTTTAATCTCCAAACTGTTTTAGATAGTTCTGCTTTGCTTTTTATGCTTTGCTAAAAAAGTGTTGGGTTGTGCTCCGCTGTCCTACACACACGGAAGGAGCATGAATGCATTCTCTGCGCTGAACCCCGTGATGAGTTTAACAACACTCGCAGCGCGGATTACAGTTCACTGGAGTCAGCGTGTTTCGAGTTGGACATGTTTCATATTTTAACATATGTAAACAAATTAAAACTTAAATATTAGTAGTGAAATTTTACAGTTGTACTATAAAATACAATGGTTATTTTTCTTAAATTCTTAATTTCTGTCATATTAAACTTTTAATTAAGATTAAGGGCGCTTTCACACCTGCCTCATTTAGTTCGGTTGAATCGCAATAGAGTTCGTTGTCCCTCTTGGTGCGGTTCGTTTGGGCAGGTGTGAATGCAGCAATCGCACTTGGGTGCGCACCAAAAGCGGACCAAACAAGCATACCGATTAATGCTTAACCGACCCAATTGCAAACGGACTCTGGAGCGGTTCACCGGTGGTGAGAA
>NW_015539924.1:291220-294835 GCF_001515605.1 Sinocyclocheilus anshuiensis
TCCGTCCCAACGGACCAAAGAACCAAGCGGTATCATAATTCATAACGGGAAATATGCTAAATAAAAAGCAGTGTCTTGATTCTGTGAGTGAGAATATTTGTTATTGCAGTTGAAAACCACAGAGCAGCTCTTCATATTAAAACGTGTAGTTAATTGCTCTTCTCTGTGCATTACAAGAATGCTGTCCAGATGAAGCCTTGATTTCCTCGCTGGCTGTAACTGCTATACATATGACAGCTTCAAGATGCCTCCTTTATGGAGAAACTAGTAAAAATATAAAATAGGGCTGGGACGATATAGCAAAAAAAAAAATTTCAACGATATAATGTTTCATATCGTTCGGTATCGATAATTATTGACTACAAAAAGTTCTGAAATTAAGTGTAATGTGTAATAAAAATGGAATGACACATGGAAAAAGTATTGAACTACTGATATTTATTTAATACTTTGTACAAAAGCCTTTGTTGGTAATGACAGCTTCAAGATGCCTCCTTTATGGAGAAACTAGTAAAAATATAAAATAGGGCTGGGACGATATTGCAAAAAAATAGTAGTTTACTAAGACTATACTTCAAAGTATACTAAAAATGCTACAAGTATTTAATTAGTAAACTATCAGTATACCTATAAGTTCACTTTTAGTATAGTTGCAGTACAAACTAAACATTTTGATGTAAACTAGTTGTGTACTCAAAGTTTACTACTGTTATACTTAAAGCATACTTAAAAGTATACTTTTATATACTAGAAAGTGGGCCAATTTAGTCCCAAGGAGTATTGAAATAGTACACTTACAAGTATACTACTAGTACACTGATATTTGTATACTTACTATATAAAGTATACTTAAAAATATACTTGAACTTTACTTAAGTATACTCACTAAAATAAACTTAAAGTATACTACTTTTTGGTAAGGGATTGCTTAATCTAAAGAGCCGAAGTGCCATTCACACAGATTGCATTTAAAAACATATGAGACGCAGTGAAAGGGAATAAACCTCCACAAATTCGTGACGTGTTTTCTAAAAGTTTAAACTGTTTTAACTTTGCATGGCTTTCTATACATCTCTTCTGTGAGACGTGAGTGCAGCAGTCATATTTGTCTGTCTAAAAATGCGCTGAATATGCATTCTGTGTGAATGGCTTAGTTTCAGTTTGAACCTTTATCAAGATCTTCTCCGCATTGAGCTTTAAACGATGCAAAAACCTGGTGATGCCTCTGTCCACGCGCAGTATTCAAAACAAGAAACAGAAAAAGATGAAGAGCTTGACCAATCAGAGCGTTTTTTTGTTTTTGCATTTAAATAATTTCCGTGTGTTCTATTTCTCTTTGGCTCTGTTTGTGTGTCCGCGAGTCTGCGCGCTGAGATGAGGAAACGCGTGCATCTGAAAAAGCAATACATGCCAATTAGTTTTTAATTTACCAATTAATTTACGAGTGTTTCTTAACCTGTTGTCCAACAAAAGAGAACATTGTAACATACCCCACAACATCAGACGATTGTTAGAAATAACTTCCATCCTGATCTGATGTGGCTTCTTATCACAGAATGACGCAGAAATATATTCTATACTGTAATAAAAGCTATGTCGTTTAGCAATGGATTATTAATTATTAAAATACCCGAGGTGGTTTTAAGAACACAGATAAACTAAAAATTGTCGCAGTGGAGTGTTTATTGTCTTAATGTTATCTTTGAATGTTATCATTCAAAGTTTCTATCTTCATTTATTCAGTTACAGCTATAGCTGGATGCTTTTATCCATATTAAGGATTTCCTGGAGCGTTTTGAGCTCTTTGTCTGTAATTCATATGTGGATTTTCTGCGTGAAGGCGCCCTCAGGCGTGCAGTATGAATGAAACAGACATTGCATTTGTACATTACATTGCACTAAATAATGGCCAATCCATAAAAATAATACTTCTCTCAAAAGAAATTTGTAGACAATTTGTAAAATAGACATATGATAATCTATGTTTTTATACAGTATACAGAAGTGTACTGGAGTTTTAATGAAAGTGTAAAAAAAAACAGTGGTTAAAAAATCGAGGTATTTATTGAACCGTGGGCTAACTGCATTGTTGCCTCCCTATCGTTTACTCTAAAATACTGTATAACAGGAATATCACAAACTTGAGTGCAGACCCTGAGTACTAACCTCTGCAATATATTTAACATTACATTTAAACATTAAAACAAAACTCATCTTGCTGCCCTAAGTCTTTGAACTGTAGTGCACCTCAGCTACAGATATTATAGTTTTATGCATCTTTTGGCATTGGATCAAAAAATATCTGCTGCTGGTTTCTTGACTCTTTTCAGTATGGCCGTCTAGTGGATTTGTGCCAGCCCATCCACAAGAAATACCAGGTCGCTGTCACCAAGGTGTTTGGCAAGAACATGAATGCTATTGTTGTCACTTCTGCGAAAGTGGCTCATGACTGCATCCGATTTCTGAAAGAAGAAAGAGCTGAACCAGAGACATTCCTTCCTATTGACTATATAGATGTAAGTGATCAGTGAAAGCCCTTCAAAATGAGTAATTATGCTTTTATTTTTATTTGCATTTTTATTTACATTATTTAGTTTCAAACTGTTTCAACAACTTTTTATATGGTTCCATTAGTAAAGAGTGTTCTTTCCCCATATGCGCATCAGGTGCGGCCTCTGAACGAGCGTCTGAGGGAAGTGCAGGGAGCCAAGTTGGTGGTGGATGTGGTTCAGTGCGCTCAAAATGCTCCTCAGCTTAAGAGGGTGATCCAATATGTGTGTGGGAACTCCTTGGTTTGCGAGACTCTGAAAGATGCCCGTCGCATTGCCTTTGACGGCCCTGAGCGTCTTCAGGTGAGTGCATGCCAGCAGATCACCAACATTTTAGGCCAGTCATATTGACTGTTATTGATCCTAAACATCTATGGCATGTTACATGTGTAAAATGTCTTCTTTAGACGGTGGCTCTTGATGGCACCTTGTTTCGCAAGTCTGGGGTGATTTCAGGAGGCTCCTTGGACTTGCGCAGTAAAGCTCGACGCTGGGAGGAGAAGGATATGAACAAACTGAAGGAGGAGAAGGATCAGTTGTCGTCCGAGTTGCGTGTAAGTGTCTTGGATTACTAATAGAAATGTGTGACAGCAGATATGTAGTGAAAAATAAAAAATATTTCTCATTGCATTATGGAACAAAGTAACTGCCAGTCAGCATGTGCTGGATGTTTAATATGCAGCTGTATGGAGCAATATTTTGGACCAATGAGATTGGTTACCTTGGGGCTACCTTGAATAAAAATTCTAGATTTATAACTTTATTTTCGCTTTATTGTGATATAATGTATGCTAATGTTGTTGATTTATGTGCAGACCCTGATGAAGCTGAAGCGTAAGGAAGTGGATCTAAAACAGATCAGGGCTCAGTCTCAGGGAAACCAGACTCGCCTCAAATACTCCAACTCAGAACTGGACTCCATACGCAAGAAGAGCATCCCAGCTTGTCAGGCTGCAAGTCACACACTCTTTCTCTCTATACTTTTTTTCATGACTTTTAAACCGCTCTGATACTCTTATGTAAGCCGTGTGTGTGTGTGTGTGTGTGTGTGTGTGTGTGTGTGTGT
>NW_015539924.1:294907-300655 GCF_001515605.1 Sinocyclocheilus anshuiensis
TGTGTGTGTGTGTGTGTGTGTGTGTGTGTGTGTGTGAACTTCAGGAGATTTCCAAACTCAGAAGTGAGCTCTCCAACCTCGAGGCCCAGATTGAGATACAGACTGAGAGTGTAGAACTACAGGATAATGAGATGAAGGCCGTCAGAGACAAAATTAATCAGGTCATTTCATTTGAGTGTAACATCATCCTTGCAGTGTTCTATGGTCATGGAAACCTGGAAATATCAATGAGTTTTATAATTGTTTTCAAGCACTGAAAAAATCTTTCAGTGAACGACCAGTATAGGCTTTTCAGTGATTCAAGCCAATAATGACAGCAAGGTGGCACAGATGTACACCAAATGGCTATGAAATTATGATAATTTTACAGTATTTATTTTTGATATTTCAATATTTACTTGAAAGGATCATGTGACACTGAAAACTGGAGTAATGCCTGCTGAAAATTCAGCTTTGCCATCACAGGAATACATTACGTTATAAACATTATAAAC
The DNA here is from genome assembly GCF_001515605.1 of Sinocyclocheilus anshuiensis. NCBI lineage: Eukaryota > Metazoa > Chordata > Actinopteri > Cypriniformes > Cyprinidae > Sinocyclocheilus > Sinocyclocheilus anshuiensis. The sequence continues at coordinate 295,402 of NW_015539924.1, forward strand.
TTGGCTCCAAATTCATATTTGGAAGTGCAATCTCTATAAAATTATAGTCAATCTTAAGTGATTATCTTTCTTTCATACATGGTTCTGTTTATTTCTTTCATCTTAGTTGGAGGATGTTGTGTTTGCGGACTTCTGCGCAGAGATTGGTGTGGCCAACATCCGTGAGTATGAGCAGGATTATCTCCGAATGCAGCAGGAGCTCGAGAAGAAGCGGTAAGACCTGCATAAATAGAGCCTGCCCATATTATAGCTGTGGCCATGTGTGCGTTTATACAATATAGCATGAAATATAATGCAAACTAATTCTAGCTTATTAAATCTCCTGATTGTCCAGCCTGCAGTTTGAGTCCCAGCATACCCGTCTAAGTATCCAGATAGAGTACGAACAGGCTCAGCTGGAGAAACTTGTCAAACAGATGAAGAAGATAAAAGAGACCATAGGAAAAGAGGAGAACGTTGTTATAAGCTTGAAAGAGGCAAACTCATTTATTGCACTTCATTTTCAGAGAAACAACAGGAAATTATGGGAATTGTGTTATGTTGTACTGGATATATAAAATGTTTCTGACATGTTTGGGTTTTGCTGTTGTTTTTTTGTACTTTTAGTATTTGAAGTACTACTGTCTGTTTCCCACATCTCCACCAGGTGGAAGACAGACTTTTGATAGCTGTGGAGGAGACGCAATCAAATCTCATCGAGCTGAACAGCCAGCTGTCAGAAAAGACAACTTTAGTTAAATATGCCAAGACAGAGCTTGACAAGACTCTTAAAGGCCTCCAGGAGAAATCCAAGTGGGCATGATAATGGTTGATCTCCAAAACAATGCTTAGACCATTGTTGATTTTATTTCTTTTATCAATCTATTTTTATTGCTTGTGTTTGTCCGAAGGGTGCTGGTGAAGATTCAGAAGGAAACAATCTGCTCTGAGGCGGCTCTGGAACAGCTGAGACTGAGCAAACACAACCTGCTGCTGGCCTGTAAGATAGACGGCCTCCCGTTGACACTGATCTCTGGAGCACTAGATGACATCAGTGATATACAGGTACAAACAGAGGGTCAAATCTACTTGAAGCAAGGCAGCACAGATTATTCCCTATTATTATTTTGTTATTCTGCTGTTAAGTGTACTCAAACTTTATTGCAGCTGGACTCGGAGTCTCAGAGCGTCAGCACTCTGGACATTTATGAACGAGAGGCGCAGATGGTGTTTGATTATTCAACACTGGACAGTGGCCTTAAGGTGAAAACATGACACTAAAACTGTCACTCACAGCAGTCATTCTTTTGTGGGAGTGTTGTTTTGGATTTTATTATGTGTATGTAGGCCATCACTGAAGAGAGTGAAGTGGAAGCTGAGTTGGAGAAGCTCAAAGAGGGCGTCTCCTCTTTGGAGTCCATGATCATGATGTCCAGAGCTCCCAACCTGAAAGCTCTAGAGAAGATCAGAGAGGTGAAGGACAGCTTTCGGGAAGTCATGGATGGTAAGGGACAAATATATACACGTTTTTATATCAGAGTGTGGATTACTACTAAAATTGAAGGCTGAAGTTGGGTCTCTTAGACTGTGATATGTCCTGTGACATACAGTTTGGCTCAACTGTGCTCAGATTCAGATAAAACAGAGTGGGAAGTTAATAGGGCTGCACGATAAATCGAAATGAAATTGCAATCGCGATAAGGCAAAAGCTGCGATAGTCATGAGCATCTTGTCAGTGAAGCACGGTTCTGTGAGTAGTAGTAAATCTCCATCCGAAGGTCAGAGGGTGCTCTTGCGTGGAAACTCCAAATACGCGTCTGCAGAACAAATCCAGGAAATCCATACAGTGGTAACTAAATAAACAGAAGATTAAACTACTTTCTTTGATTCAACATGACTAATAAGCACAAGACTACAACAATATATAATTTATTTGAGTTCTTACTATAATTATTCTTATAATTTTCATTATAATAAAGTATATAATAATGCAATGCTAATCGACATAGCCTTTATCACTGCTTAGAATACTATGAAATATGTTGTGTGCCTTATTCTGTTTAAGAAGCCACATCATCTCACAGAAGGATTTATTTCAAACACTTGACTGACGTTATGAAGTGAGTTTGGAGTAAAAACATGTTGCTAAATGTGGTATTTTCACGTGCTCTCAGATGGAGCCGTAGTTCACTGAGAAGCTACGCAAACAGCTGTCATTATCGCAGAACGATATCTTTGATTTCATTATTGCGCGATTAAATCGTAATCGTACGATAATGAACGCGATATTGTGTAGCTTGTCAGTGAACTGCAGCTCTGTGTAGTAAACGCTGCTCCATCTGAAAGCATGTGCTGGAGATTTACTACTAACCACAGAACCGGCTTTACTAACAATATGCGCATGACTATTGCATTCGATTAATCTTGCAGCCCTAGAAGTTAATGACAAATCAATCTAAAATTTGACCTAAAACTAAACATTTTCTCAGTTGCAGTGTTGTAATTATTTGACCTTTTGTAGGGTAGAACAGACTTGTTTAATTTTTAAATTATGCTTATTATAAAAAAAAAAAGTAGTTTGTCTTTTATATTTTGAAGTAGTAAACTAAAGTAGTAGTTTACTACTTCAAAATATAAATAGTAATTGCATTCCACCCCCATTTAGCAAGTGTTTTATAATAATAATAATATATTTGGGGAGTGGGAAGATTTTGGTTCAGTGTTAACAATTGTTAACTATAATAACCATGATTTCAGCTTAAGTTTGTTGTTGTAACTTCCATCGACATAAAACCATGATCATGTTTGTGTGCTTTTACCCCTTAATAACCATAAACCCTCTATAAATCAGCATTTGAGACCAGCACACACACCACTAAGAAATGCAGTCAGGAGTTTGAGCAAGTGAAGTCCAAACGCTTCCATCTCTTCAGCCAGTGCTTTGAACACGTGTCTGTTGTCATCGACCAGATCTACAAGAAACTCTGCAGGAACACCAGCGCTCAGGTTCATACTTGACTCTTACTTATTCATTCAGTAGCTTGTTCATTCATTTTATTGTTGTATCACACTTTGTTTGTATGCACCTGTCCTTTAGGCTATTCTAAGTGCTGAGAATCCAAATGAGCCCTACCTGGATGGCATCAACTATAACTGTGTGGCTCCTGGGAAACGTTTCATGGCCATGGACAACCTGTCAGGAGGAGAGAAGGCCATCGCCGCTCTCGCTTTGGTCTTTGCCATTCACAGGTGAACAACCACTTAAACCCTTTGACAAATTTCTTGTAAAGTAATATCTGACTATAAATAGATATGTATTTGCTGTTGGAGAAAACTGTGAAGATCATCTTCGTTTCATTTTTAGCTTTCGTCCTGCCCCGTTTTTTGTGCTGGATGAGGTGGATGCCGCCCTGGACAACACAAATATTGGCAAGGTAAGACGAGCCTCAATATTTAAAAAAGTGCTGTTCTGATATTCTCTATCTGCCATGATGAAGAGACATCGGTTTCCATGCAGGTTACAGGATTTTTCCGGATGATGTCCAGAGAGAGCTGCCAGATCATTGTGATCTCCCTGAAGGAGGAGTTCTACTCGCGGGCTGACGCTCTTCTTGGAGTCTATTCAATGGTATACACATCCACACATTCTTGCTCTGTATCACATCAATCTCATCCCTCAAACTCAATTTAGAAACCCCATAAAATCAAAGTTTTGAGACTAGGTGGTCCATGTCTGTTACCTTTGAGGTCATTTATATAGTAGTGGACTCATAAAACAAAATTCAGATATAAAAATGTACCGTGTTTTGACACATTAACAGTGTCAGTCAAATCTTACTGTTGTCAGTATTTACAATATTTTTGACCCTGGACCACAAAAGTCTTAAGTCACTTGGGTATATTTATAGCAAAAACCAAAAATGCATTGTATGGGTCAAAATTATAAATTTTTATTTTATGGCAAAAATCATTAGGATATTAAGTAAAGATCTTGTTCCATGAAGACATTTTGTAAATTTTCTACCGTTAATATATATAACAATGTAATTTTTGATTAGTAATATGCATTGCTAAGAACTTAATTTGGACAACTTTAAAGGTGATTTTCTCAATATTTAGATTTTTTTTGCACCCTTTATATTCCAGATTATTAAATAGTTGTATATCGGCCAAAAATTGTCCTATCCTAATAAACCATGCATCAATGGGAAGCTTATTTATTCAGCTTTCATGTGATGTATAAATCTCAATTCCGAAAAATGGACCCTTATGACTGGTTTTGTGGTCCATGGTCAGCATTTGTCAAAGACTTGGACACACCTGCTCATTCTACACATTTCAGTTTTCCATATTTTGTAATGATAGAGAACTATTAAACTATACAGTATAATTACCATTCAGTTTGTGTTAGTTTATGACCAAAATGACAAACAACAGCAACAACACAAATCAAAATACACGTTCAAATGTTTGGTTTGGTAAGATTTATGTTTTAATGTTTTTGAGGGAAGTCTTTTATGCTCAAAAAGTCTGCATTTATTTGATCAAAAAGTACAGTAAAAACCGTAATATTGTGAAATTACAATTTAATATGCATGTTTTCTATTTTGATGTATTTTAAAATATAATTTATTCCTGTGGCAAAGCTGAATTTTCAGCAGCCATTACTCGTACTTTTTTTTTTTCAGGACTCATTGAAAAGGTCAAAAGTTTGAAAAGAACATATTTTTTTTTAAATAGAAATCTTTTGTAATATTATAAATGTCTTTATTTTAATGTTTTATCAATTTGATGTGCCCTTGCTAAATACAAATTTTAATTCCTCAAAACATACTTACCCCCAAACGTTTGAAAGGTATTGTATGAACTCCTTCAAAACTAAAAAGAAAAAATCCAACAAAATATTAAAGGGGTCATATGATGCGATTTCAATTTTTCCTTTCACTTTGGAGTGTTACAAGCTCTTGGTGCATAAAGAAGATCTGTAAAGTTGCAAAGACTAAAGTCTCAAATCCAAAGAGATATTCTTTATAAAAGTTCAGAGTCAGCCACACCTACCTAAAACGGCTCGTTCTAACACGCCCCCACATATCTACCTCACTATGTGGGAAGATTTGCATAACACCGCCCAGATTTTCACGCAAAGAAAAGGCGTAACTTTTAGTCTCACTGTAGTTTTGTTGACGCTGCAGCCATGTCGTGAATACGCTGTGTGCTTCGTTGTGAAAGCGAAACTACTTTGTTTGGTCTTCCAAAAGAGGACGATATCCGCTTC
>NW_015539924.1:300881-319211 GCF_001515605.1 Sinocyclocheilus anshuiensis
AGTAATTATGTCCCCACTGGATGCAACAAATGCCTCGTTTGTAATGGGTTTTAATGGTTTTGTCTCGTCGCTCCGGCCCCGACACGGCATCAACAGTATGTGAGGGGCGTAACATTTGTCTCACGCTTGAGGTATTCGGCCAATCACAACGCATTGGACAAAAATAATATTTTATTGTAATGTTTACAAAATCTGTTTAGCAAGTTTATTTAAAAGTCTAAAGGGGTCGTTTTTGATTCATTTTATTTAGATCTTAATTGTCTCATTTGTCATGCTTTTTTTTTTTTTTTTGCTGCTTGTGGTCACAGTTTGATGAGTGCATGTTTAGCCGCCTGCTCACCCTGGACCTCACACCATACCCACTCAATGAGGAGAACGCCACATACAGAGAGAAGGACAAATAATGGGTGGACGGCTGATAATGAAGGATAAAATATTCGTTGTTAAAGTTAAAATCATTTAAAATATCTAAAAGATTGAATGTTGAACTGTTACATTTAATTACCTAAAGATCTCATCATTTAACAGGTTTGAGCTGTTTTTACATTGTTTTGTATTGACATTTGAATGTTTAAGAGGTTGTTCTGTGATGCAACTTGAAAAGTGTTTTATGTGTTATTGTTAAATGCCAGTTTACATTTGTTCAATGTGGAAAGTGATTTTAATACAGTTTTACTGTTTGCATTTGTGAAGGTTTCTGTCATTCTTTATTAGTAGCTGTACGCATAGGTGTATCTGTCACTAGGGTGGGGTTTCAGCAAAACATCAGCCTCTGTTATTCTATTCTCTCTTTCTTTGTCCCTGCTTCTCTTCTTGTCTCCTGAAATATAAAGCTTTGCTTTCCTTAGCAACTCCAATGGCATCTTACACCGTGGTCATTGTCCCTCTCAGGAACAATCCTACCAGTCTGGATGCATTGCGTTTCTTCCTCTGGGTTAGTTTGTTTTTTCTTGTTTGCTTATTTGTAGTGTGTTTTGTTTCTTTTAGTTGAAGTGATTCAGATATACTGTAACTGAATGTTGTTAGATGAACTAAACGCATTCACATTGTTTAGAAAGGGTGACAAGCATAAATTCAGTCATGTATGTACCGCAGTTTAAATGGTATATTAAGTTTGTAATCTCTAATTTTAAAACTAGAGTAAAATTTGCACAAGTATTTCTTTCAAACCAACTATTCTCATTCACAGATGTCAACTATCACAGTTCGTCACGACATTCCTGTCTAGCTCTGAGGGGAATATTCAAAGTTCACAGCTACTTAACACACACACTGTGATCTATTTTTATTTTGTTTACTCTACACAATGCAATTGTGAAAACTTTTTTTTTTTGAGGCAGCTATGGAAACAAACACCAATATTGTCGCTGATAATCATGCAAAAACTTTAACTTTTTAAAATGTAAGAGCATGAGTTTTATTTGCAGGTGAAGAAGCTGAAGGACTTGGAGAGGGAAAAGGATCTTCTGTGGATGGGATTGCAGGCTTTAGAGCAGGTGCGAGAGAAGTTATGTTCCAACCTAGATAATTACATGGAAGTGCAAGACAAATTCAACAAAGGAGAGATGAAAAAAGTGAGTTTTGTGTATCAACTTGTTTTTTTTATACCTACTTTGTGTTTAAATGTATTTTCTATGCATCAGGTGTTTCCAGACACCCCCACCCTACTGTTGGCTCAGATTCACAGAGTGAACAGGACCTTGAGGAATCTATTGTGTGACTCCAGGAATCCCACTGTTCCTGCAACAGAAGGTTATTCCTTTAAAAATAGTGCACCAAATTCCTGTAAAAACATTTAGGTCACTCTTCATTGTCACTTTTAAGTGGCGAAACCATTGAATTTTGTGTATTGAAAGCGGTTTACCTTTTTGTCAGGTACTGAAGGCCACCGGCCCTCTCCTGCCTGTTCAGAAGAAAGTGCTTGTTTTTGATCAGCTATTTGTTTTGATGTTCTGTTCTGTACTGCATTTTCCTGTATTTTGTGCTTGCAGAATGTATTCTGCACTGAGTGGATTGAAATAATAATTTTATGTGCAGTAAAGGAAACTTTCCAAAACGAATGGTATACAACTAGCACACTGCTTTGAATGTTTTATTCAAGAATTCAATGCACTTGACTTGACCTTCCATTTCCAGAGGAATGAATTAACTGAATAAATCAACCACTAGTTTTTGGTACTATTGGATTAAAAATGCTAAACACTTATATTTATTTTTGCAATAATAACTTTATACATGCAAAGAAATGAGATCATGTGAGAACACTAGCATGTGTGTTTATATGATTATTTCTTCACATACACTGGCTGTCAGAAGTTTGGAGTAATTAAGATTATTTTAGGTTAATTGTAAAAGAATTTTAATGCAAAAGGAATTAATATCATTTAGAAGGGTGTACTGAATCACCAAAAATTATAGCAAATATATTAAATTTAGTAAAAAAAAACCCTAAATTCAAATAAATGCTGTTCTTAAGAAATTCTTATTCATTAAACAAATATATCATGGTTTCCACAAAATATTAAGCAGTAAAAACAGTTTTCAGCATTGACAGCAATAAGAACCATTATGGTCACTGGGAGTGTTCCTGTTTGTAATGGTGTGTGGCCACTTCCCAGAAACCAATGACCTGCAGATGATTTAATACAACATCTGGACTGAGCCTGGCTTGTCAGATGGTAAGATGGCATCCATCACAACCAAGAAGACCAGTTGTAATTCTGAATCAAACAAAATAGATTAAAGAGAGGGGGGGGGGGAGTGGCTTGAATTTTTCAGGCTCAGCAAGTGCAGGAACAACCTACTCCACCAGCATATGAGAGAAGTGCCGATAGTAAACCAGTCAAATCTACAGCTCTGTGCATCAAGAACTCTACAGCATTTCCACCTAAATATGGGTTTCCATTAATAAGGACTCTAGGGGAAATCAGAATGTGTCATGAATTACCATAAGCAAAAATATCACACATGATATCCAAAAACAATTTAAGTTGGATTAAGACTGTGAACTGATTTTTTAAACAGATAAAACCAAGTGGACAGTTGCTACCATCAGCCAGAAAAGAAAACAGTTCACACAGCGCTCAGGTGTACAATCTCTATGAAAATACACCCTAACATCCAGCAGCAGCACAGTACCTTCAGTCTGTTAGTGATGATGAGGAAGACAAGGGGCTGGAAAGAAAGAAGAAGAGGACCAATAGAGTAAAGGAGGCATCCTCTTTGTTTTTCTTTGACCAGAAAAGCAGCCCAGGTCAAGGTCAGGCTCAGCAAGTGCAGGAGCAGGCTGATGTGCCATTATACTGGAGAGAAATCACATATGCTTGTTGAGAATAAGCCTAACCTTAATCAAAAATGGCCCTAACTGAAGAAACATTTGGTATTTTCCACTTTAGAGCAAAGTCTTCTTCAGGACATTAACTGTGCTTTAGCAGACGGAGGTCTTCAAGAGCCTCATTCCAGTCAACCTGTAAATAATCGGAACGTTTTGAGCCGGAATAAAGTCGGCCGATTGCTCGGGAGGGAGGATTTGGCGCTGTCTATGAAGGGAAACGCTTGGAGAATGGCCTTGAGGTATCGTGATTTTATCTTGAATATTTAGCTAGCAAATTCTTTTATCTCACTCCGTCCATTTCAAGTCCTCTTGGTGTATGTTTTGTCCACTATCTAGTGCACTTGACATGTCTAAAATGAAATTGTAACCATTTTTTTGTTATTGAACAGGTGGCAAAAGAAGACGAGGAACATGGTCTGCATCAACATTGTAAGTAGACTACTTTTTTCACAGATTTCAATTGTAAACAGTTTATCCAAGACTGGACTGGATCCATATTTAGTATAACGCTTCCATCTAATAACAATCCTAAAAATGATCTTTCTTCTAGCCTGGTGATCCTGCACCTCTTCCATTAGAGGTCGGCCTGTTACTCCTGGTTAATAAGGATCCTAAAGTTCCTCAGGTCATTGAGCTGCTGGACTGGCAGGACCAGCCTGACCAATACATCATGGTCCTGGAATGTCCCTCACCTTGTGAAGATTTGTTTGATTATGTTGAGCGTTGTGCTGGTACCCTCAATGAGGATGTAGCGCGGCTGGTCATGTGGCAGGCAACGTACTCCGCATACATGTGCTGTGGAGTGTTTCACCGTGACATCAAGCTGGACAACCTCTTGATCAATCCCAAAACCCTTGAAGTCAAGCTGATCGACTTCGGATGTGGGGATCTGATGAGGGATACTGGCTAGGACATCTTCTGGAGTATGTATTATTAATCAAATGTGTAGTTTAGGATTCTAGTGATGAATTAAACCATATCCGACTATTTTGAAGCTCACTTATAAAAAAAAATGTCTTTCCTTCAGGCACAGCAGAGTATTTTCTCCTGAGTATGACTAGGAGGGCAGGTACTACGGGAACCCTGCTACCGTATGGTCACTGGGAGTGCTCCTGTTCGTAAAGGTGTGTGGACACTATCCCAAAAACAAGGACCTGCTGGAGATAGGTTGGGGCGAATGGTTTGAGCCTGGCAAGATGGCATTTATCACAACAAAAAAGACCAACTGTCTATTCGATTCTAAATCGTACAAAACAGAACTAAGTGAAAAGGCGGGAAAAGTAACATCTGAGCCAAGTGTAGGAATTTTCCTGGATTTTCTGACCTACAGCTTAGAACAGTCAAAGTTGAAGGATGAAATATTTCTCCAGTCATGGTTTAAGCCACAGAATTTGCCTCATCTTCATTCAGCTGATATGACGATGGCCATACCTCCATGTCTTAGTGTCTTCTGGAGCTGGAAAGCCTTGGTAGCACCTGGATAGTCCCCAAATGCCTTGCCACCTGTCATCATGGTCCCAGAATTTCCAGCATAGTTTATTTATATACAGTATCATTACTGCATACAGAATTTTATTTAGATATCATTACAGCATAGTAGTTATTGTGCAATGCCTTAGTAGCATCTGGTGCCTTGGTTTGAGGCGGTATCATAACAGCATATTTTAACAATGTAGTTAATTGTACAGTTTAAAATAACATCACTCAGAAATGTGGCACACTTTATGTATTTATACATGTATTTATTTTATGTATAAACCTATTGTGCCATATTTCCAAGTAATTATGTTTATCATAACAGCATAGCTTGTTATAATGTTCGAAATGTTACATAATGTTGAATAAAATGGAACATTTTTGAGTGAGAGGTTGTCACAGTTCATATAATGCTCCTGATTTATCAGATGAAATATGTTGCTTATATCATTAAGCATTTTTATTGTTCATTTATATAAATGTAATAGAATTTAAATCATTGAGGAAATTTGATTTATTTTTTTGTCTTTAGTGGGCCTCAGCCACCCAGTGGAATGTAATAGACTCAAAAACAAAAAAGTAAATATTTCTGTGGGTTCAGCAGAGGAAAGTCGTCGATTCAGATTTCATTCATACATTTTATTGTATGTTATTTTAATAAGATATTTTTCAGTGTCAAATTTAATATAATTTATTTTAAAGCTTTTCGGTACGTGTCGAGACTTTTATTTTGAAGAGTAGTTTCATTGTGTTGGTCTTGGCGCTGAGTTCAAGCGTCGGTTATAGTGTACAGTGCGCAGATGGAAGGACGCGCGTCCAGAATGGAATCAAACTGATTGTATGAGAATCATGTTGAGGAGAGCGAGCAGCGCGTCGCGGCGGAGCAGCTCGGTAAGCTTTGATGAATTCGGCTTTGCTCTCAGTAAGAAAAAAGACAAGAAGCTCCAACACAGATGTCACGACTACAGGTAGATGTTACTTATACTAATATACTAGCTCAGAGTTCACATGAATGAACACTATGTTGTGTGATGTGTTGGCATGTAACACTTTAACTATGTTTCCTCAGTTATCCTCAGCCTAATCCAGTTAAAGTGAAGGAACTGTGTGAAATTCTCAGTTACTGGAATGGATCCAGTTTTATCTGCAGAAATCAGGTGTGCATGTTTCTATATAACTATGGGTTGAGCACCATTCAGAACCATTGAGAATCCATTTAAATTCACAGAAATGTATATATTTTAACTTTTTAAGTGTAATCTTTCATCTCTTGTCTTTAGAGAAATACATGTACTATAAAATATTTTTTCACATCAGAATTAATGACTTATGTTTTAAAGCAAAACTTGTGTTGGACAAATTATATTCTTTGTTGAATTTATTCAAATAACTTCCTGTCAGAACTTGTCCAAACCCACTTTCAACTAATTAGTTAAAAATCTGAGACAAATTTTAAATGAGGCATTTTGCCCAGCACTGCATTTAAAATGGTTTGCATAATATTTTTTTGTATTAGTAATTTTTATCACTTTCCTTTTTCCTAATTTCAGATCGAGAGGTTTATTCGTATTGGTATTCCTCCAGCAATACGTGGACGAGTTTGGAAATGCCTCCTAAATATCGACAGTCTCAGAGCTGCCAGCTCTTTTGATTATGAGGTGCAACCCCATCAATATATGTATTTTTATTACTATGCAAACTCGTTTTCCTTTGTAGTAACCCATTTTGATTGTTTACTTAAGGCATGTCAGGCTGAGATCCGTAAACCTCTGGTTGATCTTGGAGTCAGTGAGTACAGTATCATCCCTACTATAGACTCTCTAGTGGACACCGAGAATGAGATCAGCAGCGGACAGGCATCAGATCTCCTCAGCGCTGACCTGACGCTCTTCAAACAGATCGCCCTCGACCTGCGTGAGTTGTGCCTTTGGATGACCACTGAAATTGCATGATATCTTCCGTACATTCATTTGGACTATTTTGTTTACATTAACGTGAATATTTTTTATTTGAATTAATTAAACAAATGCAATAAGTTTGGAATAATAAAAGATTGAAATGATTAGTATTTAATAATGTTTAATAATGAGTCTTTTATGTTTACTAAGGCTGCATTTATTTGGTAAAAATACAGTTAAAACAGTAATATTGTGAATTATTATTAACATTTAAAATAACTGTATTCTATTTTAATAAGTGTCATTTATTCCTCTGATGGCAAAGCTGAATTTTCAGCAGCCATTATCCTGCTATCATTGTCACCTATAATCATTATAAAATGCTCATTTAGTGTTATCAAATTTTGGTACTCGGTTATTAATAATGGCTCTTGTTATTATCAATATAAAAAGCAGTTTTTGCTTATTACCATTATTTTTTTTAGGGTTTTTATTGAAGAGAAGGTACAAAAGAACTATATATAATTCCATATATATATATATATATATATATATATATACAGGTGCATCTCAACCACAGACAACGTCAGAGGCGTCTTACCTGGGCTAAGGAGAAGAAGAACTGGACTGTTGCCCAGTGGTCCAAAGTCCTCTTTTCAGATGAGAGCAAGTTTTGTATTTCATTTGGAAACCAAGGTCCTAGAGTCTGGAGGAAGGTTGGAGAAGCTCATAGCCCAAGTTGCTTGAAGTCCAGTGTTAAGTAATTTATAAAATGTTAATAATTAAAATGCATGTGTATATTAAGTTAATTTTTTTCTTTCTGCTAAAATCTGTGGGTGACTGTCTCATTTTTAAAAGAATGGGACTTTCAGGTGAAAGCAGTAATTTGGCTCAGATGGCAGATTTTTTTTAACTTTGCCAATATTCTGAAAACCACATGGGGGCGCTGCATAAACACTTTCCCTCTATTCTTGCACATGAACTGTACATTAATGCATTTGGCCCAAAATTTAAGCCAAAGTGCACCAAGGCACTGGGAATCAAATCTATATCCTTGGTGTTGCTGGACCCATCTTTTGAGCTACAAAAACCTGAAATACTTCCTATTTAATAACTACTGCACGTTATTACCAATCTTTTTTTTTAACTTTTTTTATGTGATCTTTCTAGAACTTTTTGTATATATGTTTGAGATGTTTTGGTAGTTCAGCTGATAGTTCCATATTTGTCTATATAGGAAGGTCATTTCCGACCCATTGCACTCTGATGGGGGACCGTCCGGAGGCTATTGAGGGCCAGGCCAAACTTTTCCGAGTTCTTACCGCATTTGCCCGATATAATCCCCAGATTGGATACGTACAAGGTAATGAACTGCCTGTACTTCCACAAATGAGGTCACTGGCATTACTGAAATCTTCGTGAACTTTGCACCTGTGCTTTTACTGGTTCTGTCACACATTTTTAACTTCAGTATATACTGAGGTTCGGTCTCAAGAGAGCAGTCAAGTGCTATCTTGTTGCTATTGCATGTCATAGTCATAATTTTGTTTGAATTGTTTTCTGTGGAGCTAATTTAGTTAGTTTGCCCTTGACATTCAGGTCATAATGGGAGTATGTGATGCCTCAAGGTTTGTTTTTTGCTCAGGGATGTCCTATATAGCTGCTGTGCTCCTGATGATCCTGTCTGAGGAGGAGGCTTTCTGGGCTCTGGTTGCTCTGTTAGAGAATCCCAAATATCTCTCAGAGCTCATTGATTCTTCTCTGAAGAAGTAAGACCTTCAGCTGTTTATAAAATAAAGAAATAAACACTTATTTTACAAAGGTTTACTCAAGTTACACTAAAAACATCTGTTGACAGAGCTGTTGGAAGATTTTGGAAATATAACACGCATCAGCCAGTTAAATTTTTTTAATATTATGTATTTATTTATTTATTTTTTGCAAATGCCAATAATTGAAAATAGGCTACATATTGGTTGGTTAATCAACTTTTTATCTATTTTAATAATTTATTTTATTTTATTTTTAGGATTCAGCATCAAGCTTTGGTTTTTCATCAGCTCCTGAAGCACAGGAAACCTCTGCTCTTTCAGCACTTGGTGAGAATTATGGTGTACATTTTTTTTTTTTAATTAAAAAATCTCACTCAATTAAAAAAATAAATTACATTTAAAAAATAATAAAAAATCACTCAATAAAAATGTTAATAAATATATTATTACGTATTATTTTTCTGCCCATGAAATTAAGATTAAATTGGCCTCTATTAAACTTTTTTATATATATGTACATTTATATATAGAGCTGAGTAGTAACTGATTACATGTAATCTGGATTTTGTAATCCGATTCCAAAAATCAAGTACTGACATGAAATATTTACTTGAAATATCTTTTTTTATTTTTATTTTTCAATAATTTAACAACACATTCACATGTTTACAGCAAGGTTATTATAGTTTTGAATTTAATTAGTTTTATTTTAATATCGTTTTCAAATTTGCTATACAATTCAGTTTAGTTTTTATTAGTTTCATTAATATTGTTGTTAGTTTTAGTTTAGTTTTTATTTTGTGAACACATTTTTATTTAGTTTTTATATAGTTTAGTTTCAGTTTTAGTTTCAGTTTTAATTAAAGGTTAGCAGAATTAACAGATCACTTCCAGAGCGCAGCCAAAGAAAGACTTAGGCATAATTTAGCCTTAGTGATGCAAATGTCTAGCGACACAAAATTAACGCATGCTGAGATTGATTAAATGGTAAAAGTATACAAATATACGCCAAAATGAAGCAGTCAAGCCTTTTTACTAAATAAATCTACACAAGTTGTGCTTAATGTCATATCTAATGATGTGTATTGAGATATTTACTATGACAATACATGTAGCCTAATTTGGTTATGATGGTTAGATGTCTTTTTTCTTTTTTTTAACAATATTGTAACTGTCGTGTCTTGCTCACTTTTCCGTGAACAACTGCGCAGTGCGCATAAATCATAACTGGGACTAGTGAAATTCAATAATAACGGCAATCGCATTAAGGCTCATATTTGAATGTTCTTTTCATTTATTAAGAATTATAAGCGTTTATGATGTGATTTAGCCTATGCACATTTGTCCGAAAGCCTGGCAGAGTGATCACAAGATGCTATGCTAAAGTTTTGTATTGTTTTCAGAAAGGATGCGCGTTCTCGTCTTTTTTTTCCTTAATGTCATATCTAATGATGTGTATTGAGATATTTACTATGACAATACATGTAGCCTAATTTGGTTATGATGGTTAGATGTCTTTTTTCTTTTTTTTAACAATATTGTAACTGTCGTGTCTTGCTCACTTTTCCGTGAACAACTGCGCAGTGCGCATAAATCATAACTGGGACTAGTGAAATTCAATAATAACGGCAATCGCATTAAGGCTCATATTTGAATGTTCTTTTCATTTATTAAGAATTATAAGCGTTTATGATGTGATTTAGCCTATGCACATTTGTCCGAAAGCCTGGCAGAGTGATCACAAGATGCTATGCTAAAGTTTTGTATTATTTTCAGAAAGGATGCGCGTTCTCCTCTTTTTTTCTGTTAATTATTACGTTGCGCTGCGTGTCTGTTTTTCTTCAAAGCACCAACTTTGAATGCCTAATTTTGGTTTGATTGCTTGTGTTACATGAGAAAATAAATAATTTTGCCTATCTGATGTAATAGATTTAATGCAGGTGCGGTTCGCGACTCGCAGTCTTTGTCAAATGGGTCTGGTCTGGTACAAAATTAAATTAGTGCTGCTGTCGAATAACGTGTCGAGTGTTCTGTTAAGTAGCTACTGCTGGTGCACGTTTACCAAACAGGACCCGTGCAGGACTCTGCTTTAAACTGCTTTGCGTCTCTCCATAAGATAACCTCACGTGCGCGATATGCCATTTACAGGTATTTCCCTAAACCGCCGGCGCCACACAGCTCATATATTTTTCCGCCAAGGGATGAGAATGTAATGATTACGAAAACGATTATTTATTTTTGATAATTATTATTTTATTTCATTTAGTTTTTCAATAACTGTTGTTAGTTTCGTTTCGTTTTAGTTTTTCAATTATTTTGTCATTTTTATTTTATTTCAGTTTACGAAATTGTTTTTTCATCAATCGTTTTAGTTTTCGTTTACGAAAATAACCTTGGTTTACAGTTCAATGTCATTTGATGGTCACAAATATGTTTATATGTAAATAAATAAAATATAAAAATTTTTAGCTTTCAAGAGTTTAAATAACTTATTTTACATTTTTATGATTTATTTAATTATTAGCTTTTTCTTTATCAACTCACAAACCCACTGCGGTTCGTACATTAAGCCATTATTTACATTACCATTATTTTAATGGTAAGTTCAAAACAAGTTTGTTTAAAAGTAATCAGAAAACAATACTAAGACTAAAACTAAAACTAAAACTAAGGCCTACTAAACTAAGGAAGAGGTCTTAAACTCTGGCCTCAACTCAGAAAATGTCTGAATATAAAAACAGGCACATGCTGCATTACACACAGTGGTTAATATGTCTCAGTTCTCTAGAGTTTATGCAGATCACAGCCTTTCTCTTGAGAAGCCTCTCACACGTTTAACGCCCCTCACAGATTTGTCACTGTGTCTTATAGACCTTTTCCTGAGGGATTTCAAATGAGCTCTTCTGTTTTTTATAGTTTTGGCTGTCCGCCCCCTCAGAGCATTTGTGCAGCTTGGTGAACTCTTAAGGGATTTCCTTCTCGTTGTGTGTTGACTCAGCGCAGCTGTCTGAAAAGCTGAGCTATTAGACCACAGCACAGGAGAAAATATGATGCTGTTAACTTACAAAGAGGGCAAAGTGCAGCGACATACCTAAAACATAATTAAAAATCTTTTTAGTCGCAATCATGATGTAACAAACCTAAATGACTTCCTTTCTAGTGTGGAACACAAAAATGAAGAAGTTTATCAAAATGTGCCAGTCGCTCTTTTTCATTAAATTACAGTGTGAGACTGGAGCTTTCAAGCTTAAAATATTTATTTATTAATTGATTTGTTTGTTTGTGTGAAATATGACCTGTTTGTAGATGTTGACAGGAGTGTGTTGTTGTCTCTGATGGTAGGAGACTCTTGGGGTGTCTTCTCTACATTTCATCATGCAGTGGTTTCTCACTCTCTTCACCTCGCTGCCGTGCTGGGACTCAGTATTGGCCATTTGGGATCTTATCATGCTGCATGGTATTACACCCCTTTATCCTGTTTGTCTTAGAATAATAACGCCTCAAATGTCAAGCTGCCATGCTTGCTTATTAGAGGTGAAATGTGTCATTTATGCACCTTTAGCGTCACTAAACAGAAGAGAAAATTATTGTTTTCAAACAGGTTTCTTGAACCTTATTTGATCAGTTTCTTATGTTCTTTATAGGTCTGCAGGCTGTATTTCGCACCGGCCTGACCATCATCCTGCTGCTGGAGTCTCGTATCATGAACATGAATGAGGAGGCCACAGTACTGCCCATTCTGCTGCGAGTGCCTGTGGACGTGTGAGTGCACTGATATAACAATTTGTGTAAATTAAAAATTATATATATATATATATATATATAGATGTATGTATGAAGAGTTTATTTGCAAAAACAGATAACTAATTTTTTAATTTTCAAAAATCATGTTTTTTATTATGTTATCATGTGGTTATTGTGCTTTATTATGTTAGTTATCTGTTTTTTATTTTTTTTACCTAATCACAATAACCCATCTGCAGTTTGATTGAGATTAATTGGAATGCACAGTGAAAAAACATGATTTTTGAAAATTGTTAAAAACAGAGTTATCTGTTTTTGCAAATGAACTCTTCATATACAGCAGATAAAATAAGTATTGAACACGTCACCATTTTTCCCAGTAAATACGTTTCTAAAAGTGCTGTTGACATGAAATTTTCACCAGATGTCGGTAACAACCCAAGTAACCCATACATACAAAGAAAACAAAACAAATAAGTTCAGAAATTAAGTTCTGTGTAATAAAATGGAATGACCCAGGGGAAAAGTATTGAACTACTGAAAATGTATTTAATGCTTTTTGTACAAAAACATTTGTTGGTAATGACAGCTTCAAGACGCCTCCTGTATGGAGAAACTAGTCGCATGCATTGCTCAGGTGTGATTTTGGCCCATTCTTCCACAGTCTTCAAATCTTGAAGGTTTTGTGGGCCTCTTCTATAAACTCTTGATCTTCAGTTCTTTCCATAGATTTTCTATTGGATTCAAGTCAGGTGATTGGCTGGGTCATTCTAGCAGCTTTATTTTATTTCTCTGAAACCAATTGAGAGTTTCCTTGGCTGTGTGTTTGGGATCATTGTCTCGCTAAATTTCCACCCTTGTTTCATCTTCATCATCCTGGTACTGTAGGTGTTGGGACTGAACCAGCTAATATTAATTTCCACTGACTAGAGAGCTTTCTAATTACTGATAGATTTCTGCTGGTGTCTTGGCTTTCCATGCCTTTTTGCACCTCCCTTTCTTCATGTGTTCAATACTTTTTCCCTGTGTCATTCCATTTTATTACACATAACATAATTTCTGAACATCTTTTTGTTTTCTTTGTATGTATGGATTACTTGAGTTGTTACCGACATCTGGTGAAAATGTCATGAAAATGTCATGTCAACAGCACCTTTAGAAATATATTTACTGAGAAAAATGGTGACGTGTTCAATACTTTTTTTTCTTTTCTTCGTGTTCAATACTTTTTCCCTGTGTCATTCCACTTTATTACACAGAACTTAATTTCTGAACTTATTTGTATTGTTTTCTTTGTATGTATGGATTACTTGGGTTGTTACTGACATCTGGTGAAAATTTCATGTCAACAGCACTTTTATAAACATATTTACTGGGAAAAATGGTGACGTGTTCAGTACTTATTTTACCCGCTCTATCTATCTATCTATCTATCTATCTATCTATCTATCTACACACAGGTGCATCTAAAAAATTAGAATATCGTGAAAAAGTTCTCTTTTTTTTTTTTTTGTAACTTATTTCAAAAAGTGAAGCTTTCATATATTCTAGATTTATTACATGTAAAGTAAAACATGTAAAAAGTTTTTTTTGTTTTAATTTTGATGATTAGAGCTTACAGCTCATGAAAGTCAAAAATCCAGTATCTCAAAGTATTAGAATATTTCCTAAGATCAATCAAAAAAAGGATTTGCAAAACAGAAAAGTTCAAGTTCTTTAAAGTATGTTGATTTATGCACTCAATACTTGGTCGGACTCGGGGCTCCTTTAGCACAAACTCCAGCATCAGTGAGGTGTGAATGGAAGCGATCAGCCTGTGACACTGCTGAGGCACTATTGAGCCTTCAGCTCGTCTGTATTGTTGGATCGACTGTTTCTCATCTTTCTCTTGAAAATATCCCATAGATTCCATATGGGGTTCAGGTTAGGCATGTTGGCTGGCCTGTCCTCATGTTAGTTGGCATGTCCTCTTTACCGACACATAGCCAAGGATGTGAGATGCAATCCAAGCACTGTAAAGTACACTTTAGACCGCCATGATGCCACCAATTCACACCAGAACCGAAAAGGGAGAGGTACAAAAAAACTTTCAGACAGACATGTGAAGCATCTCAATATTCTCAGTCTTAAGTATCGAAGAAAGCCCTCACGAGAACTGCGTGACGAGATCAACACCACAATGACTAATAGTGCAACAGTGTCTTCAAGAACTGTGAATCGGAAACTTGGAGAAGGACTTATTGGCAGAATAGCAGCAAAGAAACCATTACTGAAAGAGAACAATAGAGTGAAACGCCTGAAATTTCATTGCCATTTCAACCTCAGGAACAGGTGACTTGGTGAAAATTGATGTCGTCTTATTGGGCCTGGATTTATTTTCCAAGAGGACAATGACACTAAACATTCTTCTAACTATTGCCGGAACTACCAGTTAGAAAATAAACTGGACAGATCTATTGTACATTCAAAGGAAAGCCTTTAGCTTGAGTTGCAGAAGGCATGGGATAACATTAGTGTAGAAGTTTTGAGGAAATATATTGACACTATGCCAGAGAGATGTGCTGCTGTAATTGCTGCAAAAGGTGGACATACCAAATATTAAAGTTAAACGTGGATAAAAACAGTACGACTCACTTCATCTGATATTTGTTTTGTTCAGAGCAACCATCTGCATGTTTCATGAACATTATGAAATGAAATCATGTTTTGGAGGCAAAAATAGGTCAATATTTTCAGGTCTGTCCAGGTGTTCTAATAATTTTGGCCACCACTGTGTATATATAAGAGATTTATTATATTACTATTGTTTTTAAAGATTAACTTTGAGCATTAAATTATGGCAAAATAGAAGATAGGAACATGAACGATTAAATATCCAGTGTCAACCAATATCAATAAATTCAAAAATCTCTAATACTGGCTGATAACTAATATGGTAATAATAATTAAAATGAAATAAATGGGTTTTCCTTTTTTCTCCCTATTTTAGGATTTTCTCCCTTAATTATTAGCTGTATTGAGAGATATTAATAATTGTGATGCTCATACAGAACTTACAAATTTGATATTACCAATAATTATTTTATTCTGTAAAAATAAACATCTCTAATACAGCTAACAATTACTATGATGACCAATATTTTAAATGTATTGATTATTTCATTTCATTTTATTTCTTAATTAGTCTTTACTCTAAATTGCACGAAATCTAGAATTTTGCATGCTTAAATCTTGCAACGGTATAAAAAATTATAATCAGTTAAAACTTTGAAAACATATGCAAGTAAAATAAATAAATAAATAAGCCCCAGTATGATCTGCTTTTAAAACTCATATTATACAAATATTTGAACTGCTATTTCTTTTAATGTCTCTCTCATCATCACAACAGTGGAAGAAACTAGACCTGGTTTAGCAGTTCAAGGAAAATAAAAAGAAACACTTATTTAGTGTGGAAATGAAAAATAAATAAAATTAGGTTTCATGATGACGTAAACTTCAGACAGAAATCAGTGGCTCTCATTTCATAGTGGATATGTGCCATGGCAACGTGGCCATGAGTACTGCTTTCATTGGTATAGCGGAAGTCAAAGACACATGAAGCCAGGCCATATTGTTAAGCTGTTAAATTGTTTCTATGGTCGCCGTTTATTCAGTAGTGTGTCATGCCAATCCAAAGAATCCTTTGCCATGTGATACGGGAATTCATTTTTATGCATGTGTGCAAATAAAACTCACCTTTCTGAATAAACCTTCGATAAAACTGTATTTGTTGTGGCTTGGTGAAAAAAACATCCATGCACTTTGTCAGCCACTTTACAGGATTATAAGGGCAAACGAAGCCATTTGCCAGTTTCAAAGGGGATATTTGGCATTGACATGCAGATGGCAGTCAGCACAAAGCTCCTACACATCAGGGAACGGGTTCATGTTGCTCACCTGGCACGACAGCAGTGCCGACAAGGTCAAGCCTAAATGCTCCCCTCTGATTCAGAGTATCAGAGTTTTGCTAGGCAGAGAACTGAGCCGTCTGAGAACGAAGCGGCCGCCTCGCTTAGGAGGCCAAAGAGGGAAACAGAAAGAAGAAAGAGGTGAAAAGAGAAGAAACAAGTAGGTTTGCCTCAAAAAGAAAAATCAGCCTAAGGTGGTTCAAACCAGTCTGAGTTCCCAAGCTGGGAACACCAGCTCGGTTGGCCTTTAAAGGGGTCATATAATGCTACATGCACTTTTACAAGTTGTTTGAACTGAAATGTGTTGGCAGTGTGTGTACACAACCACCCTATAATGATAAAAATCCACCCAGTGGTTTTTTGTTAATCTACTAAAATCTTTACCCCTTTCTCAAATCGAGCCGATCTCAGATGCCTGTCTGTGTGACGTCACACAGACAGGCCCCTCCCACGATAGTTTGATTGACAGTAGAGTTTCAGCACAGACTGGACTGGTGTCTTACCTTAGACCCGCCCTGACTGAGCCGTCATCAGTCCGCCATTGTTACACCGCTGGAGCAGATGTAAACAAGAATGACTCCTAAGCGACTGAAGTGTTTTGTTGTTGGATGTTATAATGAACATAGCAGTCGTCGTTTACTCCCGACATCTGAGCTGCTGAAGACGCAGTGGATTATGTTTGTTTTTGAAGGGAATGCGCCCCCGATCTACATAAATGCGTCTATGTTCGCACGAATCATTCGTGATCCAGGTTCACCTACAGAAGAAGTGAGTGTAAGGTTTTTTTAGCGAATCTTTGCAAATCGCCTTTCCTAATAATGTGCTAATTAGCAAGTTTCACGTATGACCCCTTTAATAAGCTGGCTTAAACATTTTTTTTTCATAGCTGTGATGACTAATTTCTACAGCTCATGTTATGTAATTATTAAATCAGGGAGATTCGGTTGACGTCACTGCTGGCTGGCTCTTTGGTCTCCACAGTGATGCAGCTGTCCGTCACCCGTCTCCAGAGACTGTGAACAATGTCAGGTCTTCATAAAAGGGACTGGGGTGTCCTTGCGCTCTTTTACAATACTGGCCCCCTCCTCCCATTCGGTCCTGTTGACGTGTAGCCCACTGCAAAGTCTTGACAGATCGTTTGTGTGCCGCCTTTTTCCCTGACTAGGCCACTTTAGAGCTTATGTAACTCACTGTGACATTAAGCGCAGGCAGACAAGGTTTATTTCACAGGGATAGCATTTGTTTTTAATAGCAAGGGAAAGGAGTTTTTTTTTTAATATCTTGGATGTTTTCATGTCTCGTTTGCTGTCTTCTGTTTGATCTATAGTTTGTCTAAATTGTATTAAACTGTCAGATTTAGAAAAGTTGAGAATGTAGATGATAGATAAAAATGTTTTTTTAATCTATCATAATCTTTTATCAAAATTTGAAACAAACTTCCTGTTTATTGACATTACCTAGGCCAGAGGTTTTCAAACTTTATGGTGCATATATAGATGCCTGTATTTGCTGTATATATATATATATATTTATAATAACATAATATTTTCCTAAATTAAACAAGTGAATTATTAATATTATTGTCAAAATATTATCTGGAAAGTTTTTAACTTGTAGACATAATTACACACACACATAATATTTTAGTATTTATGTCTTTAAAAAGTATTGATGTTATTTGTTATATTAATTTAAGTATAATATAATATTTATTATCAAAAATATATATTTATGTATAAACATTCACTTTTAAATTTTGTATATAAATATATAATATACATATTTATGTGCATATTTATGCATAAGTATTTCCAATTTACTAAAACATTGCACACACACACACGCACACATAATTAAATGCATATAATAATAATAATTATTATTAATGTATAAAAATTATGTATTAAAATTATTTGAAGTATATTGTGTATAGATATAAATATTAATATTTACTAGACTTGTCAAGACAACAAAATTAAAATGAAATATTTCACAACTTAAAAATGTCACTTTCACATTGTCAATTGTATTAAAGCTAATTGTTCTAAAACATATTTACTTAAATTAAGAATTTAATTAATTTACTAATATATACACACACACACACACACACACACACACACACACAATCACATATTTAGAAAAAAATAAAATTT
>NW_015539924.1:319535-320920 GCF_001515605.1 Sinocyclocheilus anshuiensis
ACACACACACACACACACACACACACACACACACACAATCACATATTTAGGAAAAAATCAAATCTTATAAGAATCTTGAACCCTCTTGTGGTTTTCTTTGTTTGAAAGCCTACAGTAGTTTGAAAACTTCTGTTGGTTAATATTAGGATTTTTTTGATAACAATCCTAAATCAATGTGGAAAATGTAAAAAGTCATTATCTTAGTTTGACTGTGTTGTGGTGTTTATGTGTGTCCAGCTCCCAGCATCGTGTCCTGATCCCAGCCCTCTGGAACACTGACGTTCAGGAGTGGGAAATCAACTGCATGAACCGCCTAGTCTTGGAGGAGGCCAGTGGCGGACAGGATGAAGGTAAACACATACCCACAATCCCACCATTTAGCATCCGAGCACGCAAGTACATCTTACAACATTCAGTCGATTACAACAATGAATACGCTTGTTCTCCCATCCAAACCTGTGCAGACATCCAGCCCCCCTTACATAAGACCCCCTCCTTTATCCCGGTTGTTTGTTTAGTGTACATATGAGCCCACCTTCTGTACAGTATGTTGTCCCATGTGCCTCAGCAGTCTACTGTGCTGTAAGCAAGACGCTGAGTTCAGGACTAAGGGTCAAGTGTAATGGGCTGACAGAGACACTAGATAGCGACAGACTGATGACTCAATCTCTTCGGTCATCAGCGTCTGTTCGGGGATCAATAACAGGGATGCTTTTGACTGGATGAGACCGTAAGTGCTGGCTTTTAGGGAACAAAATGTCAGCTGCATCTCATGTTAGACCCAGGGGAAGCCTCCATGCCTGGGTGTACAAACGCACTCTTAAGTGTGCTCAGGCTGGATGCTATCTTTCAGTTCAGTAACAACAGGCTCAAGCGAACAGACCTTGTGTACTAATGCAGGTTTAATTTTTTTCACACAATAATGGTATATAAAGTATTAAATATATTTATATACATAAAGTTAATTATATAAGTTTACAATGTCTCATTGTTCTACCCAGTATTGGAGTACTGTTATATGCTGAATTATTATGTGTTATATGCAGGAGTCTATAAACTTGAATACCTACCTGAAAAACTATGTGAAAGTGCATCTGGGGGAAAAGGTGCTTTAAACGCAAAGGATGGTCACACCAAATGTTGATTTAATTTAGTTAATAGAAGTTAACTGATAAAGAAAATCTATTTATGACATTATTTTTGACAGCATCCTCATTTTACAGCATTTTTACAATCCATTAAGATTATTTTGAGTAAAAATGAAATTGGCAAGACGAAAACCACTATTTTCTGTTTCAAACTTTCACAAAGCATATTTAGGTTATAATAACATAAAAAATTCAAATCCAGATTTTGATTTTCAAAGATTTATTATAAAATGTTAT
>NW_015539924.1:321244-352525 GCF_001515605.1 Sinocyclocheilus anshuiensis
TACATTCAACTTCCAAAAGTGCATTCATCTTTGCCATGTTACATTCATTTAGTTGACTAGTGCTAACAAAAACATTAATGGAATTAATAAAAGCACTTACACTGACAAGCTACGCAATATCGCGTTCATAATCGAATGTGACTCATCTGCGATTATGAACGTGATATTGTGTAGCTTGTCAGTGATCTACGGCTCTGTGTATTAAATGTAGCTCCATCTGAAAGCACGTGATGGAGATTTACTATTAATCACAGAAACGGCTTTGCTGACTAGATGCGCATGACAATTCCACCTTCAATCCCTGTCGGTATGAGACTCAAACCTGCAACCTTTGGGTTACGAGTCAGACTCTCTAACCATTAGGCCACGACTTCCCAAAGTCCCGATTCTTTACATCTTTACAAGATGTAATGTTGGTCTTGGGTGTCCCCAGAATGTGTCTGAAGTTTCAGCCCAAAATACCCAACAGGTCATTTATTATAACGGCTGGAAAATGTCATTTTTGGGGTGTGTCTAAAAAAAAGAGCTGTTTTGGAGTGTATCGGTTTAAATGCAAATGAGCAGCATATTCCTGCCCCTTCTCCAGAAGAGGGCGTCGCCTATACGTCTCTCTGCATTGCATATCTACAACAATAAACAGCCGGTAGAAGCAACATGACTGAGAGCGAGAGAACTGGTGTTTAGCCATTTATCGTGCAGCCCTAAGTTTGTTTGTTGATCACAAAGTACAAAAGTAGATGACGAAAACTAGGATGCTGGGTGTATTCAAAGCGCCCCTGTTCTGTCGATTTGTGCTACCCTGTCAGATTTTGCTACCTCCCATTAAAACAGTGAGTAGTACAATTCGACAACGAAAAATGCAACCTGTAAAATTATGGTTTATTAACGTCTACACCTACCCCATGTTTTGGAGTGTATCGGTTTAAATGCAAATGAGCTGCATGTTCCCGCCCCGTCTCCAGAAGAGGGCATTGTGTATACGTCTCTCAGCATTGCATATCTACAGCAATAAACAGCCAGTAGAAGCAACATAACTGAGAGTGAGTTTGTGGCTAGAAGGGATACAGCTACAGGAAACCAACAATACATAATTTTTTCTACCTATTAGATTGTGTTTTATTAAAGTCTACTCCTACCCCAACCCTAAACCTACCCTTACAGTAATGCAGATACATTATTGTGTATACGTCTCTCAGCATTGCATATCTACAGCAATAAACAGCCAGTAGAAGCAACATAACTGAGAGTGAGAGAACCGGTGTTTAGTCGTACATATGCAAAGCCAAATGCGCTGAAAGTGGGACGAAACAGTGCGATGACTGACCTGTCATCGGCGCGGATCAATGGACCGAGCCACGCGACCGAACGAATCTCGCGTTATTTTAAAACGCTAAGCACTATAACGACATGGCATTCACAAAGGAGTCTGGAGTGATACACGTATTAAGGTAGATTTTGAGGCGCATTACCTTGAAAAATGAAAGTAATCCACAGCATCCTCAGCAGCTCAGGTGTTGGGGGAAAATGAAGACTCTTATGTCCAGTCTTGCATCCAAACACAGAGGAGGACAGCGTACAACCACTGAGGGTGGAACGCAATATTGATGTGCGCATGCGCAGTAAACCCTGGTAGGGACAATCTGACGGGTAGGATAAAATGTCAGGACACCGCCATTACTGTCTAGAGTGCCAGCGCCCCATTCCACGCACTCTAGACAGTTATGGCGGTGTCCTGACATTTTTTGATTTACTGATTGGTTGAGCGGATATATCGCATTCTGCAGAGAAGGGAGACTGGCATTTGTCGCGGTTAGGAAAAAAAGGGAGAAAACATGACGTAAAATTAAAAATGGACTTTTCAATACCGACCAGATACAATTAGATTTTGAGGCGCATTACCTTGAAAAATGAAAGTAATCCACAGCATCCTCAGCAGCTCAGGTGTTGGGGGAAAATGAAGACTCTTATGTCCAGTCTTGCATCCAAACACAGAGGAGGACAGCGTACAACCACTGAGGGTGGAAACTAACAATGCAGGGCTGTCAATCAACCCCCGTGGCCTGGCCCTATACAATGTGACGTCACACTGCGGTGAGAATCAAAACGGCAGGCCTAGTGAAACTGACTTGGTTTAAAGGGGATTAAAAAATGAGGAGTGGGTGGATTTTTATCATTGTAGGGTGGTTGTGATGCAGATACATTAAATATTGTTATTCAGCGTGAGAAAAAGGATGCAATATTGATGTGCGCATGCGCAGTAAACCCTGGTAGGGACAATCTGACGGGTAGGATAAAATGTCAGGACACCGCCATTACTGTCTAGAGTGCCAGCGCCCCATTCCACGCACTCTAGACAGTTATGGCGGTGTCCTGACATTTTTTGATTTACTGATTGGTTGAGCGGATATATCGCATTCTGCAGAGAAGGGAGACTGGCATTTGTCGCGGTTAGGAAAAAAAGGGAGAAAACATGACGTAAAATTAAAAATGGACTTTTCAATACCGACCAGATACAATACTGATTTTGGCAGAGCAGTTTCCTCTTCCTCCAGTATATATATATCTCTATTCCCAATGAAAAAACCTCCAAATTCTCTTGTTGTCCACACACACTGGGATCATCAGGTTTCTCTCTTGTTGCCAAAAGTCCCTGGCATTACTTTTGTTATCGCTCATTTACAACTTCTGTTTTATTTAAGTTCCCCTGGTGATTTACAGTAGCGTTAACGCAGGTTTGACAGAATCCCGTTCGACGGGCACTTCTCTGTCTGGCATCTGTGACTCATCTACATTTAACGACAGAGAAATTCCCTGAGGGTGGCTGTGCGTGTTGGAGCTGTTTTTTGGGGGGCCCTGGTGTAATTGAAAGGCCCAGCAGTGATTTTTACAGTATGAATCTGTCATCCAAAGCTCTGTGAGTCATTGTGAGTCATCCGGGGGGCCATCAGCCCTCTCTGTCCACCTTTTAACAAGGTAATGGGAACTGACTCATAGAGGCTTCACTCACTACACCTGAGCTTCCATGGAAGGTCTATTTGGGAAACATCTGGATGTCAGGAAACCACAGAACAACCACAGCGTACTTACTGTTGACTGAAGAGTTTTTTTAGTGGTCTGTGTCTTTAAATAGATTGTATGTTTATTAGGTTTTTAGCACACCTGTCCGTGACTTCATACCTGCCTGAAGGTATTTTGACATTTGCTTTATAAGTAACAAGAAGCACGAGTTCATTAGATTTGCTCTGATTTGCTTTCTCTTTGTATTCTGTTATGAAGCTACATCGTGGTACTCTTGTGAATGTGTGTTGACTGACACTGAAGAGAAGAATTGTTGAATATAATTTTTTTTAATTTCTTTGTGCACAAAGAGCTTCATAAAATTACGGTTGAACTGATGTCACATTGATTATTTTAACGATGTCCTTACTACCTTCCAGACTACCGTCTGGGCCTTGAACGTGTCAGTTGTGTTGATGTCTGTGCAGGGTCAGAAAGCTCTCGGATTTCATCAAAAATATCTTAATTTGTGTTCTGAAGATGAACGAAGGTCTTACGGATTTGAAACAACATCAGGGAAATTAATGACAGAATTTCATTTTTGGGTGAACTATCACTTTAAGTCTGTGTCACCGTTTGAAAGTCAAGCTTTATAGTAGGGGTGCTCCGATTGATCGGCTACCGATCACTATCGGCCGATCATCACGTTGGGATGATTGATCGGCGGTCTCTAAAAAGGCCGATCTCAAAAAAACTATCTCAAGCGGATGACGCTGCTGTGAGAGGTTTGGCATGACATGCAGCGGCACCGTCTCAGTCTCTGTCCAGCGCGGGTGAAATCATTATAATGCTGAAGGTGAGGTACTCACCGTTTGTAGTGCAAACGTGGTGCATATTTTTTCCACGCTCATGTTAACGGATTAAAGTGTTCACACTGCACACGGTTGGTGTCCGGCAGTGCGTTCAGGAGCGGTGCGTCTGCAGTAGTGCAGAGATCGTTTCCGCATCAGCTGCATGCGCTGAATTAAAGTAACAGCGCATTGTTTGCAGTACATATAAACATGGATTGACTCGAAAATGTAGTAATTACACCATAAATGCATATTATTAAAGTCTACTGTGTTTCACAGTCAACACCTATGGCTTTTTGGCTAGGTTTAAAGGGAAAGAGGACTTTTAGATAAACAATAATGGCCAATAATAGATGGCATGTAGGAAAACCTACACCGGACCGAAAGGGCACTCGATACAAGGGGCAGGGGCTCAAACCCAACCGCCCACCCCCCCCGTGCACTCTACTGATCAAAAGTAACAGTATGGATAATAAGAAATGTTTCTTGAGCAGCAAATCAGCATATTATAATTATTTCTGAAGCATCATCTGAAACTGAAGACTGGAGTAATGATGCTGAAAAATGTACTTTATCATCACAGGAGTAAATTACTACTTTAAAATATATTCAAATAGAAAAACTTTTTTATATTTTAAAATATTTTTTCATTTTTACTATATTTTTAATCAAATAAATGTAGCTTTAGTGCGCATAAGAGACTTTTAAAAAATATTAAAAATCTTACTGACCCCAAACTTTTGAATGGTAGTGCATGTATTTTTAACTACAAATTTCCATATTAATGATACTGATTTAAAAGGATAGTTCACCCCAAAATGAAAATTCTGTCATTAATTACTCACCCTCAAGTCAAGTCAAGTCAAGTCAAGTTTATTTGTACAGCACTTTTCACGATACAAATCATTGCAAAGCAACTTTACAGCAAATTAAGTTTCTACAATATTTAGTGGTAGCTTATCAGTGGTGACTGTCAGTTAATGTACATATGGCAGAAATGTACGACACTCTGTTAGCTTAGATAATTTAGAAGTTTCATCAGCTTCACCCTCAAGTCGTTCCAAACCTGTAAGACCTTTGTTCATCTTCGGAACACAAATGAAGATATTTTTTATGAAATCCGAGAGCTTTCTGACCCTGCATAGACAGCAATGCAACTACCACATTCAAGGCCCAGAAATATAGTACGGACATTGTTAAAATAGTCCATGTGACATCAGTGGTTCAACCGTAATGTTATAAAGCTATGAGAATACTTTGTGCGCAAAGAAAACAAAAATAGCAACTTTATTCAACAATTTCTTCTCTTCCGTGTCAGTCTCTTTTTATAATCACATTCAATTCAGACTTGTTGAGTCTGGAACAATTGCAATGCCAACAAGTATGCAATACCATATAGGACCTAAGTGGGACGCCTGATGGTGACTCTGGCCTTTGGTATGGTACAGTGCTGACTGAAGAATAATAAAACGGTTATCAAAACCATTTATTTTGTATTTTAGCTGTGAATCTACTTCTCTGGTCACCTTGAGCAGGGCTCTGTGCCTGAGCAAACACAATAGTCAGCCATTGACTAATCCTGTAAAATGACCTGATTAAGTCAGCCCTTCATTGCGTTTGACTGTTCTGTCCCCGAGCATGTTCTGCTGAAGGCTAATATTTTCTGTAACCCGAGTGCTCCCGCCAGACCGGCTTAATCAAATAACCGCCCAGCGCTTGTTCAGAAGATGTGAAACAGACAATGACCAACACAAGTCGTTCCATTCTGGGCGGCACACAGTTGATGAGCGTGAAGAGATGGCTTCATTGCATTTAGTCAAAAGACTGCACCGCAACTTAGGGCCCGGCTTAAGCAGGTCAGAAAGGTGAAATTCTTCCGACCCTCTTGAGTAGAGCCTTATGTTGGCTATAAATCCACTAATGACTGAAGGCTTTCTTGGGTCGCCAGTATCAGGCCACCCATCATCCAGTTGGCCTTCGATTTTGGACCATTTCATGTGTCTCCTGAACTTCTATTGGTTGAGATTAGAGATTTATCTTGAGGTGATTGAAGGTTGTTTCCAGTGTTAATTTCATTGATTAATGTTCATCAATGACATTTTTTTCACTGACGACAACGAGACGATAACGAACTAAAACTCTTTTTGAATGACAAAAACTGACAAAAATATATTGACGTTTTCGTCAACGAATAAAAACGAGACGAAAATGTTAGGGAGGGACGATTTGGGAAGAGATTCATTCAATTTCAGAACGAATCTGCTGCACAGTTAGGAGGTTAGATGTGTACATGAACCAGCAGGACAAGCTAAAATACACTTGCTGTACGTCGCATAAAATGTTAAAAAATGTCAATATGTGGGAGTAAGAGAAGAGCATATAGATAAATCTGACGACGCAAGAGAGAACTCAATTCGGTCCGGTTTTCAGAGCGCAGACACTGAAGCATACACACAAACCGAAAGCGCGTCTCAGCGAGTGAGTAGCCTACTCTTTCGCGTCGCATGAACCGAGAATTACACACAAAAATTATGTTGAATTGTCCGTTTTGACGAGTATTCACATAAACACAGTTGATTACGTCTTAAGTGAACGTAAACAGTAGGGAGAACGTGTATCAGGACATTGTATCCAAGCATTCGGTTTTAAAGGGACAGCAGCCTAATTTAGTTGCAATTGTTCGAGTCATTGATGTTAATCAAGCAACAAAAGAAAGACAGAAAATCACTCACTGCTCTTGACTGAAACACTTTAGTAGCCCTAAGAATAATCTACATTTATTTATAGAAATAAATATGTCTGCTTGAAAGTATGAAGAATATGGTAAACACGTCGCTATAAAGAATGCATAATTAGCCTATATAACCACTGGTATTTCATTAAAAAGAAGACCATGTTCTTGTTCTTTATGAGAAGTGGTTTTATTTAATTTTAACATTTAGTCAAAATTCTATGACTAAAACTAAATCAAAATTTGCTGTCAAAATTAACACTGGTTATTTCCATGTGTTGGACAGTTAGTCTTTACTGATTGAGAGAATAGGGTCATTCTGTGTCAAATCAACCACATTTCTGAAACTTACCCAGCTCAAATTTTGGATTTTGCTAATATTTTTCTGAAGAAAGATAAACATGTATAGTGATGAATATTAAATGTCATGGAAATTTTCACCTGAGATTCAGAGCCAAATTACAGGGGGGACTTCAGGGACTTCAGAAAGATGGCAGCATCATAATGCTATTGTTACACAGAGATTGGTAGGTCTATTAGTAAAATCTATGGACTTTAGCAATCTTTGTTGCATTATGTGCCAATGGTGACCATTCAGAAATGGGGAAACAGCACTTTTCAAGTTTTTTCTCTGAGGTTTTCAGGCCTGTAATTCAAAAAGTATTAAATATATCTAAATGCACTTTTAGATAATGCAATATGCCTCAATATGCCTCCAGGGGTAAATCGTTAAATTGTACACATTCTCAATGGTCAAAAACCAAATGTGGGTCACTTTGCAAAAATAACTTCTTTTCTTTTAAAGAGGAATGTCTGAAGAACAAATAATGTTGAAACTAGATGCATCTCGTTTACTTCTGTCAAAACAACTGCATTGAACATACCTGTCTGCATGCCATAAATATTCTGTTTCCAAAGTTTGCATGCCTATAACTCAAGAAGCATTAAAGATATCGCAATATGATTTTAGATGATTTTTCTGTCTGCAGGAGAACGTTTAATTTTTTTTCTTAAACATACTTTAAGATTGAAGTCTTTTCCAAATGTTGAAAGCTAAACCCTGTTTTTTATCAGTTTCCGTTTGGATTTGCAATATGTAAGGACTCTCGGGCAGTTCCATTTGAGAAAATGACTCGAGAGAATCTGGGATGCAACTTGAAAGTGAAATGTATAACAACCCAGTAATTTAAAGTGGAGGAAAAAGCCAAACCGCAGAGACATTAACAGACACGCTACGCTGGACTGCAGTTGGTTTATGCTACTGTGACTCATATCCACTGGGATATTTTTATACCCTCCCATTAGAACTAACAAGGGCTTGTTTATCTCAACGTGCAGTTATTGAAAGATGCTCTAGACTTTTGTAACTGTGTCCTGTATCAGCTTTCGTTTCAAAGCAGTGATGCTCATATGAAGCCCTACAAATACTGATAAGCGATTGTTTGCCATTATTTTAATTAATAGGTCTGTGTATCATATAATGAATTTTATTAGAAATTTGAAGCGATTGACAGGTCCTTTTTGTGTTTATAATGAGGCTAAGACACGCAGAATTAAAAAAAAAAAAAATCTCCTCCAACACCTTTTCTCCAGGTTCAAGTCCTTGTTGGGTGTTTGGCCCCTGACCTGCAATCAGGCTTAAAGGCCCATTAAAGTTGAGTACTGGATGTGATGAGTCTAAGCTCAGTATCAGCAGGTCAGTAGCTTATGGATGCCTTCAAATCTACTCATAAATGATCTGCCACTTCACATGAATTACAAAAGCCAACTGTCTGAACATATAATTAGAAACTGATTGCTTGAATTCAAACGGCAAATTTATAAAATTTAGATCAGCTTTTAATTAATATGTATGTTGAAGAATTTTATAATTCCTTAATTTAAATTTAGAAAAGATTTATTATAGAGTGAAGTAAAAAAGTAGTTTTGAGGAAAGCCATTTAAAGCTAATTAAAGACTGCGTATGGTTGTTGCATAGAGCTTGCTACTATTTTTATTTACATTTTATAAAACGTGTTTCTGTATATGGGGGAAGTCGTGGCCTAATGGTTAGAGAGTCGGACTCATAACCCAAAGGTTGTGGGTTCGAGTCTCGTACCGGCAGGGATTGTAGGTGGAGGGAGTGAATGTACAGCGCTCTCTCCCACCTTCAGTACCACGACTGAGGTGCCCTTGAGCAAGGCACCGAACCCCCAACTGCTCCCCGGGCGCCGCAGCATAAATGGCTGCCCACTGCTCCGGGTGTGTGTTCACGGTGTGTGTGTTCACAGCTGTGTGTGCACTTTGGATGGGTTAAATACAGAGCACTAATTCCGAGTATGGGTCACCATACTTGGCCACACGTCACTTACTTACAAATAATTAAATAACAGTAATAATAGAGCATGTGGTTGTGGCATGGCACTTGCTGCGGTTTTGATAATATGACTTTATTTTTTTTATGTAGATACATACGTTTTACATGTAAAAAATAAATTGATATTATACTATATATACTACTATATATATAATTTATAATTTGTTTACATGTAAAATCATTTTTTTATTTTTGATATTTTCATGTATATATAAAATGTAAATTGTAAATTGATTTGTGATCTAGAAATAGTGCAGAATCTGAAATATATCGTAATCATATGGCACTTGCTGCGGTTTTGATAATATGACTTTATTTTTTTTATGTAAATACATACATGTTTTACATGTAAAAAATAAATTGATATTATACTATATATACTACTATATATATAATTTATAATTTGTTTACATGTAAAATCATTTTTTTATTTTTGATATTTTCATGTATATATAAAATGTAAATTGTAAATTGATTTGTGATCTAGAAATAGTGCAGAATCTGAAATATATCGTAATCATTGACGTTTCTCCCTAAGGTTGATTGGAATATAGCACAGGATTTGTGCAAATAGAAGGAGCACAGTTAATCAGCATGAAGATGCTTCGATTTTGTGTTTTACTGTCTGCCAAACCTCCTCATGTCTGCTTCAATCTTTTTAATATCCTCAAAGGTCAGTCTGAATTGCGTCAGCAGCACACATGGTG
Organism: Sinocyclocheilus anshuiensis; assembly: GCF_001515605.1. Lineage (NCBI taxonomy): Eukaryota > Metazoa > Chordata > Actinopteri > Cypriniformes > Cyprinidae > Sinocyclocheilus > Sinocyclocheilus anshuiensis. The sequence goes on from NW_015539924.1 coordinate 330,887, forward strand.
ACATCTCTGTCAGAAACAGATGGTTTATCAGTAAATATTTTCATGTGCCATTTTGCCTCAATCAAATCTAATGCCAGAAGTCAGTCAGCCAGTGAGACTATTAAAGGAATAAGTCACTCATCTCTTTCCAAGCCTGCATGCATTTATTTTACTCGGTGAAACACAAAAGAAGGTATTTTAAAGAACCATTTTTGTCCAATGAAAGTCAGTGGCATCTAAAACAACACTGATTGGACTTCATTGACATCCATTGTATGGACATTAAAAACGTCAAAAATTATAATAGAATTTTCCATTCTAATTAAAAATTATTATTTTTTTTTTTTTTAGTTTAGTTTGGTTTTTCATTTTTTTTGCTTATTAAAATAAAATAAAAAAATTGTTCTTACCTTTTCTTAAAGAATTGAGTGATAGAATTGTCAGTTTTGGGTGAACTACGTGAGCTTGTTTCTAGATGAGGCTTTTTTTTGTGTGTGTGTCTTGTGTCACCCATCTTAGACTTCCTGTAATCACATGTCCCACAGCTGTACCATAAATCTCATCAAAGGGAAAGCAGGACATTACAGTAGTTTAATCACCAGCACGCTACCTTTACTTTGTGGAGGTGCAGGTCTTTTCATCTTAAATGTTTTAAGTGGTGGTCTCTTTACTTGAGTGTTTTTTATATTGTGATGGATTGTTTGGCTGCAAGTTCAAAAGTTAGCCCATTTCCTTTGTATTCACATACATAACTTATTGTGTTCCTTGGCTCCATCTCAGGACTTTTACTGTTGTCATTGTTAGGCTCTATGTTATCTGTTTTGCTGCGGCATAATATTTCGGTATGTGCAAACTGCACGCACAATGTTACACTAAATAACTTTGTTGAATGGAAAGCTGATTCTCGCGGGTTTAGTTTGGACTCGGTTAGATGTGTGTTGTTTGCTAGAGGGTATCCGGGAAATCCGACAAAGATATACTGGGCCCCTAGGTATAAAGGTAACGGAAATAAATGTATAATAAACTTTTATTATTAAACATTTTTCTGGTGCATGAGAACGTAGAGCCTCCTCCCTCCGGGTGTAATGGTAGTGAGTTATGGGAGTTTTAATGGGGAATTATGGGAACAGGAAGCTTTGAAGCTGGATTTTGGACACTGATAAGACATCCTGCATGTTCACACCTCTTTCATGAGCTTGATTTAAGAATAATTATGAACCTTGTGAAAATATTTCCACTCTAACGAACCCTGTAAGCAAAACCAATAATGACAATCCCTACCAGATTTTCTGAATGCTTTTATTTATTTATTTATTTATTTTAAATGTATTTATTTATTTTTAGTTTTTTAAAATTAATTAAATTATTTATTTATTTTGCCTTTTTTCATTAACATTACATGAGAGAGCTGAGCTGTTTGTACCAGTGAATTCGTATTATGTCAACTTACTACATACGTCATTAAATATTTTTTATCATTTTATTTTATTGAGCTTTTATTGAGCTTTTAGTGATTATATGTTGTGGAGTTCAAAAGGAAACTACATTGATATTCTACAATTTAAAATCTAAATTCTTAAAAATTGAATCCTGGAAATTAACATTCCGAGTTTTAGGATCATCCAAATAAAGTCTTGACATATGATGCAAAAATTCGAAAATATGTATTTTCACAATTGGAATTAGTTTAAAACCCCCTTATGCTATACTATGCTGTACTATACTATACTATATACTATACTTTTTTTTATATTCTATTTTTGTACTTTATTACAAGAGATCCGGTCTTTATGAAATGGGAGCTGGCGTCCAGAAGGAAACTTCAGGTTTAATCTTGTTCTTGCAGAGTTCCTGTGCACAGACGCCATGGTTACTGGTTGTCAGGCCAACTTTGTTGCTCTTTGTGCGTCAGAGGAAGTGGCAGATATCAGTTTCAGAGCAGGAATATGCTTGACCTGCAGCCCTGCACTCAACCAAACATGGCATGCACAAGCAGATTGTGACGGTAGCAGATCTGATCTGGTGCAGTAATGTGATTTGTTGCATAAGGCTCTTGAAATGAAGAGCTTCACAATATTTTACGCATTTCAATCAGATGTCTTGTTTTCTATAGATTTAGTTGCGGTGTTGCCCTCAGGGCTCTTTAATTTGAGTTATTAGGTGATATTTATGATTCTCGTCCAAATACAGCTAAAAAGGCTTATACCATTTATTGCTCAGAGGTCACAAAAATATGTGCAAAGAAGTGCAAAAGTGCAAGTGCAGAACGTTTTCAGGTATCAACCCTTCCTCAGTGCCATGTGCTACCAAGCAACAGCTGCGCTCATTAAAACATGTATTACCGTAATAAAATAATTACACAAATAATACACAAATTTAACAAATTGTTAAATTTAAACTAACACATATATATATCTCAAATCTATAACAGAATACAGCAAATACATTTAAAAGTCATCCCAAATGATCATACAACTATATCAACAAAATATACAAACAAAATATACATATATACCAATAATGATCTCATGACTCATGGGCTCGGAAGATCTGTTTAATGATTTTGTGAGGTTTTTGAATAATATGGTTGAGTCCATTAAATTTAATTTAGAAATCAACACCCACTCAGTTGCTTTTGGAATCTGAAAAATTATCGTCAACTTCATATTCTAAACCAACTGATAAAAACAGCATCTTGCATGCGTCGAGTGCACACCCATCTTATTTAAAGAAGTTGTTACCTTACACTCAGTTCCTTCGCTTGAAACGCATTTGTAGTGTTGAATCTGATTTTGAACAAAAAGTGGTTGATGTATAAGCGTTTTTGACTTGGGGGTTATCCAAGTAAGTGGTTAGATGACGCTTTGGAGAGGATAAGAAAGGCAGTCTGTAAATTGGCAAAACATAAATCTTACTCCGTAGTATGCACTACCACTACCTTAAAATCGCCTGTGGCTCACCATTTTGAAAGACAGAAAGTGAAGTGACGTGGCCAAGTATGGTGACCCATACTCGGAATTAGTGCTCTGCATTTATCCCATCCAAAGTGCACACACACAGCAGTGAACACACACACGTAGCAGTGGGCAGTTTTTTTTTGCTGCGGCGCCCGGGGAGCAGTTGGGGGTTCAGTGCCTTGCTCAAGGGCACCTCAGTCGTGGTATTGAAGGTGGGAGAGAGCGCTGTACATTCACTCCCCCCACCTACAATCCCTGCCGGTACGAGACTCGAACCCGCAACCTTTGGGTTGCAAGTCCGACTCTCTAACCATTAGGCCACAACTTCCCATTTTGTTGAGATGTCTCATTCAGTCTTAGACCTAAATTTTATAGCTATTGAAAATTTGACAGACTCATAGTGGAGGGAATTTAGAACGTAGACTTTTGCAAAAGGAATGTAGGTGGATTTTTGATCTTAAAAGTCTGCACCCTCTTGGTATGAATGAAGATTTGTCTTTGAATTGTTTCTTAAAGGTCCCATATTGTCAAAACTGAAATTTCCTTGCTTTTTTCACGATAACTGAGGTCTAGGGGCTATTTAACTACCATATAAGTTTCAAAACAGTCAGTCCACAGTAAAATGCACACAGCCTGCATAAAGTAGCTGTGATTTTTCACGAACCGTTGTGACTTCCGTAAAAAGTCCAGTTTCCCCTTTGTTTTACTGCCTCCAGCTAGCGCTGTGACATCGGCTGACCCTAGTTATCTGTGGTTGGCCTGGCCGTGCATCACTCAGAAAACAACAGACCAATCAAAAGATAGGCTCATGAATATTAATTAGACAGGTCAAAATCGACCTGTTCTCAGCAGAGCTCCTGAGAGAGGAGCTGTAAAAATATATTGAGATGGTTTTTGGTACTTATACCGCAAATATATATTCTTAAGGACATCAAAACCTAAAATAAAACTCCAGAAAGGTGTACAATATGTGACCTTTAAAATAATTTAATGATATATATGGGGGACTCGAAGAGTACTTGGGAATGATGTTTATTGATTGTATACACAAAAACTGATGTAAATAACTATTGTTGGAGTCATGAGATCATTATTGGTATATATGTATATTTTGTTTGTATATTTTGTTGATATAGTTGTATATGGATCATTTGGGATGACTTGTAAATGTATTTTCTGTATTCTGATTTGAGATATATATGTGTATTTGTTTAAAAGATCTTCGTGATACTAGGGGTATTACGGTAATGTTTTAATAAGCGCAGGTGTTGCTTGGTTTCCCACAGTATGTCAAATTTTCTATTAGATAAAATTATATAATATTATACCCAGAAAGGTAGTAAGGGCATCATTAAAATACTGTAGTTCATGTGACATCAGTGGTTCAACCGTAATTTTATGAAGCTACGAGAATACTTTTTGTGGGCAAAGAAAAGAAAAAGGACAAAGAGAAACAAATTGTTGAATAAAGTCGTTATTTTGTTTTGATTGCGCACCAAAAGTATTCTCGTAGCTTCATAACATTCCAGTTGAACCACTGATGTCACATGGACTATTTTAATAACCTTACTACCTTTCTGGGCCTTGAACATGTCCGTTGCATTGCTGTCTATGCAGGGTCAGAAAGCTCTCAGATTTCATCAAAAATGTGTTAATTTGTGTTACGAAGATGAACAAAGGTCTTACAGGTTTGGAATGACATGAGGGTGAGTAATTAATGACAGAATTTTTGATTATTGTGTGAATTAACCCTTTAAGCATTGATCATAACTTAATGAGGTTGTTACCATTATTTAGAATGTTATAGATCTAAACTGTGCCTATTTTACCAATAACATCCAATGTGTTTTCTGAAATCTAAATAAACTAGGTAAACCTAACCGATGTTATGTATATACGGTACGCTGCGTTTAAAATGTCTTCTGATAATATAACAGTGGTTGAGTGCTCAGTAGCACACATACACACCAGATGTGTGTGTATTGTCACTAATGCGTTAGCATTATGTTATCATTGTTTACACAGCCTTTTTCTGAGTCTGATGCGGTGGCCTTCTGGTTATCAGTTGAGTAATTTTGGAGGAAAGCTGCTTTTCAGCATCACCTAAAGCTGGGCGTTTTTTTCAAAGAGCGTATGTGAGGGCTGGAGAATGTCTGCAAGCGTGGATGAGTTAATGAGACTTTATCCTATCCTGCCAACTTTACCATTTGTATTTGAACGTTCCCCCATTTGTGGCGTCAACTGGAGTTGAAAATACAATGAGAATTTCTCCTGTCGAGCAGCACAAAAATGATGGGAGTACTTATGATTCTCTCAGAATAGCCCTGTCATTACTGCATTAGGATAAACCTTTATTTTGCATCTGTTAATGTATTTGGATCCTGCTCTTTGAAACAGATGCCACTGGGTCGACTGTGGTGACGTGGTCCATTAACTTTCATTCTCTACCAAATTGTACCCCTGAATCTCTACAAGGGATACCCCTTCAATTGTTTCAATAACTTATCTCTTGTCATATTTTAGCTGTGTGTCATTGAAAAATCCATCAGAAAATACAGTAAATGAGAAGTTTTCTTTTTTATATATATGTCCTTTAGGGCCTTTGGTGCTTCAGGGAGGTAGGATGAGCTCCAGTATCTTCCAGCGTTTTCTCATGAACCTGCCAGAACTTGTTTTTATGAGATCCACTGTGAACTAAAGCCTTTAAACTGCCGCTGATGAAGATTGATTGTGAAATTAAGGCTTTCTCCAAAGCCTGGGTTTAAAGTTTAATTGTAGTTGCGAAGTATTTCAAATGTATCTTTGACTCTTTGTATAGTTAAAAATGCGACAAACATTTACTGCTGCCATAATTTGCAGTGAGTTGGCATGTGTGTGCGGTATTTTTCGCTTTACTTTGCTTTTTGTGAGGCAGAAAAGCTTCCATACAAAATAATAACACTTAGGGCGAACACACACTACTGTATATGTGTGTGTGTGTGTGTGTGTGTGTGTGCGCGCATGCTTGTTATACATGTTAATATTTACTTATTTATGTTTTGTATTAATTTTATTTGTAGAATTAGTTTGATTTTTAAATGATTTTTTGTTTTATTTTGGATTTTTTTAATTGTAATTTTAATAAATCTCAATTCTGTCTTTTTTTTAAATGTGTGTATTTCTTTTTATGTATTTCTTTTATTGTATTTATATAATTTAATTTAAAATGTATTTCCTTTTTATATTTATTTATTTTATTCATTTTTGTCCTACTAGACGCTTATACATTGCATTTAAAAATGTTCGTTTCACATCTGTCTTTGCAGAGAAAGTGAAAAAAGAAAGCGCAAAAGGCTGTACAAGTTCTCTCAGCGATGGACAACAAGATGAAAAACCTTCTCAAGACGTTGCCAGGAACACTTCCAAGAAAGGTGAGGTGGTTCATAGAGATGATTTATGAGTAATGTAGGCAGGTCTGGACCTCCACACTCTTAACCTAATGGGTCATTGCTACGAGAGGTGGATACAGTGTCATAACGAAAGTGCGTTAGTACCTTAAGATGGCACCCTGCCGTATCATCCATGAGATTATAGCATTGCTTGGGTCCAATCACACAGCACAAGTTAATACTGTTGGCGTAAAGCCCAGAAAAAGAAATCAAGACAATAGGCTAAAACCCTTGACACACTGTGCTTCAGGTCACCGATTCACGCATTCAATGTCAAGCGAATTACACTCGAGTTTTACAGAGCTGTACTCTGTCACCTGCCCGATTCAAAACCACCAAAACAGACGCTTTGAAATACAATACAGCCCACATTTCCATGTTGTGTTGATAAGATTACAGGGGACTGACAGAATCCCTAGTGGCATTAGTGGCCTGCATGGATATCTGTTCTCCAGCACACAGCCTGTATTAGCAAGAGCAGGCCGGCAGCACCTGTGTAAATGTGATAGAGTCTGATAACATTCAGTTTTGTGCTGTGGGCCCGTCTGTGGTGTGATATTTGTTTGTACCTGGAAATATAGTGCAGCTCACAAAAGTTCAACCATCGGTACTTCTTTTAGATTTACTTTTGAAAGAGCCAAGTGCTTTAAAAGTGGCTTTAAAATAACCTTTGTCCCAGTTTAGTCTGTTAAAGTCATGTGCATGCTATAAGAATAGAACCACTCACATTTTCTCTGGAATGTATGAAAATATAGTTATAATTGCAGTTCCATGTGGTATTTTAACAATGACTAAAAAATGAAGTAAACACTTTTAGACCAGTTTCAAAACAAAAGTGTTTGATTTATGGGTGTCACTAGAGATAGATAGATAGATAGAACATTTTTGATGTTCCATTTGGTGCCACTATAAATCACAAACTTCATCTTTTGTTTTAAAATATTTGTCTAAAAATGTATTTCATTGTAATTTATTAATATTATGTATGCATAAAATAAGTTGATAAACTAAAAAACTGTAAACATAAAATAGAAAAAAACTTTGTGTATGTATATATATATATATATATATATATATATATATATTATACATGCATATGTATTTGCTCATGAAACATTTATTATTATCAATGCTGAAAATGGTTTTGCTGCTTAATATTAATATCAGCTTTGCCATTACAAGAATACTTTACATAGAAATGTATGTATTTATTTATTTAATATTTTTTTATTATTTTTGAATTTCATTCCTATTACATGAGAGTTGAGCAGTTTGTACCAGTGAATTCATATTAATTTGTTTGTGTGTCTGTAAGTATGTATATAAGTGTTTATTTCATTACTGAATTTGTTAATTATATTTATATCATGCTGTCACCAGATAAAAGTGCAAAAATCATAAAATTGTTATACTTATTCGTATTTGATTTTATATTGATTTTATATTTATTTGTGTATGTATTTATTTTGTGTATGTGCATATAAATGTTAATAGACATATACTTCCCTTTTATGTGATCTGTTTCTCCAGCGGCTACAGGCTCGAGCACTAAGAATGTTTTCACGCGGCTGCTGAAAGTGGCTCAGCATTACCTTTTGGAGTCAGGCAAGTACAGTGCAGCTGCCAGGTCTTCTCCTGCCAAGAGGAGCCCTGCCCTCGGCCGCCTTCCCAAAACCAGAACCTCCACCTCCTTCACTCAGGCACAGGTGCATCTCATTTTATGACCACTTTATGACCAGCATCATTTAAAATAAAAAATGACAATGCGTTAGCAGCAACTCCACTGTCGATATCAGATGTCGATATCAGAGAGAAGAAACACTTGATAAATTTTTGCTGTGCTGTGCATTTATCCTATACATATCAGTCTGAGAATGTATGTGATTCAGGGTCGAACCAGGAGGAGCAGTAGCAGGCGTTCCCAGAATTCCACTCTGGGTGGGGTCAAGAAGGAGCAGCTCCCTTCTCAAGATTCAGATGGAGGTGCCACTGAAGACAGGTGTGTGAAAGAAATAAAGAAAAGAGGCTAAACAATCTGTCCCCTTTTGTGTTTAAATATAGTAATTTGGTACAATGTTTCAATTGACTGCAATACCTGTGCCTCATTAAAAAAAACTGTTAATATAATAAACTAAAAAGTTTTTGGAAGTATCCCATTAAACTTTTTCATTATTTAATCTATTATTATTATTTACTCTGTTGTTCCAAATCCCTATGACTTTCTTTTTTCTATGGAACACAAACAAAAAAAAAATATGGAGAACCAGGAGTGCCACTTAAAAATAAAATAAAGAAATCATTTCCAATGTATTACCGTATTGGCCCGAGTATAAGACGACCCTGATTATAAGACGACCCCCCTTTTTCCAGATGTACCTTTTGGAAAAAGGCTTTTTAAAAACCAAATCTTGTTTTTTCTCAGTAAAACACATTTTGTCTTCAATTATTTTCATATTGCATATTTTTCCTATTTTAATTTTTGTTTTGAAAGTATGGTAAAAACTGGTAAACTGTACCAACATCATGGCACACTCGTTTTATGCGTATTTGGCGCCACCTATTGTTGTGGGTGTATTATTGACATGTCAAAGTCTAGACCCTGAATATAAGACGACCGCGTTTTTTCAGATGTATTTCCACGAAAAAAATATCGTCTTATATTCGGGTCAATACGGTAATTAAAAAAATAAAAATGTAAATAAATGCATAAATTACTATTCAAATTGCTGAATAAACCCTTGGAAGTTTTTTTTATTTACTTCTTTTTTATTTTATTTGTATTTTAATAATACTTATATTAAATGCAAAGAAAAGTATTCAAGTAATAATCATTAAAAAAAAGAAAAAAATCCTTAAATCCATTAGCTTATAGCGAGTTTCTGAGTGATTTATAGATGTCCAGTTTGTGAACGAATTGCACAATTCTTACAGCTCTAGTCATCATTCATTGTAATTGCATGTAAAAGAGCAGCCAGCGCATTCTTTGAAATATCTTCTTTTGTTTTCCACAGAAGAAATAAAGTCATACAGGTTTGGAACAAGATGAGGAAATAAATGATGAACAAATAATAAGAGTTTTAATTTTTGTGCAAACTATTGCTTTAGCAGAGTTCAAGGAGTTAAATACAGTTGGATGTCACTAATCAGGTCCTTGCATTTATTTTTTTATTTTTTTCTTCATCACAAAGTGACAAATTTATGGCTTTGTACTTTTGTCTGAGCAAGAATGAATCTTGTTCTGGAGCTTTAACTGTCTGAGAAAATGCTTCTGTCTAGTTGAGAGAGTTTTGTGTGTCAACTCACCTGTTTGCATGTGCGTGTATCTGATTATCTTTGTGCAGGAAATTCAAGTTCACATGCACGTCATCGCATTTTATTATGAGAGCTTGTGTTCATACAGAACATTGCTGAGATGCCTAAATATAGCGCATACTTAAGTGTGGCAGGTGTCTTTTGCAATTTGTTGCTTTAGATATTTAGGTTGAAAACAGTTGAATCCATATTTCAAAGTGGCTGCATCAAACTTCGTACCAGATAGACTTACAAATATTGAAGTGAATGTAATTAAGATTATGCTGTAATTTCAACATTTGAACACCTTGGTTGTGTTTCACAAACCTTTCTCCTAATAAAAGTAAGAAAAACATGTCTACATACCTGTCATTCCCAGCAGCTCCTGCATTAGTGTCAGTAGAATGAAATCCTTGAGACCGAATAGGGTCACTGAGGGTCAGCGTGTGGATTTTTCTAATTTGACATGATGAGGAAATAAGCAGGCTGCTTCTCTGTGTGTGTCCAAAAAAAATCCTTTTCATGTGATAGATAGGCGCTCTATCAAATGATATGCATTTTGAGTGAATGTGTGAAATATCGTGCAATATACAATCATTTTTAAACTTGAAAAATGTGATATCGCCCCCCAGTGGCCGATTTCTTTCAAAATTCTTTCAGACCTTTAGGGCCATTGGTCGAACATGCCCACAGAGTTTCGTTCCGATCGGCCTCCGTTAACCTTGTCTACTAGGTGCTCAAACTTCATTGGCCGATGGCGGCCATGTTTTTTGAAATACGCCAATGTCCTCATACCTGTATGAGTCGAAATTTCAACTTTTTTTTGATAATTATTGATATTCACTGTCCAGAGAATATTTCTGCACTGGTTTGGTTCTGATCGGATGAAAAACCTAGGACTAGTTCGTAAAAGTAGGTTTTGGACAAAATTCAAAATGTCGGGAAAATTTTCCAGAAGTGGAAAAAAATCTCAATGTGAAGTTGGTTCTGAGAAACTGTCCCATTATTTGTATATGCCACAAAGTTGATGCAATGAAATATATTTATTTAAAAAAAAAAAATTGTAATTTACTCACCTTTATGTTGTTCTAAACCTGTATGAGTTTCTTTCCTCAAACATGTCCATCTAGCATGTGTTTACATAGAAAAACAATGGAACAGCAGGGCAATGAAATGTAAAAATGTGTTATTTGTGAATGGCCATACACTGTGTGTCCCCAAGTAAGTTTTGAGTACTGATTTCTGTCTCTTCACAGCTCCAGCTCTTCGGCCTGGCATGTGAGGTCAGGGCCCGTGGGTAAAGTGGCTCGCAGAAGGAGCCGAGGTCAGTCCGGACGAGGAAGTTCCCTCCTGCTGAAGAATCGCAGCTCTAGATCTCAACAGACAGCAGCTCAAACGTTTGTGGGGCCGGAGAGCAGCAAGAATGATGAATGTCAAGAAACCCAAAGCAGGTACTGAATCATTTACTTTCAAGATTAATACATCTTTGCTTTGTGTAGGCGGAGTGAAGGCATTTGATCCTCCATCATAAACATTTGTTCGCTGGTGCCAACAATAATGAATGTGTTTTAACATTCTCTCTGCTTTGGGATGGGATTAAACTGACAGGTGGCCACGTTGCTTTGGTTTGGCAGGTTTTTGTACTCGTTGAAGAGGGGTTAGTTATAATGATGCTTTAATCTGGACCCAATCCCTCACATTCAAAGTGATTAATGCGACTGTATGGATTCTCTACAGTGCATAAGGATTTAAATGTAAGCACAGGGAACCATGAAAGGTGAAATTTTAATGAGGTAAATGGAAGTTTTAGGGGCTTTTTTCACCACTTTTGAGTGGCATACCTGTGGATTGTTTTGATCTCAGCGAGGAAGTCAAGAATTTTTGTAAAAACAAAGCAATTGTCAGGGCTTGCACATATATTTTGCAAGGTATAAGTCAAAAACGTATCATATTTAAAGGTATGCAGTATATCTGCCCCATTTTGGTTTTTGGATATTGAATTAAAAAAGAAATTAGGGCTGTCAAATCGATTAATTGCTTATATATATATATATATACAGTACATATTTATATATGATTTATATATAAATATATATTACATATACAGGTGCATCTCAATAAATTAGAATGTCGTGGAAAAGTTCATTTATTTCAGTAATTCAACTCAAATTGTGAAACTCGTGTATTAAATAAATTCAATGCACACAGACTGAATATTCTAATTTGTTGAGATAGTGAATTGGTAGGTTTTTGTTAAATGTGAGCCAAAATCATCACAATTAAAAGAACCAAATACTTAAACTACTTCAGTCTGTGTGCATTGAATTTATTTAATACACGAGTTTCACAATTTGAGTTGAATTACTGAAATGAACTTTTCCACGACATTCTAATTTATTGAGATGCACCTGTATATTATTAAATATATACATATTATTACAATATATGCATATATAACTTTTATTTTCTATGTGATTAATTGCAATTAATCGTTTTGACAGCCCTAAAAAAATATAAATATTAGATTAAAAAAAAAAAAAACGTATATTATTTCATTTAGCTGCAACATTGCTCATTTTTACTTAGGTTTTGAAGTATTCAAATCTACTAAAATTTTATACTGAAATGAAAAACAAATTAACATTAAATAGAATGAAAAAAAATGCAAATGACAAAAGCACATACAAATGATCAAAACTAAAATTGATTTGAAAATTAATTCAAAATTTTAATAAATACTATAATAGTATCTAAGTAATGGTAAATATAACTGGTATTTTTCTTCCCAGTTGCCATTTATTTTTTATTTAAAGATTAAATAATACAAAAGAGAAATAATAATAAGAAATTAAATAAATTGTCAGGACTTGTAAGTATACTTTGCAAGGTAAAAGTCAAAAATCATATTTATTCAAAGATATACAATATTATATCAATATCAATACAATTTTTTACATTTGGATATATATCAGCCAATAAATGATATTTAATTGTCTTCGAACACTCACCTGAAGTTAATCTTTAAAAACACTCATAATTTAATTACTTAAATTTGCTGAAAATGTCCTTTAGCGAATTTTAAAATGAATATCTATTTTTCATATTGTACATTATGTTGCAATGAATAATTCACTTACAGCATAATTTTTGTAGTGTTTTTTTTGTCATTTATTTAGACAAAACAGTGTACATTTTAATATCGACAATTTATTTGTTATTGGCTGTAACATGAACAATGTTGACGTTATCTGTATTGAAATGTTAATATTGTTGCGTCTCTATATTTATCAGAATTCCTACCTTTACAAGTTCCTCCATGTTCACACTAAGCAGGCCCGTGTCGTCTCTGTCACTGGAAAAAAGGAAGATAAAGATAGCTTATGAGCGTTATGAGGATAAAAATAAATTGTTATGCCTGCATCCCTTTTTTGAGCCCTGACTGTGTCACCGTTTTACATCCAGCATCTTTACCCTCTGGGATCAGGCGGAAAAACAGTAGGTGTGGCGGAAAAATGAAGCAGAAGCGTTGATCTCCGGTCAGTTATGTCAGCAGGCTGTATTTAAACCCTCGGGCCTCTAGAGGCCAACGTCCTGCCATTTCCACCTGCCCCCTTCTATGGAAGGAGCTGACACAGGAGCAGATGAGTCACACCAGCTATGAAAACAAGCATCTGGCCTTTTAACTTTTAACATCCACCTTCCTGGTGCCTTTGCACTGTCCTTAGTAGCACTTGTAATGATGTCAGGGGGAGCGTGAAACTTTCCTTGACTGGGACTGTAAGGTTGTTGCGAAGGTCGTTCTCTTATGTGTGTGTCTGTGCACGTGTGTGTGTGTGTTTTTAACAAACATGTTGTTCCTTTAGTTTCAGCATCACCTGCTGAGAATTTTAATCCTCCCGTGAACCAATAATGCAGTTAATAAGGAGTTCAAAATAAAGTTCCTAAAGCAGAATCCTTGCCAGGAACATCTTAATTGCTACCTCGAAGTATAAAAGTGGTCTAACTGCATTTTTCTTCATTCACATGCATAGAGAATCAGGTAAAAAGAAACTTTTATGCAGGCTAAGAGACTCTGGTTTCTTCCAGCAGGTTTCTTGTTTTATAAAAAAGTCCCTTGTTGCACATAAAATGCAAACACAATGAAACAAATTCAGCATAAAGAAAATTTAGTCTCATGGTTTTCTTTTTGGTTTCAGAGGTGTCCAATAACAGCATACAATTAGTTTTGTTAATCTGTGTCACTTGGTTGTGCTTGCTTGTTTTGCTTTTATCTCAGTTTTGTTTTCTTATTCTTTTTTGTTTCTTTTTAGGGTTTTTTGTGCATTTCTTTTAAGCTATATTTTTTTATATATATTTTTTAGTTTTTGCTTTGTTTTGCTTTTTGCTTAGTTTTGTTCCTTTTTCTGCTTTTGTTTCTTTTAAACATATTTTGTATTTAATACAATTTGTTATTTCATTTCTGCTTTGTTTTGCTTTTATTTTATTTTATTTTAGTTTTTGCTTTGTTTTGCTTGGTTTTGTTTCTTTTTTTTCTGTTTTTGTTTCTTTTTGGTTTCTTTTAAATATTTTATTTTGTGTTTGTCTTTAATACATTTTGTTATTTTATTTCTGTTCTTATTTATTTCTGTTCTGTTTTTATTTTATTTTAAATTATAGTATATAAAATGTATTTTATATTTTAATTTTTCCACTTCTTTTTTATATATCATTGGTGGCCATAACAGGATTTCCTAAAACATATATCCAATTTGCAAATTGTTCCACACAGCTCTAGAATTCATTCATATATGCATATACTTTTACCAGATGTTAGTAGTGTTGTCACGGTACCAAAATTTCAGTATTCGGTACCAATACCAGTGAAAATCCACGGTTCTCGGTACCAATTTCGGTACCAAAGCAAAACACAAAAACATGCTATGGTACCGAAATACCGGGTCTTTTGACAACACTAGATGTTAGCAATGAACATAATAAAACCCACACTAACCAACAAAAACCAACAAATATACTTTATAAAAATATATATTTAGAAAGTATATTAGTATACTTTGCAAGTATATATATTTTAAAACCTCTATATTTTATACATATTTTAATATTTGAATGATTCCTGTATAAGTAGTTAATCGGAGGAAAAATTGTACTTTGAACTTTTTTCCTCCTTTGAAGTTAACAGTGCTTCCAGTGGAATCATTTTTATGTGTTTTTTTTTTCTTCCCACCACAGCTTGCCAATCTTCACAAACCTGGCTGAATCTGTGCTGTGGTTCTTTTCCTAATCATGTGATTACCAGACGTCCCACCTCTGAAAAGAGCCAGAGTGTGGGAGGCTATGGGAAAAACCTCTGTCCCTGTATGCCATGTGTGCGTCACGCTCCGTACGAGCAGCGGAGACATGTGATCCCATGCCCAGCGTTTGATCTTCCTCTTCTGTATCTGGTTTCCAGGGGAAAAGATTACAGCATATCTGGCAACCCTGCCAATGCAGTGATGGGATACATGGCTTGAAATACAGCACACAATCGTCTATGCGTGTAGGTTCGTGTCGGGCTGTTGGGTAGGGGTGCGATAGCCATTGTCGTTCGGTCGGGTGCGATGGTTACGCAACAACACTGAACGAAAGTAGGAAAGCTGATCAAGGAACTGCTGATCTTATCTGATCACATTGAGATTCAGGTGACTGTGTTGGTGGCTGTGCTCTAGATGTTGCATAAACAATATTGAGGAAAGATGTGCTGGGATCAAATCCCAAGGGAAATACGTGCAGTATGAACTCCCATGATTAACAACACTAAGCGTGAGTGGTGTTTACTTATTCATGGCTTAGCTCCTGATTTCCCAGCATCACCCTGCTGTTTAGAAGGCTGTGTCTGCCCCAGTGGACTGGGTCATTAGGGAATGTTTTCAGCCATCTAGAAACCTGAGTCCGTGCGAAGTTTTTAAAGTGCATGGTCACTCGGTTGTTGTAAATGTAACTTAGGCAGAGGTGAGTAATACTTTAGCTCTCTTCCAATGCAGCACTTTAAATGAACTTCTCGACTGATTTGAAACTATCTACATAGGCAACAACTTGAAATGCACAGGAGATTTGACACTTTGATTTTAATAGAGTTTGAATGAAAATGCTAAGATAACAACACAATACTGTAGTAAACATAATTAGTGCACAGTTAGTAACTTTTAATATGCACAGAAATACATTTCACAAACAAGTATATTGAGGGGAAAAGTTTTTTTGAATTGAACTTTATCTAAATTGAAGATTTTTTTTATTTATACTTTTGGGATTTTGATGGATTTCTGAAAAATCTCTGACCTTGTGGCAGTGAATTCTGGGATCCTTTTCATTCCACTTTAGTTAAATTATAATTTGTCTTTTTTTTTTAGTGCAGTTATTTTTTAGTTGCTTGAATATGTTTGTATGTCTAGGGCCCTATGATTCAGTCATAAAAATGTAATTTACTGTATAACTTGGAATGTCACGGAATTTGCCAAATTTTGGACGAATAACTCAAAAGTAGTTCAGTACACTTAGGGTGCTTTCACACCTGGCCCGTTGTTTCGGAACCTGGCATGTTTCCCCCCTTAGCTCGGTTCGTTTGGGCATGTGTGAACACGCGCTCGGATCCGCGCCAAAACAATCAATCCAAGATCGCCTGAACGAGGTGGTCTCGGCTCGATTGGAAAGGAACTCTGGAGCGGTTCGGTTGTAGTGATAAAACAATCTGATCTAACGGACCAACGAACCAGGCTATATCACAATTTATGATGGGTAATTACGTAAGTTCCGTGAAAAGCATTAGCTTTGTTGTTTTGCTAATACCTCAAAATGAACCTGTGAATGTCTGTGGGTGAGCACGTTTTCGCCAAAATCAAAGCGCACTTTTTCATTTTAGAATGCCGTCTTATTGCTCTTCTTCCTAGTAGGTGCATTTAAAAAATGTTTTCCCGATGAATCCTGGACTCCTGCTCAAAATGATAAATTAATATAATGACAGCTACAAAAAAAAAACAACAATAAGCCCGCGAAGCTGTTGTCCAATGAGAGGACAGTTTACTCGCGTGTGACTTGAATGAACAAATTGGGTCCATTTAGAAATTTTGCCGTGTGAAAGCGAACCGCACCAAGAATAAAAAGCAACATTGTAATAATTGTAATCCCTTTCGGAACAAAGCAATCGATCTACAGGTGTGAAAGCACCCTTAAATCAAAATGTGATAAGGACTAATGTCTGTCAAAATTAAGCTGCAAAAAGACTTTTGAATCCTACATATTCTGAGTGTCTCTGTGTGAATGAATGGTTTTGTTTACTACACATACTGAAGCGCGCATGACGCTCGCAGTGTTTTCAGCATCTGCCTCCTTACTAAATGAGGACATAAATACATGAAATACATGAATCTCCAGAGCTGCTCCTTTCAGAGAAGCTCTGGAGATTCATGTATTTCATGTATTTATGTCCTCATTTAGTAAGGAGGCAGATGCTGAAAACACTGCGAGCGTCACTTCATGAGCATTTGACTCTTTCATTTTAGCAAAACTGTCGTCATATCATATACACACAAACAAATCTCTTTATGGCAACACGTCAAAATAAAAGACCGGTTAAACTTGAAGAAATTGTGACAGAAATATTTTACTTTTGTACAGTAAAATGTCTTAATGTAATACTGCTACTACTACTAATAAAATTATTATTAAAACGTTATTTTCAAAGGAATAATAACACAATTTTTCTTCCGTGTTTTAACAGTACACCTGTTGTGCAGCACTTCGTTTGCCAAAAAAATTGAAAGGGTTTTATTTTCATTGGATTACAAGAAAAATTGAATTAAAGTTTTTTTACATTAATTTGATTACCAGGTAAAAAAATTAAAATAAAATGAATTTCATAGGGCCCTAAAATTGTAAATTTTGTTAAATATTTAATAAATTGCTGTTGAATTGGTAAGTTTCATGATTTCAAGACATGCTTTTTGATTAATAAACTTTAATTTAACAATTAAAATGGAGTCCAGAAAAAAATGGAACAAGTGGAATTAACTAATTAAGTAAGTGGAAAATGTAAAAAATAAAACAGATTTCATAGGGCCCTATATCTTTACCTGAACCCAGGTGCAGTTGTTGGCTTTGTCTCTGGTAGTTAATGGCTTCTCAAATGTACAGTACAAGGTCCACCAAAACCACAATCCCAGCTCACTCCCATTGTGACCATATGAATACTAAATTAAGTTTAGCCACCTAAAGGTAATTTAAGCATGATTATTGATAACTAGTGCATCCGCAATTACATCTGAAGAGTCCAAAAGTCCAAGACCACTAGTGCAAAGCTTATATTGTGCATGCTTTTCTTTTTTTTCTTTTTTAATATATTTATTTAATATGACGGTTATAGTATTATTACATGTTTTGAGTGAAATATTGGATTACATTAAATATTTAAATATTTTAGAATACTAAAAATATCAGTTTTTTCCCATGTTTAAATGTCGAAAATCCCAACTGCAAGTTTGTTTGTGTGATGTCTGGTATTCATGTAGTTGTTGCTTCACAGGTTATCGTTTTGCTTTACAGGCTTTGCCTTCAGGGCTGTGTCACATCATTCCAACCCGTTCACGTATGTTCATGTCCAAGTCGCACTTGGCCAGTGTTATGCTGTCCAGGGTCAGGAGGCCACCAAGGTTCTTTTGTTAACGAAGAAAAGATTTGTAGATATTCGCTCACACCCATCATCTGCAAAGGTGCTTAAATTGGGTCTTTACTAGCTTTTCCATTTTGTTCCACATTCTTTTAACCAACAGCAGCCGGTCGAGTGCATTAAAAAGAGTGCCTGTGCCTGTTTCAAAAGGAGTTTAGGTAGATGTTAGGGGAGACGTGGTGTCATCATTTGATCAAAAAAGTAATCCCAAACCCGTATGACTTACTTTTTTCCATGTAACAGAAAAGGAGAAATTTTGAAGAATGTTCATGCTGCTCTTTTCCATACAGCGAAAGCATGCAGTGACTAAGGCCCTATGATTTCTGCAAAATTTGGATGAATAATTCAGTAGTATGATTTACAGTACACTCAAATAAATCGCAGTATGAACTAAAACTTGAAGAAAATACTAAAATTAAAATATATAAAATGCATTGCTGTTGTACAGCAGTATGTACTTCACAAAGTAATAATAATATAATCATTAAATTGTTAATGTTTCGTGCCTTCATTTGATTACCACTATTTTTGATAATACATTTGTATTAAATCATAAATCTAGAAAAATTAAAACCGAAAACGCAGAATTTTGGAAAAAATAAAACAGATTTCATAGGGCCCTTTTTTTATTAATTGGACATGCTTTTTGATTACAAGAATGTAATATAATCATTAAAACGCAATCCAGAAAATATTATAGGACCCCAAGTGAACATAAATGACAAAAAGCACCAAAAAAGTTGTTAATATAACTGATGCACTACATTTGACGTCGTCTTAAGCTGTAAAGGTGAATGGGTTTGTGTGAGGAATATAGGAGAATTATTTTGCATATTCAAAATTGTACACAAGAACCAGTGGTGTTTGGTGTCACTGACGTCAAATCTGGTGTGTCAAGTTTGAATATGTGATTTAAAGGGATAGTCCATCAAAGAATGTCAGTTCTGTCATCATTTACTCACCTTAATGTCATTCCAAACCTGTATGTTTTTCTTTCTTCTGTGGAACACAAAAGAAGATATTCTGAAGAGTGTTGGTAACCAAACAGTTTCAGGTCCCATTGACTTCCATAGTATTTTTGTCCATATGGAAGTCAATGGGACCCAAAATTATTTGGTTACCAACATTCTTCAAAATGTCTTTGTTTGTGTTCCACAGAAAACAGTGATTTTTGAATGGACTATCCATTTAATGTCTCTCAGATAGCATTCTGTGTGTCATTCTCAAAGTAAGGTTTCATTATTTACCGTTTCATTTTCATTATTTTATTATTTATTATATACCGCCCCGGCTGCAAATAGAGGCATCTGTCACTTATGATTACTGGTGCTCAGTTTCTAGGTTTCCAGACAGTCCATACCTGCTGTCTTCCCCTGGGTCTGGCCGTTCCTCATCTCCATTGTCCACCAGGCCGCTCTGTCTCAATGGCTCTCGCTGGGCCTCCTGCACCTCACAGTGCCGACAAACAGCTAAACTCTGCAGGATAATCTGCTTAAACACAATTGCTGTGGACCCCAGAGGGTATGCAGTGGGAAGCAGCTGGTCCATATGGACATGCAATGCATGCTTCATACTCCCATCATATGATGGACTGCAGAGGTCTCAGGCTGTGGAGCTTGAGAGAGACACATCGTGATGAAGTGTTTTTAATCTGAAAGCATGCTTAGCGTGCCGTTTTGCCACCACTGGGCTTGTGTTGTCTGGACGTAGTGATGTGGAAGCAGATCGGCCCTATTCATAGCTCTAGCTGATGGATTTGTGATGCTCTTCAGATAGAAAACACTTTTAAAGCTTGGCGTTTTGATGGACAGAAGAGGAACTATATCACAGTTTAAAAAAAAAATTGGTTAGAGCACCAAAACTTTTATTTTTAGTGTTTAGGTTGATTAAAAAGTTAAAAATATGTTTTATTTAAAAAAAATTGCATTAGCAGATTTTAATGTTATTATATTATAAGTCAAAGTAGGTTCATTGAACATAATTATTTTTTGAGTGATTTTAATAGCAAGATGATGTTCAGCAAAGACCAAAGTGAATGGCACAGCAGGGCAAAGTGATATTTCGAGCGCTCCTGAGAGACGAGAGCGAGGAAATAAAGGACGAGAGTGCTCTTGTTGCCTGAGGTGCCTTTAGCTGAGAACACCTCATGCTTTTAGTGCTCAGTTTTGTATAGCACAAGCTGCAGGGCCCATAAGAACAGTTGTTACAGTGGGTTGTTTTTGTGGCTACGTTAATGTAATGGTTCACATAAGGCTCCATACACGGGATATGCATTATTGCCCTTGTTGTTTTGAATCTATGCTTGTTGTAATGTTAGTTATGCAATTCATTGAAGCATGTACGTTCAATTTTTTAAACATTGTTTTATATTCAAGCAGGTCGCAGGTTCGATTTCGTAAGTGAACCATGACCTGGGCTGGTACAAAGACTCTGGCCATTATCATTGTGATCATGGGACTGTCCCTGCAATTATTGTTCTGAAAGTCATTTTGATGCACACCCTGAATAACTATCTCTCTGTGTTTGTAAACAAAGGCATGTGGCACTGAACGAGAGAAACTTCATCACCTGCCCATTGACAGCAAGTCAAGTGCGAGAATCACAGCTAATCTGAGCGCTTGAGGAACTGGTCATGGAACAAAGTGTGCTCACTTCATAACTGCTCAGTGAAACACTGTCATTTGACAATTAAACCAGGCCCTGCCTGACTCCTCCTTCCATGTCTCTGACCACGTGTTGCTGATATGCACTACCAACTTTACATAAGTCAATGTTAATGTATGAATGTAGGATTCTCCAAACCTATTATTCAAACAATAATTTAGGGAATGTCTGTATTTTAATGTAGCTTTTATATTCATTTAATAAAAGATTAATTCACAATGAACTTATGGCTTCTTGTCTTTAATGTTTGAAGATCTATCTGTCTATGTGTCTGTCTGTCTGTCTGATATCTATCTATCTATCTCTCTCTCTCTCTCTCTCTCTCTCTCTCTCTCTAGACATGTTAAAACATTGTATCTCGTTACATAAAATTACAGAAGCTGGAAAATAATTACACCCTAATTTAAAACAATTAAGCAATAGTTAACTTCCTAGCACTTTATTTCCATCCTGTTAGAATTACTTTTAATTGCAAATTATGCTGTTTATATAATTTTTTGCTAACTTAAAAGGCACAATATGTCATTTTCGCCGCTAGAGGGCGCGTATTCAAAATAAACAGAGACAAAGGCGTAGTTTGATGACACCGTGACTGAGTGTGGAATCATGGGAGTTGCCG
>NW_015539924.1:352553-353526 GCF_001515605.1 Sinocyclocheilus anshuiensis
TGCAATCCGACGGGACTCGGGCAGAAATCATGTTCATGGATGAGCTAATGATTTATTAACGTAGTAGAATGAAGCAGGGTGAGGCTGAAAGCCGTCGAAGCAAAACGAGGCCGCTGAATGAACGCGACACACGGATCGAAAGCAGCAGAGCTTTTATTATGCCACAGTCGATCGCTTCCGCTCCTTCCGGTCGTGCGTATGTGGGGTAAAGCAGCGCTGTTTTATCATACTTGATACATTTGAAAGTTCTGTTATAATGCTACTCTGTGCGGTCGTCACCGGTCTAATTAAACGCACAACATATTAAAGCGTCTTTGGCGTCTTTTTCTACAAAACAAAACCGGAAATCGAGGGGTTATGACGTCATTGGCAGGCGACACAATGACACTATGGACACGGTCCGTGTCACTAGTTAAAATTACTTATTTCTCTGGATTTAAACATTTCGAAACATTTGGGATAATGTAAGTACACAAGTCAGCAAAATATATAACACTGTTCTAGTGGTTTTTGGATATTTTAATTAAAACATTTTTACATATTGTGCCTTTAAATTGTGTCTGAGCTTAACCAGATTACATTTCTGAAAATAAGAAATTCTTTCAATTATCACACAAAAACATTTTTTTTTCTCCAAGAGTTTATAAGCTACTGCATGGTCCTGCTGTACTTCAGCTGTGTTAAATTTTTTGTTTTCATGTGTAAAATGTCTCATTAAATTAAAAATTAATTAAATAAAAAGTCTGTGAGATAATGTTCCTGTCAAATGAAAGTAGCGGTTTTAATACTCTGTATATTTCAATGAAAAACCAACCTGACTAAATGAGCAGTGTGGATCAATTGTATCCCACAGGCCTCTCTACTGTGGCTCCACGACATCCTCCAGTAAGAGGTTGGCAGTATGAGTCCAATGACGACATACAAAAACACAGACAACTCCTTTTTTTTTTTTTTTTTTTTTTTTTTTTTTTTT
>NW_015539924.1:354059-360134 GCF_001515605.1 Sinocyclocheilus anshuiensis
TCTTTTTTTTTTTTTTTTTTTTTTTGAAGCGTGAGCGAGTGTGTATGCTTATGCGTGGGTGTGTCATAAAGCGTCTGACTATCACAGCCCTGTAATTATCTGAGGTGTAGGTTTCAGATGGGCAGCACCACACGCGAGCGAGTCCTGCACTGATGTCATGAAACAGTGGAGGAGCCGGTTTCTGTTTTTCTCTCAAATCTTTTTTATCTCCTCTGTTTCACTTCATACCCCTCGAAGGCCTTTTTCTGTTTGCAAGTGAGCATATAGATTCAGTCCTCAAACGGCTCCATATCCACACACTGTTTGACATCAATTGCAAGACAAATTTGTGATTGTGTGCCGTTCTCAACGTGTCTGCCTGCTAAGTCAACATGAAGACCAGTGTAGGAAGCTCCAGTCACACACAGGTCATGTGAAAAGCTGATTGATTACTTTGAGTTAGTCTTATCATCAGTCTTGTTCGATTTAATCACACAGACCTCACACTTTCACCGGCTCACTTCACCTCAATGCTGTTTAAGGCTTAGAGAAGAGCCAGTAGCTCAGTCCACCCATCCAAAGCGTCTTTAATGGGTCAAATTATTGTTAAACTGAATATTAGTCACTAAATACTAGCTAAAATGGTTTCTTTGTTGTTGTTTTTTAGCGTATTACTACAACATACTGTACACAGTGTTACTACAAATTAAAACTAAAAACTAAGTTAAAGTGTCAAAATATTTTTTGCAGTTGTAAATAAAGAATATTAGAGTATGTTTTAAAAAATACTATTTCAGTCTTTCTACTTCAAAATCTCATATTTAAAGTTTACTTGCAATTTCTTTATAGTTATTTGTGGAATGTACTTGCAATTCATGAGTAAAAATAATTTCGGCCAAATATTTTTCAGTGTAGACCAGATTTTCTGAAGAAGTTGTGGGTTGTTTCCAGGTCGTCGTTCTGCAGTTAAGGTGTTTTGAGAGTTTTTAATGTACTGTTATGTGGTTATAGTGTTCTGGATGGTTGCTAGGGTGTTCTGAGTTGTTACTATTGGTTTTAAGTGGTTGTGAGGTTATAAGTGACTGCTAGGTGGTTGCTGTTGTGTTTCAGGTGGTTGTTAGGATGCTGTGGGTGGCTGCTGTGTGATTGCTATAGGGTGTAACCGGACACTTTTTTTTTTTAGCTGTATTGATTCTAGAAGTATTTTTCCTATTAATTTTCATCATAATGATTTTAGAAAATTCCTCGATAAAGACTTCTAAGCCTTTAACAAGCTCAACCAGCTCTGAGATGAATCACAACATTACAAACTTTGATTTGAAGAAAAAAAAATCTGGATAAAAGACCAAATATAGTTATTTAGTCTTATAGTTAATTAGGGAATTAACTATAATTCCATGAATCACTGCAAATGACCGATTGATCAGTTATAATGGGTACTCATGGTACATTTTTTTCAGGATTCTTTGATGAATAGAAAATCGAAAAGAACAGCATTTATTTGAAATGGAAGTCTTTTGTAAGATTATAAATGTATTTTTGCTTTAAATAAGGTCTTTGTTATCAAAATATTTGATACCATAGAAATTTCATAATTCTTGTCACCAGTGTCAATATCACAAAAAAACTAGCCTAAATTAAGAAGAAAACAAACTCAAGCTCACTGCATTTGCTGTTATAAGAAATTCTATCACACACTGCATGTGTAAGAGGCCCTCTGAGTGTGTCACAGTCCCTGAGTGATCCTGCATACCTGTGTCAACCCACTCCCACCCATCTCCACATAATCTATTAGCGTAGTGACCTATTAAGTCTAGGAATGCTTTGAGTGAACCGAAAGCCACTAGTTCAGGATCAAAGTTGGAAGGTTTGCTGCTCCTAAACCTGCCTGTGCACAGAGGTCAGCTTTGTTTGTATTTGAGAAACATCCCCTTCCTCCTCCTCTCTAATGTGTAAAGTTAATGTGACGCACTATTTACATTTCATCACGAGAAACCTATTAAAGATATTGTTTGTAATGATAATGTGTGGGAAAACTAAAATCTGCTTTGGTCCAAGGATGGATCTTGTATCTTGTTTTGCTTAAATGAAAATGAAAGCCACCAGAAAAGTCATTTACGGTGAGTTTAAAGGGACAATTTACCCAAAAATTGGTGGAAAACAAGGAAGATCTTTTGAAGAATGTTGGTAACCAAGCAGTTTCAGGTCCCATTGACTTCCATAGTATTTTTTTCCATACTGTGGAAGACCCAAAATGGTTCAAAAAGTGATATCTATCCTGAGTTCTCATGTTTTTCTCACGTCTTATTTTTCATCTCAAGCGTTTTATTTTTTGTTCATACTATAGAAGTTAATGGGACCCAAAACCATTTGGTTACCAACATAGTATAGACGAAAAATATTATGGAAGTCAGTGGGATCTGAAATTCATACTATGTTTGTAACTGAATGGTTTCAGATTCCATTGACTTCCATAATATTTTTTGGATTCGAAACCATTTGGTTCCCAACTTTCTTCAAAATATCTTCTTTCCTTTCTGTTCCATATAAGAAAGAAACTCAATCAGGTTTGGAATGATATGAGGGTGAGTAAATTATGACAAAGTTTCATTTTTGGGTGGAATATCCCTTTAATTCTGACTCATTCCAGTATGATCCAGTTTCCCGAGGTTTCCAGGTCATTTGGTTTTTCGGAATTGAGGTGTATATATTCAACCTGTTTAAAGCGGATACCTTCAGGCCAACACGCTATGTTGTGTTTATAAGTGCTTTTATTATAGGTCAAATGGCAGTTTTCATGTACTTGTTTGGGTCGGGACAGATGAGAGCTGGTCTCGGGTCTGTCCTAAAGGGATGTCATAGTCCAGGATGTAATTTGTCTCCCTGCTGTTCTCAGAAGTGGCTCTGACAGCACACGTTAGAAACACATTAACATCTGCCTGGGCTGTGTTTAAAAGCTAAAGGCCTTAATTATTGACCACTTCCTTACTCAGGAGCTTCCGCCTCTTGAAAAAGGTGTCTACGCTATCTCTTCGGCTTTGGCAGTGTTTCAGTGAGTCTTACCTTCCTCTGTTTCCACCACAGTGTCATTTCCAGCATTTTTGGAATAAGATAAGTGACTCATTTGTCTTGCTAAGGCTAATGGACCCATTTCATAGACCATCTCTCGATATCTTTTCCTCTTTTGGAAACTCAGAAACACTATTTGATTTTTTCTTTATTGCTGGAGCAAATGAGAATGCAAAAAAAAAAAGAAGTTTACCCAATTATATACAATTGTGATGACTTCTGTTTCTAAAAACCCTGAAAATGTGAAAAGGTTCCATTTCACGGCTAATATTTTATGTATTCTGAATACAGTCAATTACAATTTTTGTTTTGCATAATTTTGAGAAAATTGCAGCTTGATTGAAAATGACATACAATTAAAATACTGTTTACAAGTAAAATCCATCTTCTTTATTTCCTTTATTTTCTTCTCACTAGTCTTTTTGCTTATCAAGTTTTTAAATGACAAAAATTCTAATTTGAGGTACATTTGATGCATAATTTCCACCACATCAATCAATTTTGCCACAAAAGAAAGTTGTTTTTTTCTCTCTTAAAAACAAAATAGTGGCAAAATTGTTGTGGGACAGTTATAGTTGTATAATGTAAATGTATAATCCGTATATAATTTATATATTTCTATAATTTCACACAATACATACTGAAATTATTTGTTTGTTTCACTGTTTATCATAGTTTTAAATGTAATAATTTGTGTATTTATGATTATGAGTTTAAAAGAGGATTTGGGACATAAAATATATACATAAAAGGCATTTGAACATTTAAAGACATTACAACAAAGAAAACAATCTGTTGGTTTTAATAAGTCTTGACAGTTTCTTTTCCCGTAAATGAACTTGTGATTCTGCAGGTTCCTTGGAATAAAAGGAGGGACTGTAACAAGAGACTGACTTTTTGGTTTTCTCTTTCAAAATAACCTGCACACACACTCCCACTTCATTTCTGTTCCTCTCATTTCATCAGTGCATTTGGGAACCATTCTACAGGAAAGGGCAAAAAGCCATCTGCTTCCTGAGATTCATATTATGGGATGTTTGAGTGTTAAAATGAGCATCTGGCACGTTCATTTTGACCCACTCTTGAATCTTCAGCCCAAGATAAAGAAAGATTTTGTTTCTCCAGACAGATTTAATGAGTTAACTCATGATGTCACCTGACTGGATTTATCATGCTAATCTGTTCGTTGCTTCTTTTTTTTTCATTAACTGTATGCAAGTTCTTTGTTCATGTGATCAGAAGCACAATTAGCTGTGATGCAGGTTGTGAGTAGTTTTGAAAACAATAAACACATCACCTGTCAGCATGCGCTTATTTGTTTCTCCTCAGGGTCAGATGAAGAATGCATAAGCAATTATCTAATTCTTCAAACTAATTTGATATTTGATATGAAATTTAAAAAACATAATTGTTCTTCCTCTTGTTTTCGACCAGATGTCAATGCATGCGATGTAAAACAGTCCTAGGAATCACAGACTTTCGTCCTGTTAAGTATGCTTGCATCATGGTTATTTGCCGCCAGGTCGCATACAGGCTAACGTTATTGACTCTGATTTGAGATTTTGATCGTTGACCGGTGAAGTGGAAGGAAATTAGTTTTTTGTTCTCCAGAGCAAGTGCCCCAACTTGTTCTGCTGAAAACCTGTTCAATGCACCTCGAGTTTTCCTCCGCCCTGTGTGTTTTCGATTTGAGACTGTTACTGTAGTGCAGATGGAGCTCAGTGTCAAGCACAGGTGCTCTGGGAAAACACAGGAAGTGTGCGAGTCTTGTCGTAATGTCATCTTGTCACACAGAGAACGTTTCTGCATTCGTATTTAACTGTTGCACTCTTTTATTTAACTGTTATAAGTCACAATAAACATGCTCAAGTTAAAAGTAGTTCTGTCATGACAACTCTCTGAGGGATTGGCATGGTAATGTACATGACAATGTTAAAGGGGTCATAGGATGCTACATGCACTTTTACAAGTTGTTTGAACTGAAATGTGTGTTGGCAGTGTGTGTACACAACCACCCTATAATGATAAAAATCCGCCCAGTGTTGTTTTTATAATCTCCTAAAATCATTACCCCTTTCTCAAATCAAGCCGTTCTCAGATTCCTGCCAGTGTGACGTCACACTGGCCAAGGCCGCTCCCACGATTGTTGATCGACAGTGGTATCAGTCTTTGGTTTTATTACAGACCCATCCTGAGTGAGCTGTCTTCCGCCATTGTTTCACCGCCGGGGCAGATGTAGACATTAGACAAGAATGACTCCTAAGCGATTGAGGTCTTCTGTTGTTGGATGTAATAATGAACATAGCAGTCGTCATTTACTCCCGACATCTGAGCTGCTGAACTCGCAGTGGATTACATTTATTTCTGAAGGGAATGCGCCCCCGATCTACATAAATGTCTGTTCGCGCGAATCATTCATGATCCAGCCTCATCTACAGAAGTAGTGAGTATAATGTTTTGTAATGAATCTTTGCAAATCGCCTTTCCTAATAATGTGCTAGTTTCACGATGAATGCGGCTAAAGTACGCCTAAGTCTCTCTGAGAGCAGTTCGGAAGAGAGGGGCGGGGTCAGCAGAGCTAATTAACATTTAAAGGAAAATGCTACAAAAACGGCTTGATCTGAAAAGAGCTGTTTTCGACAGGGTAAAAAAGTAGTTTTTTACACTACCATTGAGAAATTTTAACCAAACTATGTTACAGACTTTTCATTAAGACCCTAAAGAATCATATCAACTTGTGGAAAATGGGCATCCTATGACCCCTTTAACCACTCCTATCCAACCGTGAATCTGCTATGAGAAAGAGGTGGAGTGGAGGTGCACCACAACAAAACCCCGCCCTTTATTCAATATTCCGTTTCACTTGGAAATACATCACAACACTGAAGTCAGTTCTTCTGGTTCACGGGTACACGGGTAAATTTCTGTATCATGACCACTAATTCACGTACTCTGTCAATAAGATAAAAGTGGGTTTTGTTCAAAGTAGCTATTATCCACATAGATCTTTGATATGAATATTTTTGG
>NW_015539924.1:360144-388643 GCF_001515605.1 Sinocyclocheilus anshuiensis
CAGCTTGTATCTCTCCAAAGAGAAAGGAAAACTTGAAATCGCATCATATGACCCCTTTAATGTATTTGGTCTTGGCGGAATAGATCTGCTACGCTGCTGCTGCTGCTGCTGCTGTTGCTGCGGCAGAGCAAGTACCGAGACTTGCAACTGCCAATGCATCCACAACATGCTGCTGTGAGCATGTAAGAAATATTGCTGCTGCAAATATAACATACATGAAATAACCCCATATAGCGTACATGAAACACCTCGTAGCAGATCAGGTGGAGCTGGGGAAGGTGGAGGGTTTCTGAAGTGCGCTGCAACTGCTACGGCAAGCACTAGTCATATATTTGAATGTTGAGCAGCGAGCTCATTGGCTACCGATACAGGAGAGAACCAATCAGCTGTGCCATGTGATTAAAAAAAAAAAGTGACGTGACATGTGGCCAAGTATGGTGACCCATACTCGGAATTAGTGCTCTGCATTTACCCATCCAAAGTGCACACACACAGCAGTGAACACACACAAACCGTGAACACACACCCGTTGTGGTATTGAAGGTGGAGAGAGCGCTGTACATTCACTCCCCCCACCTACAATCCCTGCCGGTACGAGACTCGAACCCGCAACCTTTAGGTTACGAGTCCGACTCTTTAACCATTAGGCCACGACTTCCCCCCAAAAGATGGAGCGCTTCACGGACTTCACGCAGGGGCCATGATAATCTTCTCTGTATCGATCCAATTTTTAGTATATGTGCCGCCGTGGCGAGCACATCATCACAGACATGTTATGTCATTAGGTCAGATTGAGTTAGACCTATCGGACTGCTCCATCTAGAGTTTCATGCCAGAACTCTGTAGTGCAACTTTGTTCAAAAAGTTGTTTCACTGCCCTGCAACATCAAAAATAGGCTAATAACTACAGAAGCCCATTCTGCCATGGAATTTAAATAAATAACTAAATAAATAAAGGAGCTAACTGTGGCATTTTAGCTTCACAGTTTGGACTTTGCTGAGAAAAAAAGTCTCAAATGATATATAATCTCAGAATTCTGACTTTTTGTCTAGCAATTTCAAGTTTACATCTCACTTTTCTGACTTTTTTTTTTTTTTTTACTGAATTCTGAGTTTACATCTCGCAATTCTATATTGTTTTATTTCCGCCATGGAATAAACAATAAAAAGGTAATTGTGAATTTTTATCTCGCAATTCTCAGTTTATATCTTGCATTTCTGATTTTCATGGAAAAAAAATCTAAATTGTAAGAAATAAATTCAGAATTGCGATTTAAAAAGTCAGAATTGTGAGATAAAATCAGAAGTTCCTTTTTATTTTATTTTTATTGCTTGACGGAAATGTGCTTCCATAAATAACACATTTTTACATAGAAGAATAATTAAAATGCAGTGAAGTAGAACCACGTTCTGAGGAACATTGTGTCTCAGACAAAACTGGTTTCCTCATCGACTGAGTTTGTTTTTGGCTGTCACTGGGGTCAAGGCAGCAGGCCAGATGAGTTTACCTTTTGTAAATGAGTAATCCTTATTACAAACCCACATTCCTTTACTGTAAATCACTGCGGTTAAATGCAGAGAAATAAACACGGTATTGTGGATGACCTCTTTATACTACAAATCCCTCCCCCACCATCTCTTCTCACATTCAAACTCAATTAAAAGATTTAAAAAGTCAGAATTGTGAGATAAAATCACAAAGTAAAAAATCACAAAGTTCCTTTTTATTTTATTTTTATTGCTTGACGGAAATGTGCTTCCATAACACATTTTTACATAGAAGAATAATTAAAATGCAGTGAAGTAGAACCACGTTCTGAGGAACATTGTGTCTCAGACAAAACTGGTTTCCTCATCGACTGAGTTTGTTTTTGGCTGTCACTGGGGTCAAGGCAGCAGGCCAGATGAGTTTACCTTTTGTAAATGAGTAATCCTTATTACAAACCTACATTCCTTTACTGTAAATCACTGCGGTTAAATGCAGAGAAATAAACAAGGTATTGTGGATGACCTCTTTATACTACAAATCCCTCCCCCACCATCTCTTCTCACATTCAAACTCAATTAAAACAAACATCAGTTTATCCCTTATTTTTTCTTGTTTTTTTCTATTTCTATTATATTATTTTCTTCTAGTATAATTTTATTATTGTTTACAAAAGTGTTCCAAGCATAATCTGAGCGGAAATCAGTCACAATGCCAAGTAATGTAAAAAAAAAAAACATGTCACATGGCTGAACAGTTGGAAATAAATTCATCTCTGTGAGTGATATAGCCAGATTCTCTGCTAGCTTTAATATTTTCACCATGCCGTCTGTGTATTGTTTGGAATTGAACTAAACTTCGCTACCGGACGATCTTAATCTTCTCTTGAGGCATTGCCCGAGGAAACTATTATTTATAATCTTCTTGTGCAAGTCACATGAGGGCATTTAATGTCTCAGAGAGATTTCAGCGCTCAATCTGCATGTGCACGTGCATTTGTGTCATAGCAATTACAGAGCTTTACTCCGTGTATTTTGAAACATTCATCCTTCCAAGTGTTCATTCTGACTATGAAACATCCATCCTTTTTTTAAATAATATAGTTTGGTTTTGGTATAGTTTTGCTTGTGTGCTCTCTCAACACCTTTCTATATTGCATATATATATTGTATAGCTTCTTGGCTCATTTCCCTGACATGCACTGTCATGACACCTTTCATTCCTTTTCCATACAAACATGTTTATAATTTGACCTGTATTTTTTTATTTTGCTGAGATTGTCCCAGGCAGGTGTGTGTGCAGCTGTGTGTGTCTGTGCACCTGGGTGCTGTAATATGCTCAGCAGCTCTGTGCTAACTGAACAGTGCTTCATTCCCAGCTGCTGAATATATAACAAGTTCATCAGCTGACATTATGACTGAACGTACTGAAACCTGTTAGTGCTGCTTCACCACAGACTGAATATCATGGGAAAGCAGGAATTCACCTTAGCAGATGTGGGAAGGGCAGGAAAACACCTTCAGTGTTTAATAGTTTTGCTGAATGACGTCATCAAAGACACATGTTAATATATAACATTTAATATATATACACTACTGTTTAAAAGTTTGGGGTTGGTAAGATTTTATATTGTTTTTGAAAGAAGTCTCATGTTTAACAAGGCAGCATTTATTTGATGGGGGAATATTATTACAATTTAAAATATCTGTTTTCTATTTTAATATATTTTAAAATGTAATTTGTTTCTGTGATGTAAATTTTCATCAGTCATTTCTAAACATTACTAAAAATCTCTATCCATCTATATATATATATATATAAATATATCATAAACATAAACAAAAATATATATATAAATCTCTCTCTCTCCCTCTAATTATTCTGTATGACCAGCATATTGCCTTGAGGCACTGATTTGAAGGGGAAAAATCTTATAAGGTTATTTTTTTTCCTGTGATTCGATTATGTTATCTGCCTGCAGGCTTGTTGAGAAACTTTTGAACATGAACGGGAATGAAAAAGTAGTATTATTTAGTTTACAAGGCTTAATGTGT
This sequence comes from Sinocyclocheilus anshuiensis, assembly GCF_001515605.1. Taxonomy (NCBI): domain Eukaryota; kingdom Metazoa; phylum Chordata; class Actinopteri; order Cypriniformes; family Cyprinidae; genus Sinocyclocheilus; species Sinocyclocheilus anshuiensis. Next base: position 363,685 of record NW_015539924.1, read on the forward strand.
GGCACAGTAAATTTTATTTTGACATCTGCAGCAGTCGTGCCACCCCCTTTAAAATTACGGATTGCTGCTGGTAATATTGTTTTGCCATAAATGTAGCATGTGAGTTTATGTCTTTCCATCTATATATATATATATATATATATATATATCAGAAATGGGTGTCTGAAATAAGGAGGTTGGACAAAATTAGGAGGTGTTTTGTTTTGCTTGTTTGTAATGGTTGCTTTGGAAACCAATAGTTCCTTATCAAGAAAACCCGAATTATCATTCCTTACGATAAAAGCTACATAGCCTGTTTTTCTTTAAGTTAAATGCTACATACTGCTAACAATGGCAGCTTCATTCTAGCCTGAGAGGTTCAAATTTGTTCGTTACGCTGTGGTAATCTAAGCTAAATCTAAGACAACAATTACAGCTCATTTCACACATTAACTTTGATGCTAAGTCCATTCTGTGATGTAAATTTTCATCAGTCATTTCTAAACATTACTAAAAATCTCTATCCATCTATATATATATATATATAAATATATCATAAACATAAACAAAAATATATATATAAATCTCTCTCTCTCCCTCTATGTTTTGTTTTGCTTGTTTGTAATGGTTGCTTTGGAAACCAATAGTTCCTTATCAAGAAAACCCGAATTATCATTCCTTACGATAAAAGCTACATAGCCTGTTTTTCTTTAAGTTAAATGCTACATACTGCTAACAATGGCAGCTTCATTCTAGCCTGAGAGGTTCAAATTTGTTCGTTACGCTGTGGTAATCTAAGCTAAATCTAAGACAACAATTACAGCTCATTTCACACATTAACTTTGATGCTAAGTCCAAAATTGACACTTTTTTGCCTTTGAGGTATTTTTTTCATGTGTCAATCATTCACGCATCACTTCCTGTAATGAATGACAGCGGTTATTGAACGTGCCCCTTTGAAATGAACTGTCTTGTATTACTATCTCATTGTGAGATGTAATTTAAAGTGCTTAAAGGACTTTTTGAATGACACGTCTTTGATCCTGCCAAAACTGTATGGGGATCTCAATTACTCTCGTGTAATGAGCCTGCGTCGGCTCTGAACTCACTCTGAACATGCTGGGCTATTGTCACAATCCCCTGCTTTTATTTTACACAGATAAACAGGACCATAAATAATGGCAAACATCAGATCTACATTTGTACAATACAGCAGTTCTTGTGATTCCAAGAACAATCCTGAAGGTTTTGTTGAAAGTCATTCTCAGCGTGTCGCCTGATTCAACACGGCCGCTGTTTGTCCCACATTGGCACGCTGTGCTTCCCTGCTCGTCCAGCTGTTCTTGAATCTCTTCCAAACCCGTCAGAGCTGTTGTTTATTTGAAATGGTTCAATCCAATCCAGATTAATGGCGCTTTATCATCTGTCCCCCTCCTCCTCCTCCTCTTCGACTTTAATCACAGAACTCCCTGCTGCCAGACCCAGAATTTTCCCCTTTTATATGACTTCTGATGGATTTGCCTCATTTTAAATGGCTAATTATTTTTTAACAAATAATCTGCTCAATTTAAGAGCATAAATCATAGAGCAAACAGAGGACTTCTATTCAACTTTAATTTGATGTTTATATGATTTAAAGTTTGTTGCGGTCGAACATAAAACACTCCTCTTATATACAATATCCTCTTTTATCTGGGAGCTGACATATTAGGGCTTTTCCAAATGTCATAATTCATCTCTCAATTGAGAATGAAGTGGGAGGGCGGTTCTTTCCCTTTTCTTCCTGTGTTTTAAAACATCACTTTTAAGGCTTAACTCTTAAATCCTCTTCATACAGCACAGAATCCCTGAACTCGGTGACTCTGCTGCATTGCGTTGGATGGATGCCCTGCCCAAACTTAAGAAACTCTGTGTTGGTTATGATGCTGAGGTCATACTGGAGCAAAATGTACAGTTTCTGGCATGTTTTAAGTGAGTATATGTTTTATAATGCATTTGTACTACACTTCATTTTAAAGTTTAATTCTGAAGTTAATTCTAATTCATATAAAGATATAATTAATAAATTATCCACAAATTTAGAAGAAATGCTACAACAGCATTCAAAAACATTCCACTTGATAATTTTGCTATTAGTTGCAATAGAGAAATCATATGTACTGTATAAGATTAGTCAATGACATTTGATCCTAAAAGGTCCCTCATGACTAAGAAAAAAAAGCAGAAATGACTTGACAGCAAATTCCAGTATGTCTAGAAGACTGTACATTTCGTTTAATTGGAGCTGTCTCATTGAAATTGCTTCAGTCTTTCTTTTTACTGTGAGCAAACAGGGATTCACGCATCAGCTCCTCAGAAGTATGAATAAACAGCAGCCCGGTGCATGCACCTTTTGATTCCCACAACATCAGTTCCCACAGCACAGGATGTTTTCTGGTTATGCAAATTGATTCCTTGAGTAAAAGCTGTTAGCGAATTGTTCTAATTAGTCAGCTGGTGAACATGGAAGGGATTAGCACATAGTTACTCAATGCAGATATTTGATCTGCCTAAATGTTGTACAATAAATAATTCTCAAGACCCCATTAAATCAAAATTAGAGTTTTGTGGTTTTTAGTCCATGTGCATTAATTCTAGGAATTCTATATGCTAAACGTTGAGAAAAAAAATTTTTTTTTAATAATTTTCTTCTGGTAAAACTGACCAAAAATACTGATGACTCATCCCGCACTACACAGATTTTTGTCCAATTAGATGCTCTATAGAGTCAGAATGCCCCACCCCATAACACCACCTGCAACTGACTAGCAACTCATGGTTCATGTTTGTACCATAGCTACAGCTGCACTGGTCAGCGTTCCTCCTGTTGAAAAGGAAGTGTGGGTGGGGCATATTGAAAGGCTCATGATTTTATTTTTTAAAAGCCAATAGACTTCAAATGCATCAACTACGAATTCCTATGATGTTTTATTTGCTTATTTCTAGAGAACATCTGATTAGATAAAAATCAGTGTAGTGCACGATGAGTCATTAGTTGTTGTTGTTTTTCCCAGAAGAGAAACAATGTCCATTTTGAATACATTATATAACATTTGGGAAGAAATAAAAAACCACAAAACTCTAATGCTAGCTTTTACACATAAGGCAACGGAAAACAAATACATACTGCTGGTACTGCAACATTAGTCAGCACACAGTGGACATCTCAGTCTATGCATTGATTAATTAGTTACAATTTTGCAAGCTGCACCTTACAAGCTATTCTCCATGTGTATAAGTGAGGCAACTAGAGAGTGAGGCGATCATAACACACTAGACTGGTATAATTTACATGCGTTCCTCTCTTATAAAGAGAGAACATTCGTGAAATCAACAAGAGGCGAAATGTTCCCTGAGTTCGCGCCGTATTGAATGATTCTAAATCGTCTTGTCACACAAGTGACTCGCAAACAGGTGTGTTATCCGAGTCCTGGCTGTGCATTGAACTCAATCCGGTGTCCGAATCATCATCATTGGTGCAGGTTTTGGACAGTCCCCTCGCCTGCTCTACCCAAACATTGTCTACGGAAGGCATCTGTTCGGTTTCTCCCTCATCTTTGCTGTCTTCCGCCTGTTTCTCTTCCAACTCGTCTAATCTGTGAACCTTTTCGAGTAATTCCCTCAACTCCTTTTCTTTCGCGTCCAAAAGCTCCTGACTCATATCCAAGTCGCTCTTCACCGTCTCCAGATCGGTGTTCAAGCGCAGCCCGATGTATAAACTCGTATCCAGTTGTGTTTTGATCCTCTCCTCCTCTAATTGGGGTTCATTGTCTGTTAGGAGGTCCGGCACAACTGGGACCGAAGTCACCTTGAGAGCCGTTTCTTCTCCACTGCTCTCCGCGTCTTTGTTGGAAAGCTCCTCCTGTAGCCGTCTCATCCACCTGTGGTTGAGTTCTTCTTGTATTTCACCTGTAAGTATCTCCATCAGAGCCTCCCTCTCGGCCAGTTCCTCCTGAAGTTGAATGACTTGGTCGCAGCGTGACGCGTATTCCTCAAACTGCGCAAAGGACGCGTCCGGATGCGCGCTGGAATCGCTATCCAAGCCTTGGTCGAGCAAATAAGTGTCTTGCACGTAGTTTACGCCGTGTATTTTCATTCTGTCAAAGTGAACTTTCGATTCATACCTCTCGATTTCACCATCCAGCTCTTTTATTCGCTTTATCTGCTGTCGGATAGTATGATCCTGCGAAATAATGAGATGGACGAGCGTTTCCATTTTGTCCGCTGATGGTTTGTCTTTTGAAGTCTCCTCTCTCTTCTGATTAATTTTGTCCAACTTTCTAAAAGCCTTCCGCACAATCCTCCGCTGTTTTCCCGGTGTAATCTGCATGGTGGCTCTGGTAGTGCAAGGGCTCTCTTTGCTGAGCACGACCCGCGCCTCGGCGCTCCTCGGTCCGCTGTTGGGCAGCGACGCGTCGCTCCTGACCAGGACGAAGCGCACGTTCTCCTGCTCGTCGCCCCAGGCGCTCCACAGCCGCAGGATTTTGGTTTTATTCGGCAGAATCCGCTCAAAACCCCTCCATTTCTCCACGATACAGTACGACTGTGGAGGACCGGTGAGCATCGCGCCTTTCTGGAAGTTCTGGTCCTCCATCAGCACTTTCACTACATCCGCGCAGGTGGTGCGTCTGGACAGTCCGGACACCAGCTTCTCCTCCCGGCATACCCACACCGAGATTTTGCTCTCTTCTTGTTCCATAACTCACATCGAGGTCCAAGAAACCGGTTTTACTTTGCACTGTCACATTGATAAAATGTTACACGCGGTAAAACTTTATCAGCTAGACAGACGAGTCGTCGCCGTGCGCTAAGAGTTGTGTTAGTCTCTGAACTACAGCAGCGTGTTTCTGAGCGCGCAGGCACCGCCCACCGAGTCCCAACATCACATGACATTAAACTCCAACTTCACTCATTATATAGATAATAATGCACTCAGATGATCATAAACACATGCTGTGAATATATGGACTGGTTGTCACTTTTCACTCCATTTATGCCATTATTTTTGAAAGCATTTCTGTGTAAGCAAAAATGCATCTGAACATTTCACTGAATATATGTTGACCAATAATGGGGCATGTTGTCACACTACTATAATAGGTAGGTTGTCACAATGGAATCTGCCATTAAACTGCCTATATCAGGGCTGTCCAAACTCGGTCCTGGAGGGCCGGTGTCCTGCAGAGTTTAGCTCCAACTTGTCTCAACACACCTGACTGGAAGTTTCTATGCCTAGTAAGAGCTTGATTAGCTGGTTCAGGTGTGTTTAATTGGGGTTGGAGCTAAACTCTGCAGGACACCGGCCCTCCAGGACCGAGTTTGGACAGCCCTGGCCTATATAGACGTTTCAGCGAAATGTAACACCCCAAATTGTAAAACTAACACACAAATACTGAATCTTTGTTTTGACTAACAAGTTTTGTAATTCAAGGTTTTCCAAACTGGGGCTCATCAACGCTTGGGGTTATTAAGTTTACAAAAAGCTAATCACTGCTTAATAAAAATGTAAATAAGTAGCCTAAATGAATAAATAAAATTCATTAAAAATAAATGAAGAATACACAATTCTGGCTATAAATGTTGATATTTTATTAATTTACCTGCATGCCATTATCCACATTCAGAGAAGAAGAATAATAATTACATCATAAAAATGTAAAACTAAAAAAAAAACAATAATAAAAAAATAAAACACTTGCTAAAAAATTACATACTATATTAGTTTACCTGCATGTCATTAACCAACATAAGAGAATGGAAAGCTAATAATTTTATCATAAAAATGTAAACTTAAAATAAAAAAATTTACAAAATATAAAAATCTAAATAAAACACTACAAATGTTGACATATTTTCTTAGTTTACCTTAGTTTAACCAATTAGAGAACTGTGAACACTGAATGTGTTAAATTATTTAAATATTAACTTCAAATCTCTTTTCAAGTAAATATTCAGGTCAAAGAGGTTTGGCTGACCAAAACATTTGGGAATCCCTTGTTATTAAACTGCATAAATGTGTAACATTTCAAACAAATGACGACTTGCCCCAGTGAGAAAATAACTTTCCTAATATGACACAAAATACCCTGGTCCACATGAAACATTATATAACCTATAATCTTTGTTAGTATTATTGGTGTTACTAGTTCTTTAAATTGCTAGTACGTCTACTGATGACATAATGTACATTTTGATAAAATATGAGCTTTAGACCATACTGTAGGCCTAAGCCTGTAAAGTACTTCACTAGAGGGAGGTGTATTATTGTTAGTCTGAAAAAGGTCAGTGGCTATAACGTAAATCACTACACTGGTTTTGTCCAGCTGTGCATAACCGGATGTTCAGATTTTCCATCGGTCAGTGCGGATTTAGACTGTAATATCCCCAGATGAGAGAGGGCAAAAGACAACTTTCCTGGTGAAATAAACCGTCAGGATTATATCAAGAGTTCTGTTGTGCTGTAGACCTGTCGATATATGTCTATTGATAATAATAATAATAATAATAATAATTGTTATAATAATCTGTGTGTGTGTATATATATATATATATATACACACACACACACACACACACACACACTAATTATACATATAGACAAGATTTAAAGTGCCTGTCAGTAATAGTAATAATTTAACAGAAAAAATTTAATATTACTGTTAAATGTAATATTTAGCAAATTGAAAATGAATGAAAAATGAATGAATTTTTCATAATGTAAATTATAATGTTGTGATCTCTAAATTCAGTTGTAGCATTTAAAACCATTGATTTAATTTTTTTACTGTTGTAATTCATTTAGACAAGATAATATAGAATATATTATTGGCCATTAATGAGCTATCAACCATATCATTGAATTTGTTCTTTAGCTGGTCCAGCGCTCAATGTTCAGTGACAAATAGTAATATATAATAATAACAATATTAATACTACTACTAATAATAATAATAATATATCACATATTAGTAGTAGTAGTAGTAGTATTGTTATAATTAAGTAATATGTTCATAATAATATAATTTTTTGAAATTACATTTATAATTATAATAAATAATAATTTTAACATTTTTTTTATTATATAATCATGTTAATTTAATTTGTATTCAATTCTGTTTGGTAAACATGAATACAAACAGGGTAGTGTAGTGTCATTATTTACAATGTACTGCCACCTAGTGGTTGTAAAAAAAATTACATGTTTTTTTTTTAAAGTACAGCAGACTCCATCAAAACAAGCCACATGTCATTCATACTGGTAAAATATTTGTTTCTCAAAAACAACGTGTGTGTAAACAGATATGCTACTAATTACTTAGTGCAGGAGAGAAAATAGAAACGCTGAGCAAAACAGTTTGCAGTACAAACACTAAAAGTTTATTTTTTCATTTTCATCCCCTCAAGGAAAATATACACAACTGAAAACAATTATTTGACAAGAGTCCATCTATTAAAAAAAGCTACCAAACTCAACGTTTCAGTGCTCCCCAGACAAAGTGTTCTTACTGAAAACAAACAGACAAGAACTGCATCAAATACATTAGTGTTCTCTTTTAAAGTTCTTTTTACTAACAGATACTCTGCAAAACGTGTAAAACATGGCTGACAAAAAACAAACAAGCAAAACATAATCTTGTTTGGTAAATAAGACTGAGATCGACAGTTTGATTCGGATTCAGGAGTCATTTTACCCAGAGTTATGACGGCCCTGTAAGCACTGGACTGTCACTCATCATTCTGCTTGTCAGTGTAATTAAAGTCACGTGATGCCTTTGTGTTCATGAAATCGTATCGACTTCCGCTATATACATGACACCATAACGAACTGCTTTCTTATGGTAGATAAGGAATTCCTGATTCCTACTCAAATTAAAATATCCTTCCATCAAAATGAGAGAGCAGTAACACTTTTTTTTTTTTAATCAATTTTAATTATTTTTCTCCCCGCTTTTAAAATGTCAAAGGCATTATGGTGATATTAGAAACCAAATCTGACTCACTTTGTGTTTTTTTTTTTTGGTGTCAATTTTCTGAGCTGGAAAACACACAAATTCTACTCACAATTAGACGATGTCTGCGATTATAAACACTAAGGCACGATATGCTTTGGTGATTTTGCTATGTAAATTCCCATTCTTGTGTAGCCTGTTCTGATATGAGCAGAAACAACGCATTAGTTTCTTAAAGCTGAAGTTCGTCACTTTTGCGCCAATAGCGCCACCTAATGGAATTTCAAAAATATTGTTTTCGAAACACCAGGTAGCCCCGCCCCCAACTCACTCCATTGGTCGAGCCATTGGCGGGTCGATCAAAACAAATGTGAAATTTTCATAGTGCAGCTGAATGCTTATAGTTTTTGCGAAAATTAACTGATGAATGGCTTTACTCAGAGTCTCTGCATATTAAGCTGGGATAGGACGATTTTAAACAGAAAAAAATTACATACGTCAGTTTTAAATGCAAAGAAAATTCACAAATTAATAACCGATTAAGGGTTGAATTTAAAGTTTCTTATAAGAAAATGATTTGTTTCTTAGTGTTTAATATACATAACTGTAGGTCACACTGGAACAGCCCGTGTGCAGTGTAAGGCAGGTAGTACCACATAAATAATACAGTACCTTTTTATGCTCTTTCATTAAAGTTAAATCCACTAAAGGTCAAAAAAATACCAGGGGTGAAGTCTTTGAAATGTAGTTCAGTGTGAGAATAAAAGGTTGAGCAACAGAAAAAAAAGTGTACTATGTACATGTACTATGACAATACGTTTTTATATAAGCAATGATCTTTCAAAAACACAATGTTGGTTTAAAACATCAACCAAAGTTAAACAGACATCTGAACAAAGTAACAAAACCGTACCGTTTCACCCACACGACAGGTTAATGAAAAATAAACACCAAAACACAAGAGATACACTAATTATAATGTAATTATTCATTCCAGACCTCACCCAAAACGTGACAAAAGCCTTCTGGGTGGGACTGACAGAGGCACTGCCACTTAAAAAGGAGGTCGTGAGTCATTCAAAGGCTTTTCTTAGTCCGCTAGGCTCTGCTGCCCTTGGCGGTTGTCAGCTGTGTAGCCTAAAAGCCTCAGGGAATATAAAGTCTCCACTGTTCTCTGTGTCGCTGGCTGCTCTCTGCTCGTAGTGTTACTCGTGTGAGTCGAGGAGCTTCAGTCTTTGACCAGTCTGTAGATGTGATGCTGAGCACCGTGCTCACTGTTGGAGACCTCGAACACACAGGCTATGCACAGTAGCGTCTCTTGAGTCTCCCTGTTCGTCACCACCTGCGGGAACAGTGCAGGAATTGATGCTTTTAGCAATCGGCAACACAAGACCACATTTGAAGCCAAATACATAGTCATATTTACGCATGTGCATTTACAAAAGACATGGGAATTGTAGGACCTACCAATAGGATGGTGAAGTTTTCTAGTACGCTGTTCATCATGTACTTCTCAGGCAGGTGCTTGAGCTTATGGATAAAGTTGATCATGTATTCACACATGGGAGACCGGTTGATCTTGTACACAAAGCGGCCGTTCTCAAACCGCGCATACTCCGTCTACCAGAAGAGACAAAAATCAAATAATAAATTAAAAATGTTATTTTAATACTGTTTTCATCTTATAATTACATACATACTGTATCTAAAATTAAATACAATGAATATATTATACATTATATAAATAAATTACACAATTACATTTTATATATATAATAATATAATATATACACTACCGGTCAAAAGTTTGGGATCAGTAAGACTTGTAATGTTTTCTAAAGAAGTCTCTTATGCTCATCAAGGATGCATTTATTTGATCAAAAATACAGAAAAAAACAGTAATCTTGCAAAATGTTATTACAATATAAAATAATGGTTTCTATGTTAATATCCTTTAAAATATAATTTATTCCTGTGATGCAAAGCTGAATTTCCATCAGAAGACTCATAAAGACATTTACCGCCACCTGCTGGCAGATTTAGTTTCTTATTTAGAGTATTGTTTCATTTAAAAAAAGGGAGAAAAAACCCACCCAAAAAACATCATTTTAACTACTGAATGACTTACTTTCTTTTGTGGGACAAAAGGACTGTTGAAGACTGTTGGTAACACAGCTGTTTTGGTTACCAATGACTTCCACTGCATGAACGACATGTTTCTCAAATTATATTCTTTTATGTTAGTTTATGTTAGGCCATTGTAGGCTAAACATTTAGGTGTATTACATTTTATGTTGAATCAAATAAAATATTTTTTTCTAAAGCTACTATTTGTAATGTCTACTTAATACTTTCTCATTTAACACAAAAAAAGCATTTAATAATCTTTTGGGGGAATTTTCACAACCAAATGTAATTTTCGATTAGATTAATTAATCGACACATCCTTTTCAAATTAATATCAAATTAATTTATGTTGTTATTCACTGAAAAGCTTCCCCTCTACCGCAGCTTTCAAAAATATTTGGCATATATTGAAAAATATTTTATCTTTCTTAAAGAAATAGTTAAACTTATCTCTTTATCAGAGTCTTTATAACTTACTCTCTTCTGTGAAACCAAAAAGAGAAGTTTAGCAGAATGTTAATGCTGCCCTTTTCCATACAATGAAATTGAATGAATTATATATATATATATATATATATATATATATATACATATATATATGTTTAATATATTATATAAAAAATAATATAATGTAGTATATTAATATTGTGTGGTTTAATAATTTGATATTATATAAAATTACATTTAAATTATATAAAATTTTATAATACGTAATGCTTAATGTATTAAACGAATTTTACAATTACATTTATGCAAAATTACGTATACACAAATAAAAAATTACAAATATGATTTTAAATAGTACAGTATTACAGATAAAATTAAAATGAAATTGTATGTATGATTTTAAATATTACAATACATGTAAAAGTAAATAGTATATTTTAAATGTTACATTATGATTTTAAATATTACAATATTACAAATAAAATATTAAATGAACTTTAAAAATGAATTAAAAGGTAAATGTTTTAAAATTAAAAAGAAATTAAACAAAATATACTGTATATATAAAAATTAAATTGAGTTTATTTTTAGTATGACAACATTTTGATGTTTATGAACATCTTTTTATACTGAAGCTTTATTTTACTTATTTATTTATATTAATTTCTCATATTTATCATATCATATTCACTCCTCACCTCAACTTTTTCAACCACTTGTTTCCCGAAGGAGCAAACCTTTGTGGAGCAGGTAATGGTCATGTTCTCTGCGCTCTCATACTGACTGGTTACGCCGTAAAATGCCCCAGAATCCTCCAGGATGTTACAGTTGAGGTCGGCCTGCGGACACACCAGATAAAAGCTCAGTGACGATGAGAGAAAACACTGACAAAAGCAAATGTGTTGAATTCCACCCCAGGGTTTGCATACAGCTGGGTAAACGAATGAGTCATTTGTCAGATGCTCATAAATAAAAGGTGCTTCATGTTAACAGTAAACTCTTTGGGTACCATAGAGCCTCCTGTCATGTTCATCAAGACCACACACACCTACAATCACTTTTTTTCTTTTACAGTTGCATTTAATGGAACTTTTTTGGCAAGTTTATTTTAAAACCGTAAGTACACCATCAGAGACTGATGAAAACATTTTTTTTTGCAGTCTCAGATTTCAAGGCTATGAAATATGATTATTGCATAGAGATCAAAAACGATAAAAACCCTGTACCCTGCTGCTGTCCTAAAAACACCCATTAGTAAAAGATAAACAAGGCCACCATCCAAAACTAGTCTCTAATGCAAGAGTGTAATGAGTGTTTGTGTCTGAATGTGGTGGTCTGCTCGGCTCGTGCGCTCAGAGCGGCAGCTGTTCAAATAAAGGCTCCCTATCAAATCCAGCATCATCAGTATTAGAGTTTCTGGAGTAAATACACCACTGCTGGTTTTAACACAGCACTTTAATCAAACCAGTTCAGCTGCCTCGATTCAAACTCATGCAGGTGACTAGTGCTCGACGCGTGCTGTTTTTCTGAAATCTACACAATGCTGATATATGACTGATTCTTAAACTTCTTCAGTACTTTTATGTCGTAGGAGATTATTTTTCAAACGTCTTTTATGTACAGATTTTACCCAGATTTTCAGTCTTGACCTATAAAAAGCCATCATTACAATATATATATATATATATATATATATATAAATTTAAGTTAAAGTTAATTATAGTGTTTATTTAAAGATAAATATTAAAAATGCTAAATACAATTGAAAGTTTATGATTAAAGCTTATATTTAATATAAAATGATTTTTTAAAATAAATTTAAAACTGTCCATACTTAAAGAAAAGACTATCTATTATTAGTTATCAATATTTAACGTTTTACATTTGACAATATTTAAAAAATTGTAATAGTTAATTTTATTATATGAATAATTAATAGTAATATAAATATGACTTATTATTATTATATTTGTTAAATAAACCCCAAAACACTCATATTTATAATTAGCTATCAAACTTTATTAATTGATAATTTATTTATTTGATCTAAGCTATCTTTTAATTGAAACCTTTTTTTAAAGTTTATTAAATTTGTATTAAAATTTACATAAAAAAAGCCAAAGGTGAAAACGTGTATACAAATTAAAGAAATTATAGTGAATTATAATAGGAATTACCCTTATCCCAGACCTATAAAAGCCATCATAAAATTTAATTATGTTTAAATTAAAGTTTATATTAGAATTTAAATGAATTATTAACATTTAAAAAAAAATGTAGGTTTGTGATTTGTAATATTATTATTTTTAGTTAAGGCAAAGCCAAACGTGCCCCTACTCAAAAAGGCACCTCTATTAATAGTTATTAAAATTTAAAAGTTTTATACTGAAAATTCTGTATTTTAATATAAAAAGTATTTATATTAAATATTAATAATTATATTAAAAAGCCAAAAGTTCAAATAAAGTTTGTACAAAACTGCTGAATTAATTATGAATTATTATATTAATTCATGATTTACTCATTTTAAAGCATATTGCATATAAATATATTCACAATATATCTCAGTACAATGCAATAACGCCACTGTGTAAATTACAGAACTATGAAAAAGTGCAGGGAAAAGAAGGAAATGTGATTGGAAAATGATTCAAACAATTTGTATTGTTTGCATGAGCACCACAGGTCAATGTGCTAACAGCTACTCAAACTCAAATGCTGAAGACTCACCCAGAACTTGACCAGGAAGAAGGCGTTCTGAGGTCCTTTTCCAAACAGCTCCTTCAGCCCGCCCTTCTTCTCAGGAAATTTGTCGTAGATTTGACGTATGTCCACTGTCTCCAGGAGTGCATCGTTGTACGAATGATTCGTCTGGCCGATGTGCACAAACAGATGCTTGTTGTACTGCAGAAAGAGATGTAATTAGATCATTGCAACTCTACTACAGGCTATAGAAAATTAACTAACATGCTCTTATTTTGCGCAAGAATAACTACGTAATATGTTGCCTGGGCAACAAGCTTTTTTATATAATTTATGGTTTTCAAGGAGTTCAAATGCCATTCCCAAATGTTGTTTGTGTGAGTAACGAAGCATTGCAGATTGCATTTGTGAGGCATTTCAGGTATGTTCTGAACCTCTTCCCCAAAGCTGAATGTTTGTGTGACCGGACGACTGTATTGAAAACGCAACTCGTTCTGCGTATAGCTACGAACGCAAGATTAAAAGCCGCTGTCACGCCAGACCAGAGGGACAAGCATTTCATAGAGATGCTGCCAACATGATCCATTACACGGGTCTGCTTTAACATGGACACAAGGCATTCTGGTAACCTGCAGGTCACAACAACTTCTTCCCGGATCTCACTTTCAATCTAAACATGCTGTTTTGTCTTCATTGCCTTGACTGTAGTCAGATCAGTGCTTAAAGACACTTAATTTGAAGGGAGTGAGTCCCACTTCTGGATGAGTCCTGGATCATAAGAAGCATGTTCAGAAGCTACACTTCTGTTTTCTTCTAGTTTAGCAGAAAAGATCTGGTTTAGCTTAGCGCTTCATTTGATTTTTTGACTCAGAATGAGTTCAGTGGAGATTTGAGGTTGTGAAGATTTCCATTATTATCAGTGGATCAGGAAAAATGCAGGATGTGACCTCGGTCATCATGACCATCTCTAATAAGAGCCCACTGCCCTGCAGCTGCTGTCAGTAGATTTGCATTTCTCTAAAGCATCGCACAAGGTCCATGATCCAAGGCTAAATGCTAAATCATCATCTCACCAACACCAACAATATGCAAATAAAATCATGCAATACTACTAACATTGATCCTTTCATTTAGATTAAAAGTACTTCATAATCAACATAATCTGTTAATATGTCTGATTAATTTATAAATATTATTACTCAGGTAAAATTGTATTTATGCAATAAATTAAATTAATAAAAATGCATATTTTTGTATTATTTACTATATTAATATTTCTTACATATACTTTATAACATTTATTATAAAGATACAAAATATTGTATGTATCTTTATTATATATATATATATATATATATACACAATGTGTGCTGACTCACTGAATCTGGGTCCCGCTGATGCTCCAGGAAGGAGGAGAACTCCACCAGCCGCAGTTTGGAGGTGCTGATGGAGCGGCCGTGCCACGCCGGCACTGCGGCTGTCAGGGGTGTGGGGGACTCGTAAGCTACACACAAACACAGCATTGCTAAACATAAGTAATGTATTAAAGCAATAAGACGAAAGCAATTAAGAGTAACTTAAATAGAAGAAATATACTGTAATTTTTTAGTTAATAATTCTTACACCTTCTTAAATTATATAATATTAAATTATATAACATAATAATATATATTTACTTATATATTATAATATTATTAAATATAAGACAGTATAATATACCTTTTACTTATATAATATAGATACAAACTTATATTATACATGACTAATATACATTTTATATTAATTTAATAACTTTTTTAAAAATTCCATCAAGTAATGCACTTATATTCTCTTTATTATATCATGTTATTATAACAAAACTATAATAATATGGTAGTGTTACCATATGTATATGTAAGGCTGTCAGTCGATTAAAATTTTTTATCTAATTAATTACGTGTCGATTAATCTAATTATTCGCAAATTACATTTGGTTTTGAAAATACCCACAAAAGATCATTTAAAGCAATTTTTGTGTTAAATGAGAAAGTATTAAGTAGACATTACAAATAGTAGCTTTAGAAATAAACATTTTATTTGATTCAACAGAAAATTTATTACACACAAACATTTAGGCTACAACATCCTAACATAAACGGAACATTAAAGAAGATAATATGAGAAACATCTCAAATGGAAAGTCACCGGTAGCCAAAACAGCTTTATTACCAACAATCTTCAAAATACCTTCTTTTATGTTCCACAAAAGAAAGCAATTATGTCATAATTTACTCAAACTGTACTTTATCGAGGTTATTTTGCTTGGAATATGGTTCCCATAAATATACGAAAGAGTAACTACATATGTATTTCGAAGAAAATGTGAAGATTTGCTTATAAATATGTAGCTGTATATTTTAACTGCTGCTACTGCTGAGATGTATAGTTTTGTGATGTGATAAGTGAAATTGTATTCTTGTTCGTTTTTATTTATTTGTAAGACTGTTGGTCTTGGATTGATTTGTGGACCCCAGGAAGACTAGCAACCACTTTGTGGAAGCTAATGGGGATCCAAATAAACAAACAATTTACTCAAACCTGAATGACTTAAATTTTTGGGGGTGAACTCTCCCTTTATAGTTCCGCCCCCCCCCCAGGAATTCACTAAACGGCTCACTTTATGAAAGGGCCTTTGAATCATTGGTTCACACCATTCGTTCAAAACGAGGATTCATTCAGAAACTAAACGCCGCTGTGCTGCTCACAAACGCACAATTCTGCTGTGGCTTTAGGTAATATTTTTGTTGGAAAAACTGAGCAAAAACAGACAATATTGTGTTTAAAATATAAAACAATGTTAACGTCTTAATTACTGAACTGTTGTATAAAAACATTTGCACTCGTGGTATTCGGACATAAGCAGCACTAGTGTGATATTGCTCTCGCTGCTCGTGTGATCGTCGTGTGCTCATGTGAGACAAAAAAATTTTGGAGCATTTTTGCCCCAATATCTTGAATTTTAGGGCATAACTGCACTTATGGAATTGTTGCCCTGCATCATATTTGTCTTTTTTTTTTATTTTTATTAATGCTCAAAAATCAAGAACAGTACACAAAAAATAATACAACCATCAACATAAAAATGATAAACAACAATAACAAAAAATTAAGTAAAAATAAATAAAGAAGAAGAAGAAGAAAAAAGGGGGGTGTTTAATACATTACAAACTGAAAAAATAAAATTGAGACTTACATGTCATTAAAGATAGGAAATGCATAATATCTGTCAACAACTATGAAATGTAAGATGATGTACAGGTCTGGGGGCGGGGCCAGTGCGTTAACTGCGTTCAAATATTTTAATCGCGTTATTTTTTCATAACTAATTAATTAAGTTAACGCATTAAACTGACAGCCCTAATAATAACATTTCCTTCAGTAAAAAATTCCATCTCCTGTTGTTCTCTCATATCAAAATCCACCCATTAGAACTGTTTTGGAGTGTTTTTGCTTGTAAATGGTTCTTGATCTGTATATATTTCTCAACTGAATCAGACAAGTCCATTTTCACTGGAGAAAGCATGATTATGGACTCGGTTTGAAGTTAAAAACATCTTGATGGATTTGTTTCCTATAAACATGCAGCTTTTTGCTTCTAATCGCGTTTTTTTTTTATAACTAATTAATTAAGTTAACGTGTTAAACTGACAGCCCTTAATATACATGAATAAACAACAAACAAAAAGTAGCTGTTTTAATTCAAAGCAACAGCTTTGAGCGGCTCATCCAAGCAAATATAAGAACCAGAATTTTTCTTTTAAAAATATACAAAATCTAAGCAGGTTTATGCAAACTTACACATTCATGAAAGTATCAAAGGCATCTGTTAACTATGAATATACACACCTGCGATGGCTGTGGCCGTCTGGATGGGGTAATTCTGCTGTGCGAACGGCTTCACACTGAGGTGATTATCACAAGGTGAGGTGATTATCACAAGGTGTCATTTTTAATTCACAAGTTGTTGTACACGTTTTAATATGTACAAACTCAGCCGTGTATATTCAAGTTAGTTAAGTCATATACACTTACTCTTGTGAGGAACCAGGCTGCCCTGTTGACACTTGCCAAATCTAGAAAAGGAGTAAAATGTATTGCAGTGTTATAGTGTAAAACAATACCGATGCATGGGACACTAATGGTTTTAAAGCGGTCTGGGGTGTCTCTTACCCCTGTCGCCCCTGGCAAGGTGGCTCGAGGGAGTCCTGCGAGCCCCAGCCGGCTGTGGATGGCCGTGGCCGAGACGATCTGCGCTGAAGACATGGCCGCCATCCTGTTGATCACATCATTCTTCACGGTCTGGTCCTTCAACGAAACACACAACAGAGAAGATTTAGCTCCTGCTCTGTTATTTGCTATAAAACCTAATTTATTTTATTAGATGAAATCAAATCTAACCTTGGCTCAAGGGCAAATAAATTTGTCTCGTTAAGACCTGACGCTGTGAAAAAGCAGATAAGGCCCATTTAAACTGCTCTACCATACAAGCTAAATGGGCAAATAGTTTTGCCACTGACCTTTGATTCTGAAAATTTAAAATGTTAAAAATGAATAAACTGAAGAACTTCAAAACTTAAACAGTTTTATGTAAGCACTGAGTACCGCATATAGCATACATGAGGAACTCAAAGCTTTAAAAAAGAAAATTAAATTCAGCACAGAGACCTTTATTAGTCACAGATACTACAACATGTGAATTACTTTCAGTCTATGTATACTTTATACCAGCAATATCCCTCAAATGTTGCCATAACTAGATTTGTTAAAGGTTTGTGAGTTTCCAGAATGCACACCATGTTAATTAGGTTGTTAGTTTTGACTTTATACTTTTTGTTGTGTGGTTATTTACTTTTCATGCTTATTGACAAACTTATGTGAATAAACAGGCCTTGTGTGAAGAATGTGAGCTCTGTTTTTGTAAGAAATGCTGTATAAATGCAAGCAGTCAGCTGTGGCGCATGAAAGCAGCAGTCAGTCAGACTGTCTGATAAATGTGTTGCACTGTGGTCAAGCAGGCTGACAAGTACTGGAGCGCATATGCTTAAAGAAGAGCCTTTTGTATCATCACAGACACTGCCAAATAAAATGAGTAACCAATCCTATTCGCCCTCTTTCTCCCTTGGAAAAAGCACCAAAATAAATAAGAAAAAAGAGAGAAAAACTAAACAGAGGTTTTGTCAGTGGACTGTCATTTGCTGTTTAAACCACCAGATGCCACAGCTGCTCAAAAGCACGATCCTTTGACATCTCCTCAGGTCAGCCAATGACAACATCAGCATCTACACACCACTATACATTATGTTGTATATGACGATTTAGAATTATTGTTATTTTAATACAATATTAAAGTGTTGCTTTTTTTAAAAGAAATTAACACTTTTATTCAGCAAAGGTGCTTTATTTTTTTTTAAGTGACAGCACAGACATTTATAATGATACAAAAGATTTTCAATTCAAATAAATGTTGTTCTTTTGATCTTTCTAGAATAGAATAATTCTGAAAAAATGTTTAATGTTTTAATTAACTTTCTAGAACAGAAGATCCCTGATTAAAATTAATCATGGTTTTCACAAAATATGAAGCAGCACAACTGTTTTTGACACTGATAATAACAAGAAATGTTTCTTGATCAGCAAATCAGCATATTAGAATGATTTCTGAAGGATCATGTGACACTGAAGAATGGAATAATGATGCTAAAATTTCAGCTTTGCATCACAGGAATAAATTACATTTTAAAATGTATATAAATAGAAAGGAAGTATTTCAGATTATAATAATATTCAACAATATAACTGTTTTACTGTATTTCTTTACTGTTTTATGCACCCCCTCCGAGCATAAGAGACTTCCTTTTTATTAAAAAAAAATTTGAACGGTAGTGTATATATAATCAATACCAGTGACCTGAACCTCTATGTAGACAAGTCTACAAATTTTAGGCAGATACTCACAAACTGAATAATGTCTAAAGGAGGCACATATGCTTTGATTTTCAAACCACATTGTAAATCATGTGACTGTCCTTGAGCAACTTTACTCAAGTCAGCCCGTCTATCACATATTAAATATTTCGGTGTGCATGCGATGCCTTTCCAAAAAAAAAAACTTTTGTGCAAAACAGGAAGGAAACGGACAAACATCTAGAAGAAAAGAAGTTAGCCAGTTGACTGCATACTAAGCAGGCCAGTCACAAGCAGGAAATATATGCTACAGACAGTCAAACAGCAACGCACTCGCACACACACAAACACACACAGTTCAGTACGGATATGGCCTGAGAAACTACACACATACACACACAGGCTGTGTCAAACACAAGATTGGCATGTACCTTTAGCTTGGAGTGAAATTCTCTGGATTTCCTCCGAGCAAGAACCTGGATATGACTGGAGACCTGGTCACACGCACACAAACACAAAAAGAGCATTTTGTAACCATGGAGATGAAAGGCCCCCTGCCATTAGCCACAAAAACATGCACTTTAATTACAAACAGAACATCCAACACAACCTTTCACATTATTTGTTCAGCAACAAGAAAGAAAGTGATCATCTATTTAATTAGTTCAAAATTCAGTTTTTAAGTCAAACTGACTTTACGGTAAATTTGTAAAGATTTGCACTGAATTGAGAGCACAAAGCAACAGGTGTCCATTCAGTGAAGAGCGCTTTGGTAACTAGGGAAGGCAGTAAGCCAGCCAGACAACGTTTGGATGAAGCCATAAACAAAGTGGCTCGTCACAATGTGAGTTTACTGGAAACAGCCTCTATAAGCAGCATTATTTATTTCATGTCACACTCCGAACTTGAAGCAGCTCTGCTAACCTGTTTTCTCGTCCGTGTCTTTCCCGTTCTGAGTTTGATGTATCTGGCGATTAATTCATTACGACCTGTAAGAGAAAAAAAAAGATATACCTGTTAATGGACAGTAATATTATATAACCTTTATTTACATTTTTAAACAAATTATTTCAGTGACTTCACACTGATTCATTGTTCTGCTTAGTTTGCTGCAAAACTTTAGTATTTAAGGTTACACCAGTATACCAATATTTACGACTATAAATGTATATTAAATACACAGACACATGACGAATTAGCTGAACTATTATACAACCCAAACTAGGTCTGTCAATTGATTAAAGCTTTTAATTTTCCAGATTAATTGTTTTTATATATAATAACCACAATTAATGGCTTACATTAAATTTATGTATATGAAATTTATTGATTATTCAAATACAATATTACAATATTGTGGCAGACGAGTAAATCGTTGAATAGACTAAAAATGGCTCAGAAGTCAATATATTGTTTGTTATATTTTCATATCATTTAACATTAGCCTCAGTGTCCTATAACTCATAGTAATTAATATGAAATTAAATTTTAAGTTAAATTTAATTGCACTAAATTAACATTAAACAATGCAATTTAAATGATATGGCAGAGGCAAGGATTATCAGTGCATAACTTTATTGTCTATTCCTCATATATTAAATTAAATACTTGATTTAAAAAAATAATTAAGCGTAGTAAATTAACATTGATATACCAAAATTATCATGTAACATTAGTCAGTCACTGGCCTTCAACGCACCAAAATTAAATTAAATTAATTATTATTTTAGGTTCAATTTAATTAGTTCATTTAAAAAAAATTATTAATTGCACTAAATTAACATTAAAAATGCAATTTAAATTATATGGCAGAGGCAAAGATTATCAGTGCATAACAACTTTATTGTCTATTCTTCATATAATAAATTAAATAGTTGATTTAAAAAAATAATTAATCATAGTAAATTAACATTGAGATGGGAAGATTATCAGTGTAACATTAGCCAGTCACTGGCTTACAACCCACAGTAAATTAAATTAAATTAATTATAAAATAAAATAAAAATGCAATTTAAATAATATGGCAGAGGCAAAGATTATCAGCGCATAACAACTTTATTGTCTGTTCCTCATATAATACTATGATACTGAAAGAACACTTAAAAGATGGAGCTATGAAAGTATAATGTGAATATGAACTACTGAGCTTATAGTGCTTTTAGAAGCTTGACAGTCTCTAGTCACAATGTATTTTCATTATATGGAAAACAGCAGTGTGAACCTTCCTCAAAACATCTTTTGTGTTTCATGGAAAAAAGGAATGTCATGAAGGTGAGTAGATGATTTCATTTTGAACTAGTCCTTTAAAGGGGTCATATGATGCTGCTAAAAAGAACATTATTTGGTGTATTTGGTGTAATGAAATGTGTTTATGCGGTTTAAGGTTCAAAAAACACATTATTTTCCACATACTGTACATTATTGTTTCTCCTCTATGCCCCGCCTTTCAGAAACGCGTCGATTTTTACAAAGCTACAAAGCAAGGTGTGCTGTGATTGGCCAGCTAATTATGGATTATAATGACTTATACTGTCTTTTTACGCGATGCGTTGCATCGCGCAGCGTAAACATAAAACCATGTCTGCATTTGTGATCGGAGAAATGACAAACAACAAGGTAACACTCCAAAGAGAAAGGAAAAATTGGATTCGCATCATATGACCCCTTTAAGGACAATATCTGACGGTCAGCCAACAAACAGCGTCAGGGTATTTTCTCCAGATAGCCTTTACCCAACGTGCCTGCAGTGTAATCTCTTCTAACCCAGACCTGGGCCTCCCTATTCTTCCAAACACAAACAACGCGCGTGCGTACACACACACACACACACACACACTCTCTCTCTCTCTCTCTCACACACACACACACGCTCTGTGCGTTCACAATGCGGGCATTCATGCACACTCCGCTCTCAGATCAAAGACCTGCCGAACTCCAAACGGCCAGCTGTAAGCATGCTTACTGCTGCATAATTCATTCTTTTCAGTCACTTGAAAACATGCTCAGCTGGACTTGGCAAACCTGCAAAACAACCTCCAGAGAGAAAGGGGACTTACAGGGACAGAGAAAGAGAGAGCCTGTCGACGAGTGCTGAGTTTTGAGAGTCTCCCCTGTGGAGTTTGGTAGACAAACCAAAGCATAAACTGATCAAAGAGACTAGCTGACTCTCAACAAGAGTTCAGATAAACAACACCATCATCACAGAATTACTGAATGACAGCTACAGCTGATTATTACTCAACACTCCCTGGTGATAATATGAGATACTATAAAATAATAATGAAAGAAAAGATCAATATAAATATATATTTGCATGTATGTATGTGTTATAAAATTATATTTCTTTAATTCTCTCTCTCTCTCTCGATACACACACACACACACACACACACACACAAACACACTCACAGTATGTTATTTATTTCATTTTATTTTTTATTAACACAAAAGGGAAATGCATATATACATTTTAATTACATATTACATATAAATTATATTAATATTATAACTAATATAAAAATATATTAATCAAAATAATGAATTAATAATAATAATCATTATTATTATTAACAATAATAAATAATAATATATTAATGTTAATAAATAATTAATATTAATATTACAATAGTAATTATATAATATACATATATACAATATTTTTACATTATACACAAATTAAAAAAACAGGAAGGGGGCAAAAAGTTTTTCACACCACTGTATATATAAAATGTGTATATTAGATATTTATTACATATATTATATAATTAGCATTGATGAATTATATGATTATATGAATTATTATGGATTATATATAATTAAATAATGAATAATCTAACATATATGGTTGACAATCCACCAATAACAGGACATCTGAATCATCTGAATCTTCTGATGACTCAGCAATGTTATTCTCTTAGAAATTTTTTCAGGTTTGGTGATGACTCACTCAACAACAGCGAGTCATTAAAAATAAGTGATGACAAAAATGTTAAAAGCAAACACAGGGTTGAGAAACACTTGCAGTTGAATCTCTGACCAAGAACAGTACAAGATGTGGTTTA
Source organism: Sinocyclocheilus anshuiensis (assembly GCF_001515605.1). Lineage (NCBI taxonomy): Eukaryota > Metazoa > Chordata > Actinopteri > Cypriniformes > Cyprinidae > Sinocyclocheilus > Sinocyclocheilus anshuiensis. Next base: position 386,933 of record NW_015539924.1, read on the forward strand.
ACGGATGCACTGGAATAAAAAAAAACCCAGCGAGGTGGTCGATGGCATTCCTTTATAGTGGCGTTACAAAAGTGTTGATGTTATGCTGGTGGAGGGCAGGCCACAAAAGCCACCAAGGATGTGGTGGGTTAAAGGTCATCAAATTACAATATCAGCTTGATCAGCACAAAGTAAAGCAGCTCTGAAGAACACCCACTGTTTGCAATTAAATGCGAGCTGATAAATGGACCTCACACTGACGCAGGGTTAACCTCAGCATGTCTTCAGAGGGCAAAGATGCCGCCAAAAATGGGGCTCGCCAATCATTGTGCACTAAAAGCTTTCTCTGCCGTCAGTCTCTTCCAGCAAACTAAATGAAAGCATATGATTTATGCTGTGATATCCAAACCTGAATTTTTCAATGTCTAACAGGGACAATTGACTCAAAAATGAGATTTCTGTCAGCATTTACTCACTCTCATGTCATTGCAAACCTGTATGTCTTACATTCTGCTATGTTTCTTACACAAATCTATCATATGGCTTCAGAAAACTTGGAATATAGTGCATGTTTTATATAGTGAGAAGAATAGTGTAGATGCTTCATGTTTTTGTGTCCTTTTTGAAGCTTTAAAAACATCGATGGCAGTCTCCAAAATTAATTTATTTTGTGTCCTGTAGGAAAAGAAAAGTTGGTTTGAAATTACATGAGGGTAAGTGATGACAAGTGAAGTTTCATTTTTGGGTGAACTGTCCCTTTAAGCCGTGATAATACAGTAAAATTGATTTAACTCATGGCCAACCCTATTTGTTCTTTGTTTTGTTTTCAGATAACACCAACTAACTCGAGTCTCCATTCTCTGAGCTGAAGAGACTTTAGACTGCAAGGGTGACGTGGTTCACTCACTCAAGTTCATCATATGGCAATCATCTTGTCAAATAAAATATCTCTCAGAAAAGTGATCAAATCAGATAAAAGCATTTGGTTCACCTCACAAATCTTTGAAAAGCTTTGAGCGTTTGAAATGACCCACAAGTATCGGGGTGTTGGTCTCAGGGCAGGACAGAAACCCAGAGTCTTTGGGACAATGGCTCTGCTGCTCTGCCAGGCCTGATGGATGACTCTGAGCCGAGGTCTCGGGCTGCTATTAGAATCACAATGGCCTAAACTAACAATACAAAGACTTTCTGCAGGGGCTCCATGACTAAGGAATGACGAGTCCAAACTGAGACTGCAATATTCATAGCTGATTTCCATGGGCATCATAGAGATCAATAATTTATCAGTAGGTTTACATTATATTTTAAGCAACAGAATACAACAATAAAGAATGATGATAGATATAAATTTCAATAATATTAAAATCACAAAAACAGGCTTGAAATAATTCATTTTGCATCAAAATTTTAAAAGCATCTCTAATTTATGTTGTTATATAAGAATTATATATTTCTGTATTTTTATCAGTTTACTTGTATTTATCATTTTTGTGACAGTAAATAATAATAATATATTTATTGTTATTATTATTATTATTATAGAACGTTTATGCAGTATTTTGTGACATTATAATATTAAAAATAACAACAACAACAACAACAACAATAATCGTAATAATAATAAAAAATATAGTTCATTATTAGGGGTTGCACCGACTAATTGACTAGTCGACTTCAATGCGCTGTCATGACGCTTTAAGCTTGACATCGACTAGTCGCTGGTCCTATAGAG
>NW_015539924.1:388774-396303 GCF_001515605.1 Sinocyclocheilus anshuiensis
AACGCAGCAGCGGCGCGTCTTGTGCTCTAGAGCAGTGGTTCCCAACCCTGGTCCTGGTGGCACCCCAACACTGCACGTTTTGCATGTCTCCTTAATCAAACACACCTGATTCAGGTCATCAGCTGATTAGTAGAGACTCCAAGATCTGAAATTGGTGTGTCAGAGAAAGGAGAAATGCAAAATGTGCAGTGTTGGGGTGCCTCCAGGACCAGGGTTGGGAACCACTGCCATACACTACCGATTTTCAGCAGCTATTACTCCAGTCTTCAGTGTCACATGATTTTTCAGAAATCATTTGGTAGTTAATTATCATCAATTATTATTGCCTATTATTATTTCTAATAACTACTTGTATTTTATATTAATCATAATGTTATTATTTAGACTGTTAGCAATAGTTGTTAATATAGTCAATATTAGTCAGTAATAGTTGTTAGCGATATTGTCAATTTTGAGTTTCAGTTTTTGCTGCTTAATATTTTTGTTGAAAATGTTATTCATTATTTGAATAGAAGGTTCAATAGAACAGCATTTATTTGAAATAAAAATCATTTGTAACAAAACTATCTTTACTGTTACTTTTGATCAATTTAATGTATTCTTGCTGAATAAAATTATTGAAATTAAGCAATAATATTAAGCAAAGTGTTTTCAACATAGATAATAATAATATGTATTTTTTCAATCAGAATGATTTCTGAAGGATCATATAACACTGAAGACTGGAGAAATGGCTGCTGAAAATCAGTTTTGCCATCACAGAAATCAATTACATTTTAAAATAGAAAGTAGTTCTTTTAAATTGCAGTAGTATTTAAAAATATGATTGTTTTCACTGTGTTTTCACTCTCAGCAAAAAAAGGTACAAAAGCTGTCACTGGGGCGAATTTAATTTAATAGTAATAAAAATAAACTAAATTAATAATATTATATTTTACAAATATTAAATGTGTTATAATAACTATTTAATATGTATTGATTATGGCATAAAACATCATCATCAACAACAATAATAATAAAAATATATCAGTTAATTGTTATTATCATATAAAAAAACTACATTTAATTTAATAATAATAAAAAACTAAATTAATAATATATATTTTTATAAACAAAATGTGCTATAATAACCATTTAATATTTAATGATTATATATAAAACATCAACAACAAAAATAATTGTAATAATAATTACAAAAATTACAGTTAATTGTCATTATCATATACAAAAAAATAAATTTAATAATAATAAAAATAAACTAAACTAAATTAAATAAACTAAATATATTTTATAAACATCAAATGTTTTATAATAACTATTTAATGATTATGGTATAATATATATTTATTAAATTACGATTATATTTTTATGTGTAACTGAAAACAGACATATGTGACAGGTCAGTTAACAACTATGCATCATAATATTTCCCCCAAAAAACATTACCTCAGCCATCAAAATTCAGAGAAATTCTTTCAAACGCACTTTACTCAAGTGCTAAAGACTCCACCTTTCTAAACAACTTTGATTCAAATACACAGTTACAGGGGCAGAGGTCTGATTCTGTTAAATCAAGGTATTCTGACTTGACTGTCCAGTGACACTAACAGACTTATCATCTACCTGCTCATTTAGTGCACGAGCATAAACGGTGAGGAACGACAAAATGCCATATGGTTATAAGTAAAGGTCAGCCTCCAAAAGCAGATGGTGGTCTGAACAATCCCCTCTCTGGGAGTCAGTCAGCTTAGACTGATACGATCTGCAGACTCAATGCAGGTGTTTCCCTGAGAGCAGGACCGAGGGGTGCGGCCAGATAAAGCCATTCACACACACACACGCCTGCTACCATCTGATTAGAGTTAGCCAGCTGTCCTCTGTGACGGGTAGAGCCTGTAACATGATGACACCCCTCCGTCCACAAACCATTTTCAGAGGGAGGGTCTGAGGGGAAATTCAAGGCCAGATGGCAAGAGACCGTGACGGACAGTCTTTTCTTTTCCAGTGGACACACCCCTCATCCCGCCAAAACCGCTACGATTATTTAGAGAAATCAGTTCTGAGAGGAAAGTCACGGACATGATCAGATGGACCAAAATTATACTTGATAAACTTGAAAACAATAAGGTAAAAATTAAATATACTCAGTAAGCCCGGTCACCACTATGACTTTTCAGGTCAAACTTTATTCCTAAAGCACATTTAAAAACAACAGAAGTTGAACCAACCACTAAAATTTAAGAATAAAGTTTAACCTTTAAAAGAGAGAATTTTATATATATATATATATACACACACACACACACATTAATATTAAAATAATAATAATAATAATAATTGTTATTATTGTTATTACTATAATAACGAGTCACAAAATTCAGCATAAACATTCTTTAGAATCAAATTTGAAGTGAAAATTAAATTATTATTTTTTTTTATTACATGTTTCTGGTCTTTTTGTGTGCAGTTTATCAAAGAAATGCTTTGCTTGGCTTTTATAAAAATAAAATAAAATAAATTAAAATAAAATAAAATGCAGTTTATCAAAGAAATGTTTCTCTTTGTAAGCTTTTATGAAAAAAATTAAATTAAATAAAATAATAAAATAAAATGCAGTTTATCAAAGAAATGACAAATAAACAAGTTTATAACACTAAACTTAAAAAAAACAAAAAAACAATGGGGGCCACAGGTTAAAATCAAGACCTGCCCTAAATTTATTCTCTTTAAATGTTGTTTTACTCCGTAACACTTCACATGATGAATGTAAAATGGATTCTGAATGTGTATCACTGTCAAACAGAAGGAAGCACTGGAACTAAGGACAGGGCTTGATGTTAAAAGCCCTGAAAGTGTGTATACTTCTGAAAGTCCGGTATAAAGAGCTCTAGAACGCTGAAAGCTTCTCTTCCTGCGATAGAAAAAAACTGGAAACACAGAGTGGAAGGACTCAGTTTGGAGCTGTTTTCTTTAATGGGAGCAATTAAGCATGCTTCCTGTGTGTGCGTAAGGGAGAGAAAGAGAGTGTGTGTGTGTGTGTGTGTGGACATGCAAGTGAGCGCAAGTGTGCTTGTCTGACTGTGTCCTAACATGGTGCGCTGGCTGGAAACATCACACCAGCCTGCTGGAAATCACACATGGAAAATCCAAACAACCTGTTTCTCTTTGTAAGCTTTTATGAAAAAAATTAAATAAAATAAAATAATAAAATAAAATGCAGTTTATCAAAGAAATGACAAATAAACAAGTTTATAACACTAAACTTAAAAAAAACAAAAAAACAATGGGGGCCACAGGTTAAAATCAAGACCTGCCCTAAATTTATTCTCTTTAAATGTTGTTTTACTCCGTAACACTTCACATGATGAATGTAAAATGGATTCTGAATGTGTATCACTGTCAAACAGAAGGAAGCACTGGAACTAAGGACAGGGCTTGATGTTAAAAGCCCTGAAAGTGTGTATACTTCTGAAAGTCCGGTATAAAGAGCTCTAGAACGCTGAAAGCTTCTCTTCCTGCGATAGAAAAAAACTGGAAACACAGAGTGGAAGGACTCAGTGTGGAGCTGTTTTCTTTAATGGGAGCAATTAAGCATGCTTCCTGTGTGTGCGTAAGGGAGAGAAAGAGAGTGTGTGTGTGTGTGTGTGTGTGGACATGCAAGTGAGCGCAAGTGTGCTTGTCTGACTGTGTCCTAACATGGTGCGCTGGCTGGAAACATCACACCAGCCTGCTGGAAATCACACATGGAAAATCCAAACAACCCCAAATGACCTCTCGCTCACTCCCTCTCAAACTCTATCTCGCTCTCTCCCTCATTTAGTTTTGCTTGATAAAGTTACCGTGTGCAAACTTCATGAAGGGTGAGCTCAAAATGGAGTTTATTTATCTGCCAAGGTAAACTTGACAAGCAAATGACTTTTAGATTGAAGAGAGAAACTTGTATTACAAAGGCACACTGACTGAGCTAATGTGTGTTTAAATGTGATGATGATCACTTACATCAAAATAAGATGTATGGTTTCAATTATTCTATTTTCAATGAGCCCTTTTGCATTTGTAGCAACAGCACAAAATGTTTTGGAGTTGAAGTCTTGTTCACAAGAAACTTTTTCTACCATCACTGTATATACAGTTTTACAGTAACTGCCACTAAAAAAAAAAAACCCTAGGGAAACATGGTTAATCAAAACTGAAATCGTGATATGGCTTTATTGTCATATTGTCGATATTGCGACTGTCAAATCGCAAAAGCTGCAATATAATTAAATACATTTCTGAGTAAACAAATGTTTCAGAGTGAAGCGTAGCACTGTTCATTTACACACAAGATGCTCATAATAATATTATCTCACAGTAAATGCTGCTAAAATACAATTATTATTATTAGTAGTAGTAGTATTTTATTACTAATACTAATTATTATTATTATAAATAAAAAAAAATAAAATAAAATAAAATATGCATCTATAAAACAACTTTCCTCTTTGGATGACATCACAGAGGCTGTTCAAGTTATAATAATAATAATAATAATAATAATAATAATAATAAACTATCTAGCCAAAAGACATCACCCCCAAATCCCACTCATTACTAAAATAAATTAAAAAATAAATAAAATAAAAAATAAAATATGCAGCTCTAAAAAAAACATTCCTCTTTGGATGACATCACAGGCTGTTCCAGTTTCAAAATAATAATAATAATAATAATAATAATAATAATAATAATCTATCTAGCCAAAAGACATCACCCCCAAATCCCACTCATTACTAAAATAAATTAAAAAATAAATAAAATAAAAAATAAAATATGCAGCTCTAAAAAAAACATTCCTCTTTGGATGACATCACAGAGGCTGTTCAAGTTTCAAAATAATAATAATAATAATAAACTTTTTAAAATTGTATCTTAAAATCATAATTTAAAAAAAAGTCTAGTCAAAAGACATCACCCCCAAATCTCGCTCATTTTATCATCCATCAAATGAAACTCATACATACCATTGCTTAGAAAAGCAATAGCACACCTCCTCAGCAAGCTGCACGATCTTAACTGACAACAAATAAGTCACAATATTTCAAAAATCATTCATGCTTCACATACAAAATCACGACCAGTTAAAAAAAAGATTTTCAGTGCAGAAAAGAATAAAATACACTAATGAGGAACAAAAGTTTTTTTTTTTTTTTTACAGCTCCCACCGAGCAACAATAATATGTATTGTGCGGCTCAAGGACTCTCTGTAACATGACATCAGTGTCTGTTTCAATCACTCATCCATCTCAAACACTTAAGAGGTGTGAGGATGAAGCATGCTGTGTCCTGCCTCCTAACTGGCTCTCAGTGAGGTAACATCCAGGCCTCTCACACCTATCAAAGCCAAATGAGAACATTAATGCGCTTCAGACAGGACTCATTTCTTGTGTCCATACGGTCTTCCAGGAGTCCGTAGCTCCTTGCACTAAGCCCCTTTTTCAAATTCACACGCCGTCCCCTGAGAACCATGATTAAACTCTGTACCTCTGGGAAAGAAAATGGGCAAAATTACTTCTTGGACCCATTTTATGCAACACAAAAGAAGCAAAGTGCAGGTTTAAAGTGGGAATATACATAGTTCTTTCGCAGACCTTGAAAAGTAAAGACTTTTTTAAAAACGCCCCACATCCAGGGACCTCCTCTGGAGCACAATACAGCTCTAAACACAAAAGCAATGTCCTGTGTGATTCTGCAAACACTTTCAGATAACACCTGTTTCCCACCTGAATCCCTCCTTTTCCATCAAACCACATCTCACACTGACAAGCTTCCTGCGCCTTTATCATACTATCTAAACATCCCGTCGGTGGAGGTGTGGTGCTTTGTCATTCAGAACTGGGATTTTGTAAGGGTTTAAAACATAATCAGATATTTAAGCACAGTGAGTAAGCACTTATGGGTGTATTGTAGCTATAATTTTCAGTAACACCATCTCACTTTTTCATTTTAAAACTATTTTAATAATGATTTTCAATCACAAGAGATAAAATCTAATATTACAATAACACGAGTTTGGTGACTAAAGTGTACTGTTCAATACAAAATCTTTTTTTTTTTTTTTTAGCTGTGGTGCTGACATGGGCAACATGAGTTTGAATCTGGCTCGCAACATTTATTGTTCCTCAACTTTTCTCCTTAACTTTACTGTCACCTATTAGGGATGTGCGAAACCACAGATTTGCAAAATCAGCTAGTTGGTTTATGGCCAGAACGACTAGTTTTAGTTGACCAATCTGTTTTAAGGAAATCCTAAATAATTAGGTTTGTTTTTAGGTAGTTTTATTCACATCAGTTGGACACTTTATTAGGGGATGTTAACATTAAACATGCTATTTGTTTGCTATTTATTAACTAAATAATAATCATTAAAAAACGAAACAAAAATAAACAGTACCATTATATAATTGATTATAAATAATATTAATAATAATAATAATATAATTAATCAATTAATGGTAAGTAAATAAATAAATTGATTAATTAATTTATTATTTATTTATTTTATTCTAAAACTACAGGACTTTACTAACCCCAATATATTCATTACAATTGTTAGTTCGTATAAAATAAATAAAAAGAGAGGCAAAAAGGCTAAAAGTAAAATCTTTTTTTCATTTTTCACTGATTTAAATTAACGTGTATGTCCATTGCTTGTCTTTCATCTTTGAAAATAAACAAAAAATACCTTAAGAAAAGTGTGTGGGGGTTTGTTTTGTGTTTTTGGATGGCCGTTTCATGTACTTCTGCTGATGGCAGAGACTCAACGGCATACTAGTTAGCCAGAACTGAATGACGATAACTCCCATAACCACGAGTTTCCCCTGCGGAACGTGATATAGCCCAAACTGGCACTAGAGTCTCAGAGCGGGTCTGTTATCCCATTGTTAAAGACACAGCTTAAAATCCTCCGAGGCACACATCATGTTCACAAAGCCCATCACTGCCTGAGCACACCAGTCTATTCATAATTTTACACTCACAATTTGCCATTATGAAATGCAGAAAGACATGGTGCTGTAAGGTAAAATTATACGAATCAGGCTCTGTTTGCATTAATAGAGCTGCACACAAAATGTCCTTTAAATTAAATTAAATAAAAGTTATTTTGCACTTTAACACACCCAGCAAGCACAAATACGGCACTAAAATGCCCTTCAAAGAGTGCAGCAACTGAATAGCATTAATTTTAGGTTTTGTATATATTTACAAACATATGCTAAACATCTTAAAGCAGATTTTCATAGATTTCAAATTATAAGTCATAAAAACATGTGCTAAATGTTGTTTGAATATCTAACAGTAAATACTTCAAAAATGAAATTTTCAGAACGAATCAATGGCAATACACAGTGTGGCTACTTATAAAATAATAAAATAAAATAAAAAAAATAACAAATACACAACATGATAATTCAAGATCAAATAATTTATTATACAAGAAGAAAGAGACTATTGACTAGGGTGGGTGATATGTAGGGCTGCCAAAAAAA
>NW_015539924.1:398258-399169 GCF_001515605.1 Sinocyclocheilus anshuiensis
TGTTTAGAAAGCCATGTAAAATTAATGCAAGTTCAACTTTAGAAAAAACGTATCTCGAGACTTTATGGCGGGTTTTTTCCCCATCTGACTGCAACTCGTGTTTTTAAATGAAAAATGTACTCCGTGTGATTGGTTTTCGGCCCTTTGTATTAAACTATGCATACATACATGATGCTGTTTTGTTTATAGTTGTTTAAGCAACTTAATTAATTATAATTGGTTTATAAACATTATGCACTTTTTTTTCACGGATAGTCATGTTATCTTATGCTCGATGCGCCCTCTTGTGGCCTCAGGAGAGAAGCCAAAAGCTTTTCTTTACCCTAACTGAAATTATGCATTTTAAATTCGAATATAATTCGAATTTTGATCATATTTAAGCACAAAATTCTAATTTAGTTTTTCAGCCATTTTGACAGCCCTAGTGATATGACCAATATCTTATCTCACGATATGAGTAATTTTATTTCACGAGAATGATACATCACAATATAGTTATTTTTGCTTTAAATGAGGTCTTTATGCTTTAAATTAGGTTAAAAAAAAAAATCAAAATTTTTAGATACTATAGAAATTTGGTATTTCTTGTCACCAGTGTCAACATCACAAAAAACTAGCTAATACTAGCCTAAAAAAAAAACTCAAGCTCACTAAAAAAACAGTCAGCGATTAAATAAGTATAAGAAACTAACTACAAGCAAAAGGACAATAACTACAGTAGAACAAATAAAAAAGAAATGCTACATACAATGCATAAAGTAATCAAATTAATAAAAAAAATATTGAATATTCTTCACTGTCTAAATTAAATATATTTTTCTTCTTATTGAAGTTACAAAAGTTAAAGTTAGTCAAGAGCAGTGGGAGATTTTCTCTCTTTTGTGGTTTGATTAACATGAATGACAGACAGC
>NW_015539924.1:399294-412398 GCF_001515605.1 Sinocyclocheilus anshuiensis
CAGGAATATTAGACTGCTGTCACTTTAAGAGCTGCCCGGATCCAATATACTGTTACACGTTTTCTTTCTCAGCTGTTTGCTTTCACTTGCAAAGACAGGCATTTTACTAAAATATATACGACCACAGAATGGCCAAGTATGTTAGTTGTGCTTGCAAACGATACAATACATTTCTTAAGTGCAGGTGGATATGGATGCCGGAATATAAAACACTTGAGAAATATTAATTGGCTGAGATTATGTTAAGTCCTCACAGTATGTCCCCTCAGAAGTGAAACCAGTGTGATTAGATCTTTCTTTCATCGAACCCAGCGGGGAACTGTCAAATCTACTTATGGCATGCTTTCTCTGCCTAAAATAAGTACTAGCAAAGCAGAGCCAAATGGTTTATGATATCAGAGTCGACAGAGAGGGCACTGATCTCACAAAAGAGAAAAAAAGAGAAAAACCATGCAACAAACAGCCAAATTTACACTAAAAAACAGAAGAAAAGAAAAGATTTGTGGGAAAAACAAGTGTTTTGTTCACCTGTGAAACCACATGGCAGCTGCCACAGCGTTTTGTACCATTTATAGCAAAAACTTGAACTCTTTGACTCGAGTCCAGTTTTCGTGCCTCTCTGAGGCTAAGGAGCCCCCTCAGGTAAACAGTGAGATAAGCTGAGCCATGACACAAGGAAAAAAACTACATATTGTTTTGAAACGAAAGGCAGTTGCTATAGGGACGGCTGCTAATTAAACACACGGCGCTGACAGACCTGGAGAGCGGCAGGACTGGGGACCGGGATCTTGTATGGGTCTGTGATGGGTACGTGCAGATAAATTAAATATCATACAGTTGCTATGGACGATGAAATAACGAAGGTGATGGCAAGCGCGAGGCTAAGGAATGCTACACAAACGGCAGCGTAGGAGGTGACAGGTTTGCCTCAGCGACCCAAGAAACCCCCCACGAACACCAGCCAATTTATTAAGAAGGAAATGCCTGAAGGAAAAAATGACTGTGGTCATGGGAACAAACAGGTGTCTGTTGGGAAAGAATTGTCCTTTTTTGGCATTTAACTTTTTTAATAAGGTTCAAATTTTAAAGAAAATCTAAAACATCCTTTGTGTGAGAAATGCGTTTATGGGATTATGAAAGTCTCTTGTGCTACACAAAAAAATAAAAAAAATAAATAAATAAATAAAGTTAATCTATAATTGCATTATATAAGTAATAATAATTGCTGTAAAGATATTTTATTTTTTAGGTAATGCAGTAGGTTATGTTAACAAATTCAACCTTATTGTAAAGTTTTTTTTTTTAAGACTTATTTTTGCCTTTTTTTTTTTATGTAGAGGAGACAGGAAGTGAAGTGGGAGAGAGAGAGGGGGGCGGGATCTGGAAAGGTCCTCAAGTCGAACTCGGGATGCCCGTAGCGCAATTGCACAATACGTCGGCACACTGCCCACAAGGCTTTTGGCGCAGACTCTTATTGTAAAGTTTAACCAAGATTTCAAAGGAAAGGTTTCAAAGGAACAGTAGAGCATGGTGCTTCCAACACCAAGGTTGTGGGTTCGATTCCCAGTGAATGCATGACTTGAATGCAATGTGAGTCGCATTGGATAAAAGTGTGTGCCAATTGCATAAACATAAATGTTTTAAAAGAAAAGAAAATTGGAAAAAGGCAAAGGAAATGGCAAGTTGGATTCGAACCTGCATCCCCAGGCGGGCTGCAACCATGAAAAAAAACACTTTCGAAATAGCAGCACTTTTATGATTTATAAGCTTGTCCACCTTTTCCATCATGCATCCGGATTTTACAACTGTTTGGTTTCCGAGTTGTTCCTAATAAAGACAGCTGGATACAAGTCCAAGCAGTGTGAGGAGGCTTCATTTTGGACAAGGCCAAGAGCATGTTCAATATCCTAAGAGAAAAGAAAATCAGTATTCCCTCTTTCCATGACATCAGCCCAGCCGGGAGTTTGAGGGAGGAGTGGAGGGGAGGGGGGAAGCTTTGGGGAATGAGGTGGAGGGGATTGGGAGCGCAGCTGGTGTCAGCCGCACGACCATCTGCTCCTAACTAATGGCTGAATCACGCTGAATTTACAACAGAACCCAGGACAGCCAGCCTGCTCCATCACCTGGCCCGCTGGAGTCCTGTTTTTCCAGTTTCAGAGGCCCGACGGACCTCATCGTCTCACCCTGAGGACAAACAACTAACAACTTCCCTGAGAACTTTCTGATGAGCCTGTTCCCCGCCAACCTCAACAAACAACTCACGATTACGAGCAGTCAAAACAAGCTGCAATGGCAGTCATAACGGTACATAGCTAGTCAAAATACGTAGGTCTGTTTGTAAAACCTCTATATTTAAAGTCAATTTGATTTCAAAGTTGTGCTCATTTGGTTGGTTCAATTCAAACTTGAAAAGCAGGTCTGGTTTATGTGAACTCTGGATACAAACTCAAGTTCTGACCGAGCAATCAAACCAATGGTTGCAGTTTTTTCAACTCACCATACATTTTCCCCTCATCGGACAGGATGATTTTCCGTCGTCCGCAGGGTGGGTAGATGGCCAGGGCCTCCTGGAAGCTCTGCTCAATGTCAGGGCTCCACACGCCCTCAGCTTCGTTGTCCATGGGCTTATCGGCCGAGTCACTCATCCTCTCGATATCCTCGCCGGCACTTTCACTGCCGCTCCAGCTGCTGGGATCCATGGCAACAGCTGGGATCACAGAGCCCGAGCCTGGAGAACTCTAGGCACACTGACCTGGGAAGAGCAACCAATAAAAAAAAAAAAACAAGCAAATGATTGGTCGTTTAACTTTCTGCAAAGAGCTAAGATAAGTCTTTGAAAACAGCAATTCAAACAGGGGTGAACAGGAAGAAAAAATGAATTATAGAATTACCATATTAGTATTTATAATGGTTTTTCAAGATACTTCAAAGAATACCATAGTATTACCATAATGCGATCATTATGCAGTACAAAATCATAGTAATTGAGTATATTATTTATAAAAATTCAGGTTATTTTTAAAAATGTAAAAACAATTTTTTAAAATTGTTACTTGGAATAAAATAAATGTGAACTGAAATAAAAATAAAATAGGGCTTTTTTTTTTTTATATATATTTCAGCCATTTGCCAAGTTATACGATTTTTACAACTAAAACTAATGACAAAAATAACAAAATTACTAATATTTTAACTGAAATAAAAATGAAAACAGAAAATATAAAAACAAAACTATAACAGTATCTCACTGATACTAAAAAAAAAACAGATCAAATATAATGAAGACTCATTTTGCACTACTAAGATTTTCATCCAATCAGATGCTCTCTAGAATAAGAATGTCCCACCCTTAATAACAACTTACTAGCAAATCATGGCTTATGGCTGTGACATTCTAAACTCTATTGGCTACTTCAAACTTCCTGCTTAAAAAGGAAATGCATCTATACAGGGAAGAAAACTGGGCCTGTTAAACAATGCCATCGCATCTTCAAAAATGGCCTGTTTACAACTTCACACAGTGAATCTATTTGCGGTTAGGAAATGAAAAAAATCATTAATGCTGAGCACATTAAATACAATTAAAACATTCTCTCATCACCCATAAAAAACATCAAACCAAAAGCTAAAGATCAACACATGATTGAAAGCCCATGAAGGAAATGAGAAAACACATAAGCCACGCTAATTTAGGAGTGGCACTTATGCTAAACCAACAGCTGCTGTCTTAGAAATGAACACTTACAAGCTGGCAATGATGTCAGACCAGCTTTTAAATTTGTGGTAGAAGATTGCTGAATGACAAATGTTGATCCTGTAGCTTATAAGAGAGAGAGTGATTAACCCAAATCACTCCTACGAGTCACTGTCTTTAGCATTAGTGCCACACAGTACATTTCATGTTAAAGGAAAACTGCTTGCACAAAAACGCTGCGGCTAATCGCAATCTCATTAGAACCATTACGCTACAAATCAAGGAAACACTGGAAAAATCTGGCATCCTATTGCAGCCAACTGCTCAAATAAACAGCCAAGAGCGCTACGACATCAAACGCGTGTGTGCGTATGACTTTGAGGTAAACCATGAAGTGTTAAAACCGTAGAAATCTCATCTAAATGGTCACACAGAGTGATTGCTAACTACAAAACTTGAGTTTTCAAGTCACGTCTGGCCTAGCGGCTACGCTAATTGGGGAAATGCCCAGTCAAAACAGTGCTGCCTATTGTAGAACTACAAGCATGTGTTTCCTGTCAAATTTGAGCAGGCTACACTTCACAATGTGTTAATGTGTGTCTACAAAGTGTTGGAAACTTGTGAAAAAGACGTACACTTTAGATACTTTTAAACAGAGTATATATTATAGTTTAAATTTATATTAAATGCAATCATGCAAATATTAGAGTGTTTTTTGACAATTAAGTAGGGATATCTTCAATTGTCTTTGAAATGTGGTTAAAGTTTACTACCGAACATACTGACAAGCATTTATGGTAAACTAAAACTCTACTTTAATGTAAACTCTATTAAAACTTGCATGGCATGTTTTTAAATATATTTGTAATTACACATTTGTAATAATGAAGTTGCAATTTAATACATTTATTAGCTTTAAATGTAATGCCAAATAACACACTACAGTTAAAATTCTAATCAAGTATGCTAGTGAACACCTAAAAATAAGTGTACTTTTTTACAGCAGGACAAAAGATTAAAACATACGGATTTATAATGTGCTTTACATTCTAGTACTTTACTTTTAATTTAAATAACATTATATATTGTCTGCAAGTACAGTTTTGTAAGTATACTTTTAAAACATGAAGTCACATTCAATACAATTAGTGCACTTTCTTTTTGTCTCCAGCTATTCTAATTGTGAAAGCTTACAATATAATTAGCTGTATATAAAAATAATATCATCAATTGCAAGTCCCCATTTGGGTAGCTAAAGGTCTGTGAAAAAGTGTGTGACTGGGTGTCTCACTAACACTTCACAGTGAATGTTTCTTTTTTTGC
The DNA here is from genome assembly GCF_001515605.1 of Sinocyclocheilus anshuiensis. NCBI lineage: Eukaryota > Metazoa > Chordata > Actinopteri > Cypriniformes > Cyprinidae > Sinocyclocheilus > Sinocyclocheilus anshuiensis. The sequence goes on from NW_015539924.1 coordinate 404,312, forward strand.
CGTACTAAATGCTGACGTTGGTTAAAAAAAAACCCTCACTTGTACTGCTGAGAGAGAGTGATAAAATTTGTGCATGTTGCAAACTGCTAAATGCTTGGGCTCTTAAACATCATCTCCCTGACTTGGAGATGAACTCAACAGTAATCACTTCCAGCACAGTCATGTATGCACTTTTGGCTTTGCCCACAATTACACTGCAATCTGTAGTTTTCCACTTCTGGCAAATCATGGAAACACTTACCGAATACAGTATTTGTACATTCAGTGCACTATATCAGAGTGCAAACGTTTTGTTGAGCTCTATGCGTCTATTTCATGCCAAGGTTTGCTTTCATGCTGATCTTGCGCATTATCAGCAGACCAAACCAGAAGTCCATGCTATAATTACTTGAATGGTAATATCTCGGATATCTGACAGATTCTACATGAGTTTTGAATTAGCATCAACAAAAGCAGGCTGGTGGTTTGGACTGCAGAAGATTAAAGAGAGCCTGAGTGTGATGGTTTAATCGGGGAGAGAGAGAGGCGACTCTCGACACACCACACATCCTCCCTGTAATTTACAAGACTTCACACTTCAAAAGAGAAAGAAACTCTATAAGAAAGAAGCCATATGAAAGGCAAAAGAAAGAAACTAAAGAAACAAATAGCCTACTTGTTTAGCAGGGATGGCTGACTATTCGATTAGTTGTCCAACAACCAACTAATTGATTAGTGGAGTTGACTAGTTTCTCTTGATTTTTCCTGTATTTTTAGTATTGATATTTTTAGTAGTTAAAGCCTGTTCACACAAATGACGATAACTATAATGATAACTGTAAAGCTTTAATAATCATTTTAGTTTCATGAGAAGTCCACAACTCAACTATAATGATAACGACACAGAGGAACAGTATCATTGGAATCACTTTCAGAATGCTTTTTTTTCCAGTTGATAAATGATTAAAAACCCTGACAGCCAATCAGAATCCATTTGACTTTAAAGAGCTTGATTTAAAGCGGCAGATGACAAAACTGAAGCACGCGCTTATATAATTAACAGAACTTATTGTCCGTTGGTGTGCACGCTAATATAGTTATCATTATAGTTATCTTTATAGTTATTGTTCTTGGTGTGAACGGCCTTAATCAAAAAATGTTTAAATCATTCTACTTCTATAAGAACAGTGAAGTCTATAACTCAACTACAACATTAACGACAGAGGAAAGATATAGTTGGAATCACATTCAGAATTATTTTTTTAAGCTAATGAACGATAAAAACATTGACAGCAAATCAGAATCCACTCGAATTTAAAGAGCTCAATTTAAAGCGACAGATGACAAAACTGCAGCACGCGCTTATAATAAACAGAACATTATCGTCTGTTGATGTGGACGTATATCTAGAGTTATCGTTTTTGGTATGAATGGGACTTTAGAGTAAGGTTTTAATTGGCATGGCTTTAATTAGCATAGCTATTAGCTTGCTATGTTGTAGCTGTTGGACGGTTGCGTGGTAATTTATTTATTTATTTTTTGAAAAAGTTGTGTTTTTAAATGTATCCACTTTATACAGTGGGTACGGAAAGTATTCAGACCCCCTTAAATTTTTCACTCTTTGTAGAAGATTTTGGGAATTGCATTGCAAACTGTTTTATGAGCATCCCACCACCTGCGTTACATTTTTAAGTTTGCGTGTCAAGTTTAAAAAAAGTACAACTATGCATCTTAGGCTACGTCCACACGAAGCCAGAGCTTTCCCTATCCGATCTTTTTTTTCCCTTCGGCTCACCATGAAACCGACACAAAACGGTGTAGTATACATGCCAGACCAGTATGTGGCGCTGTAATTCTGCCACAGAGATGCACTAAAAATTGAGAAGACTTGGACTATGCGCATAAACCGGTATACAAACGAACATGGAACAATACATTTATTAATCTGTGCTAATGTTAGTTATTAATCTGTCTTTAATAAAAAGACAATCGTTCGGTGTTTGTTCATGTTTTTGTTGCTGTTACGTGACGTAGCGGTGTCTGTTTTTTTTTGTTTGTTTTATTGCAAACAATTCAGAGTTGACATTAATGAATAACAACTTTGCATACATTACACATAATGTATCAACAATACATCCAATGTCATCTGAACATATGGAAGAGAAGAGAAGAAAAAAAAAAAAGAAGTTACGTAGCGGTGTCTGTTTTTTTTTGTTTGTTTTATTGCAAACAATTCAGAGTTGACATTAATGAATAACAACTTTGCATACATTACACATAATGTATCAACAATACATCCAATGTCATCTGAACATATGGAAGAGAAGAGAAGAAAAAAAAAAAAGAAGTTACGTAGCGGTGTCTGTTTTTTTTTGTTTGTTTTATTGCAAACAATTCAGAGTTGACATTAATGAATAACAACTTTGCATACATTACACATAATGTATCAACAATACATCCAATGTCATCTGAACATATGGAAGAGAAGAGAAGAAAAAAAAAAAAGAAGTTACGTAGCGGTGTCTGTTTTTTTTTGTTTGTTTTATTGCAAACAATTCAGAGTTGACATTAATGAATAACAACTTTGCATACATTACACATAATGTATCAACAATACATCCAATGTCATCTGAACATATGGAAGAGAAGAGAAGAAAAAAAAAAAAGAAGTTACGTAGCGGTGTCTGTTTTTTTTTGTTTGTTTTATTGCAAACAATTCAGAGTTGACATTAATGAATAACAACTTTGCATACATTACACATAATGTATCAACAATACATCCAATGTCATCTGAACATATGGAAGAGAAGAGAAGAAAAAAAAAAAAGAAGTTACGTAGCGGTGTCTGACTAGGGGCGAGACGTGGGCTGATGACGTCATCGTTTCAGAAAATATACGGATTCGCTGTCCACACGAAAACGCAAGGGTGGCGTTTTCAGATTTATCCACTCGGAACCGGTTTCAAAAAATATTGGTTTCACTCTCCCAAAACGCCGGATCCATGTGGACGAAACGCCTATACGATACAAAATTTATGCGTATACAGCTAAACGCGTCTCCGTCTGAATGGGGCATTAAAGGGACAGTACGCTAAAAAAATTCGGTTACCATTTACTCACCCTTGCATTGATTCAAACCTGAGAAAAAATGTCAGTGGGGACCAAAAATGAAACATTTTTTAAAATATCTTCTATTGTATTTCGTAAAAGAAAGGATTGGAACAACATGAGGGTGAGTAAATGATGGCACAGAGAACCATCCATTTAAACTAAACACATCGTGCATCACAATCAAGTTCTCTCAAAAAAAAAGACATTTGCACAAGCCGTCAGCTTTGGACGTCAGGACAACTCTCTGTGTTTCGTTATGAGTGCACATGTAACATCCCATAATTCCCGGCTGTGAGGCGGCAGTGGGTCCACCCGGGCGCTTCTGCTGTAGTAGAGTGCCAGTCAAAGCCAAGATGTTGTGACTGCTGCAATATGGCAGTGCTTGATGCTGGAGAGCGCAGTGCTTGTGCCGGGGCCTCAGTGGCAGATGGAAGGCCGAGATTAGTCATGCAACAATGTACTGTGGTCACACTTACAATACACTTCACCCTCCAGGCAGCTTCAACCGGCCAAACGAAAGGCATGGGTGCAATCCCACACAAACTGGGAGGCACACATCCACCCCAGGCAGCTGTCTCGCTCCCTCTGGTCTACTCGCGCTGCCAACAGATGAGGGTATCTCACAGTATACGTGTGTACACTTGTGTGTGTCAATGTCCATGGGCGAGAACACCACTAAAGCGCCAGCTTGTTGTAATTAAATGTAATGATATGCATATGAGTACAGACAGTGTTTGCGTGGGGTCTCATTTGTGTCGCAATGCTAGCGAACTCTCCTGCAAGTGTCTGAATCACAAAATCTGCTTTATTCGATTCCAAACCATCACGCTGGGCTCTTTAAAGCGTTCACAGGAGCCACTTACTCTCACTTCATTACCAAATGAAGCTGTAATCGAACTGCCCGGCTCTCGTCTGCACATTAGCGGCTCCCTATTGATGAAGTTGGCAGCCGGGTCGACAGAAAACCACTACATTTCCGCCTGCCTCCACTTTGTGGCTTCGGTTAGTTTAAATGTATTAAAGAAACGGTTTACCAGGAATTACAGTCGTACCTTGTGTTAGATGTTCGAAATTGCCCTGTATTTAGTTAAAGGTAAGTAACAACTGGACTGTTTCTGTGCACGTACAGTGAGGGGTTTTTAAACTGGGACCTAGAGAGAGAAAAAAAAAGATAAAGTTGAAGTTGAGAGTGAAAAAATGACAAAATATATTCCAACAGAAAATATATATAAAGAAATATTATAATTACTCTGCATTTATATTTGTTTCTACACAACATTAGAATAAAAAAAATTAGAATTAAAACAATTTCCATTTTATTAAAATGAATTTGCGTATCACTTATAACACATATAAATGATTCATAATCATTTATATTTATATTTTTGTTTGTGATATTTTCAGTTATGTAGCTCTAGACTAGAGAGAAAAAAAAATAAGATAAAGTTGGAAAGAATTTCACAAAACAATTAAACAATTTCACTTATAAAACTTATAACACTATGAGATTCATATTCATTTGTATTTATATTTATTATATTTATAAATACTTATATTCATAAATATTTATATATTTCTGTTATTTTCAGTGTTACGCCAATCTTAAAGGTGCTTTGGAATTATATTTTTTCTTAAAAGAATAAAAAAATAAAAATTAAAAATGTTTCTAAATGTGTTGAAAAATGTAAAATCTAAAATGAAACAAAAAAAACCTTAATATAAAATAATTATTTTAATAAATATAATGTTTTCATATTTTTGGCTTTAATGCAACAATGTAGCTAAAGAATAATAAAAAATATTTTTCTAAACAAAATATTGTCTATAATACGTTTGCGACATTATAAATAATACATTAAAATATATAACTGCCTTCATATTTTCAAAGGATCTTCACATTTGGGGGTCCTTGCCACTGAAAAGTTGAAAAACTCCTGATATATACACATGTAACAAAAGGTACAACATAAAATATTTGTTAATTATATCAATGAATGTTCATTTCAACAACTTGAAGAGACAATAGTGAACAAAAACGATCTGATTTCAGTGTAAAACAACAGAAAAAAAGAGCATAGTTGTAACTACTACATGCTCCATTCAATTAAACAAAACAAATGGTTGCAATAACCCTCGTAAGCCTATTCCACTTTCATAACATGAGCTACATTGGACATAACGGAGAAGGCTTATTAAGTTATTAAACGAAGACATAATGAACGAAGGGTTTTCATATATCCAGTGTCTGTAAGTGATCGCAAAGAGCCTTCCTCCAGTGCATTTCTAGCGGTGACACGAGATGCACGCACAATGCTATTAGTCTCTATATTACACTGTCATCAGCCAGGAAATTCAATTAAGAATGACCTAAAAATCCCTTCTTTCAGTCTTTCTCTGAGAGAGAGAGGCTTTTGCATTTCAATGGCATGTGTTGTATAGCGGCCAGCACATCTTGTACTGTGACTGTCAGTGTAGTATTTGCTTCGATGAAACCGTGTCCTTTTATTTCTGTGGAGGAACCACGCCAGAGAATCCTTCCTTAAAGAAAGACTGCAAAAAAAAAAAAAAAGCATGATCTGAGGAAGACGTCTTGAAGATGCAAGAAATGTGAAGGGTTCTTAAGAAAAGGGCTGTGGATCCTATTCAGAAAGATATGCAAAGAAGCATCTTTAATCAGAAAAATTTCAACCTTGTAATACATTTTCAGTGCCTTCAACTCTATAACCTGGCATGTGCTTCAAATAAATTATTCGTCATGCTGACGACTAAAGCGGGGGTCTTACAAAACATGCTAGTCTTTGAGAAACCATCTTTGAGATGACATTTTACCAATCTAAAGATGTACTATCCATGGCTTCATTCAACTGAAAAGAAACTGCACAGCTTGGCTCACTCGCTCCCCAGGTTATGACTTTATTCAATGCAATTTTGGAGGTCATACAAACGCGCTAATATCCAAGCAAAAATATGTCTGTGAATTGCACCGCATGGACTCCTAAGGGGCAGCAGGCATGTAAGCACCGTTGTTATTGCTTTCCCCGTGGCTATGTAATCCTCTCAACCAAGTGCTAATGACCCAAAAGTGACGGCTGGACTTCTGGAAAGTTATTGTCGAGTGGGCAGAGAAAGCTGGCTTGACCAAACAATAATGCTAGAAAGGTTTTGCACTCACTTTTATTCAAATTTAGCAACATGGAATCAGATGCAGTGAGTGTAGAAACAAATCTGATTTACACGAGTAAGACGTGTAAGAGAACAATGTGTGTGAGTGGTTGAGAACAATGACTAGTATTACATTTCTGGCTGATACTGATAAGCTGATTATTATTTTCATTTTAAGGCCAATGTTAAAATGTTATACTATTTTTGTCTATACATAAATAATTAAAATCATTTTAAATGTTACATGTAAATTTAGGCATCACAAAATTATAAAGTATGTTATGAAAAATCAATAAACATTTTGAGATTTTTTTTAAAGATTAAATTTAACAGTAATTTAAATATAAAAATAGAGGAAATTAGCATGCACAATTATATAACCAATATCTACTGGCATTGATGAAAAAAAAAAAAAAAAAAAAACCTTTTATATTGACATGGCCGATATTAACATTTCATATTACTTTGTCTATAAATGGATAAATAAATACATAAATTGTTTTCAAAGCTACAAGTGAATTTCAGGCATCACAACATTATAATTTACAGTATGAAAATTAGTTATTAATTTTAAGATTAGCTAAAGATTATATTTGTGTTAATAAATGATTAGTGTTGTCAAAAATAAATTTTAAGTGAGCATTAGATAAATGCTAAAAAAAGAGGAAATGAGCTTGAACAATAAATATCCAATATCTACATTGTAAAAAAATATATACATATTTTAAAATCAGTTTTAATAATCAACCGATAACCGCTAAATGGTCTATATTAAAACTGTATATTATTGTGTCTAAATAAATTGAAAATAAAACACTAAAATCAATCATTTAAATGCTACAATAAATGTAGGCATCATAATAATGTACATAAAACAGATATTTATTTTGAGATTAGCTGAAGATGATATTTAACAGTGTTCTGAAATTATTAGTGTAGTCAAAAATAAACTTTAATGGCAAAGGTAATTTAAATATAAAAATAAAGGAAATGAGCTTGAGCATATCCACAAACTCATAGAAAATAACCAAAACAATCCTAGGTTTTTATTTAGCACAGTGGCTAGATTAACAAATAACCAGACGCCACCCGATCTAAATATTCCCTCACAGTTTAATAGTAATGACTTTATGAATTTCTTCACTGAAAAAATAGATAAAATCAGAAATACAATAACAAATGTAGATTCTACAGCGTATAATACTTCAGCTTCATTCATCGCACCAAAAGATAAACTGCAGTGCTTTACAACTATAGGACAGGAAGAGCTAAATAAACTTATCACTGCATCTAAACCAACAACATGCCTGTTAGATCCTGTACCCACTAAATTACTGAAAGAGTTGTTACCTGTAGCAGAAGAACCGCTTCTCAATATTATTAACTCATCGTTGTCTTTAGGTCACGTCCCAAAACCATTCAAGCTGGCGGTTATTAAGCCTCTTATTAAGAAACCACAACTAGATCCTAGTGAACTGGCAAATTACAGACCCATCTCAAATCTTCCTTTTATGTCTAAAATTTTAGAAAAAGTTGTGTCTGCTCAATTGTGCTCCTTCCTGCAAAAAAATGATCTCTATGAAGAATTTCAGTCAGGTTTCAGGCCCCACCATAGCACAGAAACTGCACTTGTTAAAATTACAAATGACTTGCTTCTTGCGTCAGACCAAGGCTGCATCTCATTGCTAGTTTTACTTGACCTTAGTGCTGCGTTCGACACCATAGATAATGACATACTCATAGATCGATTACAAAACTATACAGATATTCAAGGGCAGGCTTTAAGATGGTTTAGATCCTACCCGTCCGATCGCTACCACTTTGTTCATTTAAATG
>NW_015539924.1:413069-424465 GCF_001515605.1 Sinocyclocheilus anshuiensis
ATGCTGTTCAGTTGCTTTGACACAATCTGTATTGTTAAAAGCGCTATATAAATAAAGGTGACTTGACTTGACTTGAACAATTAATACAATGTATAGCGGTAAAATTATTATTTTTTAAATCAGTTTTAATATCGGCCGATAACCAGGGCCGCATTAAGACCGCACTGGGCCCTGATCTATGACTTACTGCAGGGCCCCCCATCACAATAATGATATATATATATATATATATATATATATATATAGGGTACAATGTTCTTTGCGCGACCATTTCCAGATTACTCCAGAACAAAGTGAAGAGAGGTGAATGCAGACATACTGCCCTGCCGATAACCGATAAATGGATGATATTAAAACTGTATATTATTGGGTCTAAATAAACTTAAAATAAAACACTAAAATCAATCCATTTAAATGCTACAATAAATGTAGGCATCACAACATTTTAATGTACAGTATTAAAACATACTCATTTCGTGGTTAGCTAAATATTTTATTTAACAGTATTACATTTTTTGTGTTTTTAAAGAGTAACTTTAAGTGAGATTAGATGACGGCTAATGCCATTTAAAAATAATAATAAAAGGAAATGATCATGCATAATTAAATATAAAATATCAATATCAAAAAAGTAAAAAAAACAAAACTCTAATAAATCCCTAAAGATTCCTTCAAAAAAGTAAAACAAAACTATGCCAATAACCGATATGGTACAATATATTGTGCATCCCTAATTAAAACAAATGTTACATCACCTAATTAACATTCATGACTGCCACAGATATTATCTGTCACCTCCACATTCCTAAAATCTAATTGGTTGCTATAGGAACACTGATTTAAGATTATGGCCTACATAAATGTCCAAATTCAGTCGCTACAGTGCCAGAGGCCATGTACAAAATACACTTCCTTGAAGACAGTCCAGGAGCGGACCAGCTTCCTCCCCAGTATTGTGGGGCAGACATGTTCTGTGATCACTCCACAGGCTCCATTCTTCTAAAGCAGGCTATTTTTCGCTGAGTCAGACCCCGCTATTATCCGATGTCTTCCTGGGGTGCCACCCTCCCCACGCCGTCCCACAATGTCTCCTCCAGGAAATGGAAGAGACGACGTGTTCAAATAAGTGTGAGCTCCCGAGAAGCATGACCAGTGTTTGCTTATAACCTTTCCTGACCGTCCAGCAGGGGACAAATACATTTACTCCAAAGGGTGCCATGAACCGCACTCGCTTCCTGATTTACCACAGATACGGTTTCGCGCAGAGAACACAGACGGTTCTAATAAACGCAGAAGAAAGTCTTTTCAAAGCTCTCAGTACATCTGATCAAATTGTATCAAAACAGAATTGCTCGCCCTTTCTTGGCATCTCCTGAAACCCATTTAGGACACCACCTAAAAAGAAAGCTTTTGTGCCTTGTTTTTTGTTAGTTCTGTTCAGGAGCAGGTCTCTTTTCACTATTCTATCATTACAAAGGATGTATTTTATGATCAAGGTACTAACTCTACACTGAAATGCTATTTAAACAGCTGCATAAATGGTAAACTGGATGAAATCAAGGAAAGACAAACTGTAAGACCACCTCTGATTAATGCTGTACGGGAGGTGTTTAACTGGAAATCCGAGCTTTGCGTTTGTGTCAGGAACTGACTAATTTAGTGACTCATTTAGTGATTTAGAGTTTCTCCCTAAGCTGTTGTTCCACTGAGCTGAGGAAACATTAAAGGAAAAACAGATTTTATGATAATAAAATAACCTGCACAAAGAAAATCTCTTCTGTTCTCAAAGCCATGATCTATACACACACAATAAAAACATTATTATGTGTATTCCCAGAACATTTCAAATGTTTTCTTCTGTCTCTTTTACTGTCCTTTTCAAGATCTTTTCTGATACAGACATGATAAAACTTCTCCTTATCTTTTTTCTTTCACTTTAAAATGTACTAAAATGTATTTAAAATACATTTATTTCATACTAAGTATACTACAAATACATTTACATATTTATGTACTTAATAAAAATACCCTGCAACTGTACTTTTATTATATTAAACTGCTACACTTGAAGTCTGTTAAATTGGAACAACTAATTTTGTACTTAATGCACTTTAATTGTATGGAAGTAGTGCTGAAGTCCAACTAAAGACATACTGAAGTATATTTGATTTTGCTAAAGTGGAACTATTGGATTGGAAAGGAAAAGGAAAAGGAAAAGGAAAGGACAATGTCCCATACTTGGAATTTGTACTCTGCATTTAACCCATCCAAGTGCACACACACACCGTGAACACACAGCCGGAGCAGTGGGCAGCTAATGCTGCGGCGCCTTGCTCAAGGGTCTCAGCTCAGTCGTGGTATTGATGGTGGAGACAGCACTGGATATTCACTCCCCCCACCAACAATCCCTGCCAGACCTGAGACTCGAACCCGTGACCTTCGGGTTACAAGTCCGACTCTCTAACCACACAATCCTCATCAAAAGTGACATTAAAACACATTTTAGGCTCAATATTAAGAAATATGCATTGTGCACAAGTTGTACTCCAAAAGAAGTTAAATTATAATTTTTATATCAGTAAGTCTTGAGCGATATGTCAGTAAATATGTTAAAAGATTTGAACTATACGTAGTATGAAATAAACGCATTTTAAATATATTACTTTTTTACTAGGGTATATATATTGGTTTGTCTATCATTTTTCATACATGATAAAACTTTTCCATATTCTATTTTTTTTTTCTTTCCACTTTAGTCCACTCGAGCATCTATCTAAACTTTTTTTCCTGATAAAACTTTTCCAAAAAAATTTTTTTTTTTATTCAATCAAATATCTGTTTGTCTGTCTATATTTCTGTATACAGTATATGTCTATTAATCAGTCATCTTGTTTTTCCAGGGAAAATAACACTTTTCCATAATCCATTTATTATTTCTTTCACATTAATTCAATCAAGTAAACAGTTTGTCTATCTATAGCTATAGTATCTATTTGTTTCTTTCGTAATCCATTCAAAAACTTTTCCTTTTTTTCTTTCGTAAACAACTTGTCTATAATCGGTGTATTTCACTCAAGTCACAACTTTTCCATAAGCTAAATCCAGCAACATTTACAAGCTAGCTAAAAGGGTGTCCAGCGATCATCCCGGGGCAGACGTGCTGACGTCAGTGGCAGAGTTCCAGTAAGGGTCTCTCTCTGGCTGTCCTTGGTCTCGTGGAGCGTTGGGCTGTGTGGAGAGAGCGGTCCTTTTGTGACAACAGAGTTTACCTCAGGGCACGGCGTGGGCCTCCCGCTGCCCCGGGCCACAGAGGACACCCTATTGTTCCTGTGTTCCCTGAACAAAGCCGGCCACCCGTGCCCCTGCTACACACAGTCCCACTGAGCCATTGTTCCGCTGACAAACTCTCAACCCAAATTTCATTACATATGAATTTTCCTTTGTCGCCCCTTCAGGCCCCCCTCTCGCGTTTTGCTCCGACAAATCTTTTCGGGTTTCGTATTCCACCCCCTCCCCAAACCAGTTATCATACAAGACTTGTTATTATGCATGCCAAAAGAAAAGGATGAAACAGCAATGAACACATGTAACTCACAAGACAAATGTTACTTTATTCTGTAATCTGGTCAAATTTAGCGCCAGTGTACGCCGAAAGCTTTTTTGCACTAAATTAAAAAAAAAAGTCCACAATTTTCTTCCTTTGATAAGCAAAATTTATATTTCCTCATACAATACAGATCATAAGCACCTATTGCTTAAATCCTTGGCATCTTCACCTCAGATATCTGAACTTATTTCTAAAAATACAGCAATGCTCAACAAAACTAGGGATTATTTTTGACCTTTCATTACGGAAAATCTAAATATCTCACTATGATGATGACAAATGTCTGACTGAAAGTATATTGAAAGTATACTGAAATATACTTTTTTTAAATGAAAATCTTAAAGAAAATGTTACTTTATTTCCTACTAAAATTGTATTGAAAGCAAAGGTACATTAATTACAAGTGCCTAACTATTGTACTTTGGCTATGTAAACACAGTCTCTCCCTCCCTAAACTTACTCAATCACCCTCTTTGCATAAAAAGACATGTAAAAGAAAGGATAAAATGCAACATAATGGTGTTGATAAGCTAAATTACCAGATAACATCGAGGCACACACAAGCCATATGGTGCCTCCACCACTATCGCCTGTTGCTGGCATAACAATGGAGTTGGCTAGACGGTGAGTTGCAGCAACAGTCAAACAAATGGCCGTTCCTCTGAATTAGCCCAGCGCCAGAATGAGTACACACAGTTTAGCATCTTTCAGCCTACAGGTGCACTTAAGTGGCAAACCAGATGTCAGCATGGGAGCGGGACTGTTTGTGGAGTAATTCAGCCGCTCCACGAGCCCCTGCTTCAATAACAGCAGGAACAATGAAGGGCCCCTTCCCCCATTTTCCCACAATCCCGTGCTCCCCGAGGATGCCCTGTCTACTGAATCTGGCACATTTTTTTCTCTTCTGACAAAATTTCAGAAAGAGAAAACAGATAAATTAACTAACTGCGTCAATTGGTTCTCTCCTTCTGAAAGGTTAAATTACATAAAGTTCATTTTTAAAGGCCACTTTTTAGTTACACAAAAACTTTTATGTCACATATATGCTTATAAATGTCAGTTTCGGTTTCAAAATGAACACTTTTTAGACCATACATTATTACACTTCAAGATACTTATTAGGTTTTGATTCAATTATATGGATGATAACTGTCACAGATACTGGTTTTTATTAGTGATATGCATTGTTTTGGATTGTGAGAATTGGTGTTTCAGTTTTAAAAGGGTCTCTACTCCGTTTACATAAGTCAAATAGACTGGCAAGTCAAAAAAGCAACACAATAGTGAAGGGGGTCGATCTCATCTGAGACAACAAACCACTGTCAGACAGTAGTGGGAGAGGGGGAACAACAAACAACAAAAAAAGAAACAAAAAACTACTAATTCGTCTTACTCTAAAGTAGCCTACTATACTACAGTATAAGGCTTTTAAATAAAAGTGTACACTCATTTATAAAACTATTCACAATGCCGAAAAACACGTTGCACAAAATTAAGCCCTCCAAGTCCAGCCAGTTAGTTTAACGCTTACAATTTTCTCTATCTTGTTGATATCTATTACATGTCAGATACATACTTTAAATTGAACAAAAACGCAGTCTTACTATATTGGAAAACCGCAATAAACGCATATTTCACCCTCTTTTAGTAGTTAAACATGACAAATGGCACAGAGTGTGTCCCAAAATATGACAAATGATGCCCCAAAATGCTGTCTAGGTAGGCAGCACACTAGGTTTTGAGACAGTCTCAGACCAGGCACTAATTTTAGTCTGAGGGCTTTCAAACGTCCAGATTAATTATTAACAGGGGCTGGACCATGGACTTTCTCCCTAATCCTTTATTTATGTACACAAAACTGGCGTTTTTCAGGAAAGCAGACGGGAGCGGGGTTTTAGCCCGACCAAATAAGCGACTAAACATCCACAAGTCACTGAGGTCACGCTAATAACCAGAAATCTATGACACTGATTCAGTCATGCCAGAAACATGAATCACAGCGCGAGGTTTACTATTAAAGTAAATATGAACTTACTGTTACAACGAGAACGTGGTAAACTGGCTGGCACGGATCGAAGGAAAAAGTGTTTTCTGAACCTCCACAAGTGATGAAAATCTCTGCGGATGTTTGCACAGTCTACAAAAAATGAAAACATTAATCATTTTATTTAACTGCCTCTTTTGGCACAGTGTATTTTGGATTTGTTCTTTCGCTTTTCATCGTGAAAGGCTGCTTATTTCTGCCTTGTCATTTTTAAAAACGGGGGGAAAAACTACAACCACTGTTCTCTTAATATTTACGTATTAATCTATAATACATAAGAGTCCACACATAAAGTGTTAGCTAAACTAGCAGTAAAAATAAAACACACCATTTTTACACTACAAAGCAATTTTACAGAGAACCTAAATAGAGTCTATAACTTCGCATCGCTTCTGACAACTTAGTACAATAAGGCGCAAACGTACCTCAGGCTTTTAATGTGTCTGATGCGGAGCAATAGGATCGAGCGCACGCTCTGGTTTATTTCCAGCTGAGCACTTTTTTTCTTCTCGTCGGAGCGCGAGAGCGCGACTATTCTGCGTATCTAACAACGATGTGAAGTATGCGCGGAATGAGGGCAAGAATGAAATGAACGCGAAGAACTGAGTTTGCGTTGGGGGCGGAGTGACGTCACTCGCAGAACTCATAGGCGGGGGGAGGGGCTGCCGCTGAGCGTGTGACTGAAGCAGCGAGGATTTTTGATTCATCAGCGAGTCGAATCTTTTGAATCTCTTCACTAAAGCGATTCGTACAGTGGCCTTCTGAAGTCACATCGTGGCGCCAGCAAGTGGCGAAACGTCACTGAATCGTTTATTCAATCAATTCATAATCCACGAAACGATTTTTACAAGAGCATTTCTTCATCTTAGGTTTTCCCAACATTTTTTCAATTGGTGGCATAACTGTCATCGAGCTCTACAACAACAACAACAATACCCATTTTAGTCGTATGAGTCAATATTACACATTTTCCCAACCAAAATGTCACCTTCAGACTCGAAAGTAGGTTACTAACTAACTAATAAAACGATATGTACTTCAGAGCACTCAAATGTCATTTTTTCTTACAGTCATCACTAAAACGTGTCAGTGCATGGAAATGAAGAAGATCTTGATTAAAGATATAACACTTAAAGTAAAATAATTGGGGAGAAGTTCACGTATTTATAATGTCGACAATGTCATGTGAAGAAGCAGACTTATGTTTCTAAAACCTTTTGTTTTGTCAAAGCCAATAAATCGCTACATTCCCGCCTAAGATAGGCGATGACGTCTCTCTCTCTCTCTCTCTCTCTCTCTCTCTCTCTCTCTCTCTCTCTCACACACACGTCTGGTCAGCTATCCTTGTGGGGACTCTCCATATGCGTAATGGTTTTTATACTGTACGAACTGTATTTTCTATTGCCCTACACCTAAACCTACCCCTCACAGGAAACTTTCTGCATTTTTAGATTTTCAAAAAAACTTAATTCTGTATGATTTATATGCTTTTGTACCCGTGGGGACCACAATTTAGGTGTATTCAGGTTTAAGTCCCCACCAGAATAGAAAAACAGGCACACACACACACCTTAAAATAATGTCCGAAAGTAAGTCACTCAGGCTTCTTGTTACATTTGGATTAATTTCAATAAAGTTTACGCGGATGTATTTTGCCTACATTACATTAGTCTACATTGTGTAAAGATATATTACACAAAATTTCCACTAGAAAAGCTTGCACACAAGGGTTGTTAAAGCTGATAACAGAATACTCAATCATACCATTGCCATCTTGTGGTAAAAACAGACAAAATCTGTTGTTAAAGAAATGCTTTGACTGTTTCTACATAACATCGAAACAGAAAGCCCACAATAGCCTAATCAGAAGGATAGCCTATCCCTTACGAAAATTAACCAAACATGGTTTTACTACCAAAAAATTGTTAATTTAGTTAATCCATGGCAACCACCAAATAAACTATGGTATTGCTACACCAACTATAGTTTAACCTTTAGTATTTGTAGTAAAACTGTTCTTATACAGATGGTAATTAAACTGCCGAGAGAAAAAAACGGTTATATGTGATGACGTGTGTACCTCACAGTCATTCCCTACATTAAGGATAGTAACATAGTAAATTTTGTCCTTGTGGGGACATTTTCTTTGGTCCCTATGAGGAAACAGACTATAAATCATACAGGTTATTATTATTATTATTATTCAATCTAAAATAGCAGAAAGTAAAAACCATTTAATCTATGGAATGTCCCCATAGAAAATGGAAACCAGTGTGTGTGTCTTCACAATTTTACTGATTTTTATAAATGAATTAATTGATAATTTAACATAAGTGTAAATAACACTAAAATAAAGAGGCTTGATTTTGAAGGTTAGGGAAAAAAAACAAACATTGCTCTCATCAAAAACAGCACTTGTTAATGGAGTAAAAATTGAAACATGACAAATACATCCAGCAAACACATTTCACAGTAATGGCAAACAAAAAGGGTAAACGTGAAAATCCTTGAAAATCAATGTGTTTTACAGAAGGAGAGAGCAGGAGCGAGATGAAGGGGTGTAATTAAATGGTCATATAATTGGATCTGGAGAACAAGCAATGAAGCAGCTTGTTAACTTGTTACTGTTACCCCGTGAGAGCAAGCCAGCGTGCCTGAGCCTGCCATTAGCAGAATGTTGTTCTCACATTCTATAGGGACGCAATCAAAAAAACAACACGAAAAGGAAACAGTGAGGAACACCTTGAGCGTTTCTCTTCCCGAGAATGATATTCACTGAGAAAGGAGCACATGGGTCAAACAGAACATGAATTGTTCTTAGTTACGACGTTCAGATTTGATTTAAATGCGTGTATGAATCAACTATAGTCAAAATGAGTATAAATGCTCTTTAGCAGATTGGATGTCATGTCTTTCCTGTGAATGTTTTATAAATGGAGCCCTCGGAGGCATGTTTGATGTTCAGGATGAATGCTCTTCTACCTTTGATGTTCAGTTGAATTTCAAGCCACTGTAACTTTGAAAATCCACACACTAAGGGTCCGACCCATCAAGTGACACTGACAAAGATGGATGGGGCTCCGAAATCCAAATTCAGAAGGATCCCCGAACCTATAATTCACTTTTGAGGTCTCTGTTCCTCCTTCATCACCTTTGTCATTCTTAACCTTTAAAAATACAAGCACTCTTAAAGCATGTTAGTAAGAGTGATGATTAGGGAAACAAAAAAAGTGAGAACGATGAAGAGAGAGGCGTGAGAGAACTAAAGAAAAAAAATCTAGATTAAGAGAGAAAGAGCAAATGTTACAAAGAAAGACAAAATAATTGCAATCTAATGGTGGCAACACTGCAATTCAGGACATTACGCACAGGTCAGTCAATTACCCAGGTGTCCTTTCTGTAATTTCCCCCTCAGATTACACAAATCACCTGCTTTTGTGATAACAGGAAGTCATAATATGTGAAAATTGCATAATGTTATATAATGTTCCATTTGTAATGTTCTCTTCCAATATTTTAAACAAACAGAGCTACGTATAGTGAAACATATTACTGTATGTATGTAACAAGTGATATCCCAAAAATCACATGGTTTGATGTGGAGAAGTGTAATATTAAGGTTGTTCAGAAGATGAAATCTAGTCATTTCAATACGAATCAACACAATCTGGAAATTCGCATTATGGCAAAACTGTGTGAATGATGCTTTATGCAACTTTATGCTATTGACAGTGGAAAATGGACCAAATTTTGCTAATGTGACTGCAAATGTAATTTTCTCAGTGTTTAGACTTACCATTTTTTAATAAACTGGTGATAAGACCTGCATTAAAAAAGGAACTAGCATATCAGACTATACACAGAACTGTTGTGGTGAGTTGTGCTGGACACATTTTCTTTAGAAAATGCAAAATCGTACTATAATACATAAAGATATGACATTTTCTATAGCAAACCAGGCACAAGAATTTCAGTGCTTCAGGTAGAAAAGTAATTTTCTGGAAAATGGAAGAATGAAACTAGTTAAAAAAAAAAAAAATCTATACAAGTTGAGTGTATTTCTCTTCTGTTTAAACCAACAGTATTTGTTCTGAGAGTGTCTCAATTCAAGATGTTCCATATCAGAATGTCTTTGGTATTTACTGGCGGTTATAAAGGACAAAACCATCTACGAAGCTCAAGCACGTTAGTGTATGGAGTCAAATTGTTTAAGAGATCAAAATTAGACCATCATTTTGTTTTGCTGCCATTTTGAAAAATCCAATAAGAATGTTAAAGCGATTTTTCAAGCAGCGGTTCCCCATGTGGATGCGGACGGGTTTGAATGGAACTAAATTACCCCCAAACAGCCTTCCACTTAAGTAAGGACAAAGAGAGCCCACGTCTGCTGGTCATCCCTGCAGTATTTTGAACGCCGTAAGCATCTGTTCCAGTGAGTGAATGGAGTCTATCAGTGACAAGACGACTTAAAGTACAGCACTCAAGAACGCAGCCTTTGGCTCGGCAGAGAGCGAGGAAATGGAATGGAAAGATAAAAACTGACAATCACAATGGGCTAGATGATCATCCACGTTTAATGTAGACTTTGTAACATTTTTCAGGTGGAGATAAAACATGGACATTGAATTTTACAAATGACTCTACTGCAATGAAATTGCATCAAAATGGTACAAAAAGTATTTTTATAATTTCCACAAACATAAAAGTTGCACTACTGCTATTTAAATTCATCTTTCAGTTTAAATACAACTTTTTTCCCCAATAGTGATCCAAGTCACCGTGTCTTAAGATGTAAGAAAATAAATTAATTACTATCGGGTTTCAGAGTTCTTCAAAACAACAAACTGCGCCAGATTTGTGTGACAACAGCACATTTTTGGTTGATTCAGATAAGCTACGCAAGTGCAGACAGTTATAAAAACATTAGCACAGAAATCAATACTCAGCCTTCAAAAATGAAGATATCCAGTGAAACAGCAAGTCATTACAACTAAACTAATTATTTGGTCAAACATCCACAGCTGCCTTAAATCTAACGCAGCTGCTAGGCTTGACTTTGTAAGAGAGCTGATACTGTGAAGCAAGATAATATAGTGTTCTATGTGATATAATGTGTAGTGCAAGGCTGCGAGCTGGGTATTTTCTCTCATATGTCTGTTTAGGCACTTCAGGATTAATATGTTTCAAACCGATTATACTGCTAATTGCATTTCCACAGGTAAAAGGCGAAGTTATGCCTTTGACGCTTCATCTAAGGATGAAAAAAACGTTTCTATGCATAGTGTTATTTTCTTTAGTGTTTTTACATCCATCTAGATGACAAGAAAAAAGACTTAAGACACAATTATTAGTCATATAAGGGTATTGTACAATACTCCACAACAATTAACAGCATGTTTTGTCTGTCAGCCTCATTAAAACTGGAAATAGCGGTCCACAGACATATTTCCCGTTTTAGCTCATTCCACATGTCTGTACCTGGTGAAAAGATTGTAAAGGACTCGGAGTGTCGATTTTAGGTCACAATTCACAATATCTGGAACAAAATAGAAAAAAAAAAAAAAGGATTATTAATTTTGCAATAGCTTTCATAGAGTTACAACTGTCTTGGCCTGAAGAACTCTTGAGCAGCTGAAACGCAGATACAGAGCACAGTTTCTTCAGTTGCAGTACTTGTTTGGATTGATTTAAAGCATGACGTGGATTTATGCAATGCTAAATAATGTACCTGACTCCTCAAGATCT
>NW_015539924.1:425479-444307 GCF_001515605.1 Sinocyclocheilus anshuiensis
ACACTTTGAATCTGAAAATCATTCAATGCAACACACAAACAAATGCACACACAGTATATAAAGAACACTTTAAAACACTATAAATATAGAGTAGTGTATATAGAGCTGTATTTGTGTAGTATTTATTCAAATTTATGCATTTGACAAACTCTTCCATCCAAAGCAACTTACATTGCATTCAAGGTAAGGTACACATTTGATCAGTTCTTGCGTTCCCTGTAAATTATACCGACGACCTAGCGGTTCTAGTGCTCTTCTGTTTCAGCTACAGGAAGTTTTTGTATGTGTATATTATGGATACTGTATACGGTATAGAATCTATTGTATATTGTGAACTGCCGATTTGTTGAAATAGCTCATAAGATAAGGTATTTATTAACAACATCTTACTTCGATTATAATAACTTAATATTATATTAATTGTAACTATAATATTAATACATTATTATATATTATTATTAATTATTACATAATATAATAATATATTACATATTAACCTATACTAATTAAATATTAATTATTCAAAAATTAGAGAAAACGGCTAACTATTGTTAAGTAAGGAAAATAGAACTGTATTTTTTAATTAAAATTAATAAGTAACTACATATTCTTAAGCAAAGAAAAAGTTCTAACTAACTACTCTCAAGGAAAGAAAAAAAACTTTTAATAAAAACGTAATTTTAATTTAAAAAGACCATTTAAGAACAGACAATTACGTACAAGATATACTTTTTATACTGCTGCTCAAAAGTTTGGGATCAGTCAGATTTTTAATGTTTTTTTTAATGGAGTGTCTTGTGCTCTTCAAGGCTGTATTTATTTGATCAAAAATACAAAAAAAAAAATGTAATATTGTGAAATATTATTGCAATTCCTAACATTGATTTTCTATTTTAATTTACTAAATATAATTTATTTCTGTGACAACACTGAATTTTCATCCGCCATTACTCCAGTCTTCAGTGTCACATGACCCTTCAGAATTCATTCTAATATGCTGATTTATTATCTGATTTATACATTTATTATCTGATTATTATCAGTGTTGAAACTCTTGTGCTGCTTAAGACTTTTTTCTTTGATTCTTTGATGAATAAAATGTTAAAAATAACAGCATTTATTAAAAATAAATACTTTACTATCCTTTACTATCATTTTTTATCCATTTAACACATCCTTGTTGAATAAAAGTATTAATTTCTCTCAAAAAAAAAAAAGGATAAAAAAAAAAATTACTAATCCCATACTTTTGAATAGTAGTGTAACACAAAATTGCAACACAAAATTTCTATTTTGAATAAACTCTGTTCTTTTTTACTTTTTATTTATCAAAGAATCCTGCAAAAAAAAGTATCACAGGTCCCAAAAAATATTAAGCAGCACAACAGTTTCCAACATAGATTATAAAACAGCATATTAGAATGATGGTAATAATAATGCTGCAAATTCAGCTTTGCTTCAAAGGAATAAATTATATTTTTAAGTAAATTAAAAAAGAAAACATTTTAAATTGCAATAATATTTCACAAAAAATACAGTTTTTTTCTTTATTTTAAATTAAATAGATACAGCCTTGATGAGCATAAGAAACTTCTTTAAAAAAAATTGTTAAAATCTTACTGATCCCAACCTTTTGAACAGCAGTGTACTTATTATGTAATTTACATTTACAACACAAGCCAACCCAAAAAAAGCTTTTAATTTTATTTAAATAATTTTTCAATTATCTTTCAATTAAATTTTTGTATGTGACATTTAAGAACTGTACATTCAGGCTGAAAGAGCAACACTTGCGAATTGGGAAAGTATCGAAGTACAGTTCTGACAAGACAAATCTTTTTTAAATGGTCTGTCAACCACACAATTACAATGACAGGATTTGGAGCAAACAAAGCCATAATTACCCTCAGGCCTGGGTTTGGGCCTCTCCAAGCCACCGTCCTGCATCAGCTCAAAGGAGAAAGACACATTATGAACCTGCAGGTAAAAAAGAAACCGCCATATTGTATAATAAAAATACAAAAAAGTGATTTCCCCAAACTGTACTGTAGATGGACCTAAAGCGGTTATCTCTGAAATCCACACACAAGCACTGGACATTAGAAGGAAGCTACACATCACCCCACTTATCCGTTTCCTGTGCAGAGGCAGATTACAGATGCATCCTGGTGCGACATGCCCAGCTGGCACAGGCCGGGCCTGCTGGATGTGACCCAGGTGAGCAGCCTGTACTCTGGGCTGACTGTCAACACCACCCCCTCTCAATGACACTCAACACAGCACACCAGGGTGGCTTTCATACTGAAGCACGCTAACCGCAGACGCGCTAATTTTTACCTTTTGGTCAAAATTCTCAGGTGTCAGGAAGAAGTTGTAGAGGGGGACGAAGTATCCTTCCAGAAGTCCCATCAGCAGGACCAGATACACACCATCTGCAAACTACAAACGCACTTCAGTCAGAACAACACAGTCCTGTCGTAGATGCCAAATCGAGGTACAAATTTACATAACACATTATTCTGGCACACTAAAACTACTTTTATTCAGCAAGGAGGCCTTAAATTGATCAAAAAATGTCAGTGAAGAAGACATAATGTGACAGAAGATTTCTATTTCAAATAAAAAAAGTATCATGTTTTCACAAAAATATTAGGCAACACAATTGTTTTTTGAACACTTCTTAAGCAGCAAATCAGCATATTAGAATGATCTCTGAAAGGTCATGTGACACGTATCAGCTGCTTAAAATTCAGCTTTGCATCACAGGAATAAATTACTGTTTAAAATACATTCAAATAGAAAATATTTATTTTAAATTGTAACTATTTCACAAAATGACTATTCTTACTGTATTTGTGATTAAATAAATTCAGCCTTGGTAAGCATAAGAGACTTTTAAATTAGAATTTATATTATATTTACTCATATTGTTTTTATTTAGATTATAATAGAATTTTGTATTAACAGGAAATCATTTAGGATCTTATTAATTGATTCAAATATATTAATATGTAATATTTGGCATTCGTAAACAGTCGACAAATAAGGCGAAGAATATCGACTTTATATGTGACCCAGAACTACAAAACCAGTCTTAAAGGCACAATATGTAAGATTTTTTTATTAAAAATCCAAAAACCACTAGAACAGTGTTATATATTTTGCTGACGTGTGTACTTACATTATCCCAAATGTTTCAAAGAATGTTTAAATCCAGATAAATAAGTAATTTTAACTAGTGACACGGACCGTGTCCATAGTGTCATTGTGTCGCCTGCCAATGACGTCATAACCCCTCGATTTCCGGTTTTGTTTTGTAGAAAACATGGAAACACCAAAGACGCTTTAATATGTTGTGCGTTTTAATAGACTGGTGACGACCGCACAGAGTAGCCGCGCCCTCTAGCGGCAAAAATTACATATTGTGCCTTTAAGGGTCAATTTTCTGAAATGTAGTTTTATACGTTATCTGAAAGCCGAATAAATAAGCTTTCCATTGATGTATGGTTTGTTAGGATAGGACACTATTTGGCCGAGATACAACTATTTGAAAATCTGGACTCTGAGGGTGCAAACAAATCTAAATATTGAGAAAATCGCCTTTAAAGTTGACCAAATGAAGTTCTTAGCAATGCATATTACTAATAAAAAATTAGGTTTTGATACATTTACGGTAGGAAATTTACAAAATATCGTCATGTAACATGATCTTTACTTAATATCCTAATGATATTTGGCATAAAAGAAAAATTGATAATTCTGACCCACACAATGTATTGTTGGGTATTGCTACAAATATAGCTGTGCTACTTAAGACTGGTTTTGTGGTCCAGGGTCACATACATGTATTTGCAAACAAAGCTATCGTATGGGTTCAGAAAACTTGAAATATAGAGTATACACCGAATGAGCTACTTTAAATTATATTTTTATGGTGCCTTTGTGTTCATTTTGAATATTGAAAGCTTCAGTTCTCCTTGTAAAAGTGTGCACAGTCAAACAGGTTTGTATCATAACTAAAATAACAGAATCATAATTTCACTTAATTTATTGGTCTTCTATCACATTGCTGCTGCTACCATTTTATTAAAATCACTGTAACACATGATTTCTCCTGGCTTAGCATTTTTCGTTTACCACAGTCACAATGTATTTATTGAGCTGACCCATGTGTTGTTACCTGTGTGTCCAGTTCAGCTACTTCCAAGTTCAGTTTATTCAGGTGTTTGTTGACGAAGGTGATTAGAGTCTGCAGAAAACAGATGTATGTGGTCAGGCTTGTTTAAGAATGTCAATTCGGCTAATATTTTGGTTCTTTCATACCTTCTTCACCACATTCAGCTTGTCAGGAGCATGATCAAACAAGGTGTCAAACGCATCACGCTCTGAATAGAATAATACATCCAGCAATTAGAAACATAACTGCAACTTTTAAAGGAATAGTAAATACTGGTGTTCAAAAGTTTGGGGTTGGTAAGATTTTGAAATGTTTTTGAAAAAAGTCCCTTATACTCACCAAGCCTGCATTTACTTGATCAAAGACAATAAAAACATTAATTATTTAAAAGAACCGTTTTCTAACTTTAGCATTAATAAAGTGTAATTTTTCTTTTATTCAAAGCTCAATTTTTAGCATCCATTTCTACGTTCTTCAGTGTCACATGATCCTTCAGAAATCATTCTAATATGATGCTCAAGTAAAATTTCTCTTTTTTTTTTACTTGCTGCTTAATATTTTTTGGGGAAACTTTTTCTTTGATAAATAGAAAGCTAAAAAAACAGCATTAATTGGAAATAGAAATCTTAGGCAAAATTATAAATGTCTTACTTTTTATTTAACATCTTTTTTGAATAAAAGCATCAATTTCTTTCAAAAACTTACTAACTCCAAATTTTTCAACAGCAGTGTTAGAATTTTGGAATGGAAATAATAATTAAATAACACTTACCATGTCTGCCAGATAATGCCCTGTGAACATAAAAAAAACATCAAATAATGATTGAGACATTAAATTATGATTGAACCTAGTACCAACATACACACATATAAGCATGTGATCAGAAAATCATCACATAACATCAATATAACAGTTGTCATCCAATATTCAATTGTCTGCCATCATGCAATGCTAAATTAATCTATAAAAACACTACTAATTTAATAACAGTTAAATGAAATCTTTAGCAAATCTCAAAATATCCTGTATCCTGAATAGGAATGTACTGTACATTATAATGTGGTGAAGCTTATAGCATTTAAATTGATTTTTTTTATTTGTTTGTTTTATTATTGTGTAGAATTTTAATAATCAGTCATTTATCAGCAAAAATTTTATTAATGCAAGCTAGGCATTTCATTTATCTCCTGTACAACATGGGGGGTAATTTATCTCTCTTAATTCTACAGTCACTGAAAGCCAGGCAGAAAAAGTGGCTGCCATGTGGGTGTGAGGAAGGGTGATCAAATCGATCAGGCAAGTCTGGGACAGCCCTGGACAGGGCTTCCTCCCCATGAGGCCCCCTCCTCCTCACTCTCTAATCACTCCTGCCAGCCATCGGCCTGGGCAGCAGCAGCTACTGTGTGTGTGTGATAACAGCCTCAGGAAGTATTCCACAAACACGTGCAAAAACACACACTTATCTCCCCAGCTGCCAGGTGCCTGCTGGACCGCCATACAGTCAGCTGTGCACATATGTGTGTGTGTGTGTGTGTGTCCACACAAAGGGTGACAAAACAGCACCAAAGCTAATCCAAACGCCATCTTGTAATCAGCGATCTACCGCATAATGATTGAAACGCATGAAAGGAATCATTACAAAAGGTGCAAAAGATTATTAAACCCTGATATTGACACATTTATTAACATATGGAGGTGACATTTGGAAATTAGGGTTGCAGCGTTGACGTACTCTGTGTTGCCAGTGATCTTCTCCATAACCTGACGGGACTGAAGAATGCCCTCTCGTTTCTAAGGGAAAGAAAAAAAAAGAAACGGATTAAATATGAACAGAAGCCAGAAATCTCCAGAAGACATAAACTGCTATCGTTTGTCCTATCAAAATATCCGTTATGGGAAAACAATGAGTTCCTCTAGTCAGGCACAACAGGAGAAATACAAGATGACGAAGTCTGCGACAACATTTTTCAAATCCATACTCCTACACGAACGGTTAATAATAGATATATAAATGTATCATTTAAAAATGGCAACTAATTAAAATGTAATACAAGATATGTTACCAAGTTTCACTTTTTCCAGGTATGAAAATTAAATTTCCAAATATCTCCAATTTTTAATTTTTTAATATTTCCCTTGACTCTAAAGGAATATAAGTATCTGTATTTGATTCAACATTGAAAGCAAGAGAATATAGAAAGCAAAACAATGAGAACATCAAAATTAAACATCAATATTAGAAAGCTAGCATCAGGTACTTGAGCTAATTAGCTTTATAAATTGAGGCTAACGGATTATAACCATCCATACTTGATTCAATATCAAAAGAAAGCAAGGACATTTTGACTATAATCATAAGGATTTGATTCAATAGCAAAGTTAAGCAGAAATACATCGAAATAAATAAAGAAAAAAGTCAAAATACAGATGCCATCAATATCAGTAAGCTAGCGTCAGCTTATTAGCTTTCATATGCATTTCCTTTTCAGACTTGTTTTCTTTTCTTCAAAGACACACATTGACAAAGATTAGTAGGTCAAAAACAACAATTGAACCTTTCTGTGTGATTTTGTGGAGATTTATGAGAGAATTTGTCTGACGAGTTTATCAGAGTGTTTTAAATGCAAACATAACTCGATTGATGTCATCTACTTCTAGCATCATAACAACAAAGATTTTTTATCAGTTACAGAACATTACAGTCTAAAACAGAGGTACGTACCTGGACCACAACCACCTGAATGGACACATGGTCAGGGAGGCGAATGGGGGCTCTGAAGTGCTGTGAGAGCGCCACCAACAGGTGAAGGATGGCCACAATGCTCTTAGCATGAACCGCTAGTAAATGGTTTTAAATAAAAAAAAATGTAAAAAAAGAGAGAGACGGGAGAAAAAAAAATACATTTAGGTCTTAGCATTCCCTAGTTTTGTTTGAATTAATTAAAACCAGTATTGGCACGAAACAAGCTGAGATGTAGCTTCAGCTCTGTGAATTGTTACTTAAGGACACAGGATTGATGTTCGCCTCCATTTAATACGAAAATCAATAGCGCATAAATCTCTCTGCCTCATAAAATGACCTGCAATCTCTTCAGTGTCTCTTCCACATAAGTGGAGCGATTGAAATCCACTAAAAGACACTGTTACATCACCTTAAGTGTTTCCCAAGCCTTTGAAGCTCTAAGCTATGAGAAACCCCCATCAATATTTTTATGGGGAAGTCGTGGCCTAATGGTTAGAGAGTCAGCCTCGTAACCCAAAGGTTGCGGGTTCGAGTCTCGTACCGGCAGGGATTGTAGGTGGGGGGAGTGAATGTACAGCGCTCTCTCCCACCTTCAATACCACGACTGAGGTGCCCTTGAGCAAGGCACCGAACCCCCAACTGCTCCCCGGGCGCCGCAGCAAAAATGGCTGCCCACTGCTCCGGGTGTGTGTTCACGGTGTGTGTGTGTTCACTGCTGTGTGTGTGCACTTTGGATGGGTTAAATGCGGAGCACTAATTCCAAGTATGGGTCACCATACTTGGCCACATGTCACGTCACAATAGTGTTTTAAACAGACGTTACTTTGCCGTTTTGTGCACCACAGCATGTCTAAGTAGACACTTTAAGACCTACAGTCGACGTTCCACTTGATGCTCCTGGTGGAGACCTTCAGCGCATCATTGACCCTCTCCAGGACCGTCTGCAGCTTTTGTTTCTGGGCAATCTCAGATTGAGTCACCTCTGCAACATTCAGCTTCTCACCTTCAAGCTTTTCTACGGGATGGAAACACAAGGCCAAATTAGAATGGAGAAAATGGAGAATGGAGAAGATCTAGAGGAGTTCAGGTAGAGTTTTCCTGGATATCTAGTCAAATATAACCAATACATAGTTGCCATACTGTAAACTAAACAGAGATGCTTTACCAAAGAGCTTCTGGAGAACCTGCCCATCATAGAGATCTTCAGCCAGGTCCTTCACGATGATCCTTTCTCCAACCAGAACATCGTTGATCCAGTCAATGAGCACCTAATTTGGGCATAATCATGGTTTGGAACGACATGAGGGTGAATATATAAATGACAGAATTTACATTTTTGGTTTTAAACACAAACCTTCATGAGTTCCTGGAGTTTTCGGTCATTTTTTGAGTTGGGGTCCACCATGGTGCGGACTTCATTTTCCTCTGTGAGGAAGAGAAAGAGACAGGCAGGAGGAAGGTGTAAGGGCATATTATTAACCTGAGCGAGCATCAATTGAATAATGAGGCTACGGGTACACCTACCTAGCATGATGTCCTCAGGATGAAGCTCAAAAGGTGTGGGACTCAGGGGGAGATTAATGGCGTTCATCCCCTCCTCCTGCAGCTCAGATACTATGGGATACAGGATACATTGGGTGAGAGATGACAAATTATTTCTGAATAAAAAAAAAAAAGAAGAAGAAAGAAACAAAGAAAAGAAATCGAGTAGGGTTTTTTCACCTTCATATTATTGCGGTTATACAAGTGGTTGACAATATGATCATTTGCCTTGTTAGATTATAATGAGTGCTGTGGAGAAGCATCTCTTTTACTATAGATAGTTAGGGTTAAGGATCCTTTTAACTTCCCAAACTTAAAGTCAATATGAAAAACCATTTACAAGCCATTTTACTTGTTACCTGACATATTTTAGAGTGAAAGTGGATATTACTATACACTACTATTAATACTTTTCAGCATGTACTCATTAAATTAATCAAAAGTGACAGTAAAGACATTTATAATGTTAAAAATGTATTTCAAATAAATGTTGTTCTTTTGAACTTGAACTACTCAAAGAATCCTAAAAAAAAATGTATCACGGTTTCCACAAAACTATTACTTTTTCAAAACTACATTGTTTTAAGTACTGATACTGATAAGAAATGTTTCCAAATCAGCACTTTCGAATGATATATTACATTTTAAAAGATATTAAAGTAGAAAACAATTATTACAAATTATAAATATTTCACAGTATTACCGTTTTTACTGCATGTTTGATCAAATAAATGGAGAATAAGAAACTTGGGTAACTCTTTAGTATAGGGACAAATTCTTACTATTAACTAGCTGCTTAATAGCATCCCTATTAATAACATATTTGGCTGTTTATTAGTACTAGTATTTATTAGTATTAGTACCATATTCTATATCCCTAATCCTACCCAATACCTAAACTTAACAACTACCTTACTAACTATTACTTAGCAGCAAATTAGGAGTTTGAGGCAAAAGTCATAGTTAATGGTTTGTTAATAGGGCGAATTGGACCTTAAAATAAAGTGACCGAAATTTATAAAAAAAAAATAAAAAATTCTTACTGACCCCAAACTTTTAAACAGTAGTGTATATTATATCCATAACAAAGTAGTAATTAATAAATAAATAAAAATGTATTAAAATATTAAAAATGTATTAAAATATATTAAAAATACATTAAAATATATTAAATTTGATTTATAAATGTTAAATGAAATATTAAGTAATTAAATATTATTGTTTGTGCTATGAAAAATATTTAGCCACCAGAGTATCAGAGACATCAGATGGTTTAATATATATATTTTTTTTCACTTGGCCAAGTAAGCACTACCACAGAAATCAAAAACACCTTAGCAACCACATAGCAACACCCTGGCAAACTACCCACAACAACCTAGCATCAGAGTTCACATTTTCAGCAGAAATTGTAAAAATGCATATATTTATTAGACTTTAGGAGAACTTCAATGCATCAACATTCTCAACATCCTCAGAGAAACAACCCAGCATGCATCGCCATCTACAGCGCTGATTATGGGGATGCGAACATCCTGTGCTGGATTCCAGAGGCCGCCCATGGAGTACGATATCCTATTAATCAACACCCTCTCGACCTCACGCACAGCTGCTCTCCCGCTGCTTCTTCTCACTGACGTGGGGGTGCATACAATCCAACGCACGACAAAGACCTCATGTATCTTGTACTAGGGTGAGCATTAAAGTTAACATGGGTGACTGGATAGATGTCAAACAATTTAAACACCACAATTTCTTCAGAAATGGTCCAGTTACCTACAACTCCACCAGAAGATTCTGCTTGGAAAGAGCTAAAAATAAAAAGCTACATTATTATTATTTT
This sequence comes from Sinocyclocheilus anshuiensis, assembly GCF_001515605.1. Classification (NCBI taxonomy): domain Eukaryota; kingdom Metazoa; phylum Chordata; class Actinopteri; order Cypriniformes; family Cyprinidae; genus Sinocyclocheilus; species Sinocyclocheilus anshuiensis. The sequence continues at coordinate 435,786 of NW_015539924.1, forward strand.
TTTAATTCACAGGACAAAAATAACACTAAATAGGTTTGAAATGACATGAAGGCACGACAGGAATGACCCTTTAAGTTGTGGTAGTCATCCTGCATCCTTTTAATTCATATTTCCAATTGTGGAACGAAAGCAATAAACATAAAATGCACTGCCTCCTGGGTACAAGCCACAAAATATTCCTCATCAAATCATACATCAATTACCCATCAAGATCACAGTTTTCATCCTGTGTGTGGGTGAATAGGAGATGGAGAAATAGACAGAGTATCAGAAGGCTCAGCTGCTTTTTCCTCTAATTCAGCCTTGCGAGTGCTGATGGATGCCACGCAATCATTGCAGAAGTGCACTCTGGGAATCGTGCAAACTCCAATGTAATGGGCAGCGGCACACTGCCTAATTTACTTACCCTGGATAAGACCACAACAACAAGTCTAATATATTTTTATTTGTTAAGGAATGCGGATCACTATAACTTGTCGGGATTATTGGGTATTGTAGCCTAGAGCTGCAGCTGTTCTTGTTTTAAGGCTGAGATGACTCATTCCTGTACAATCTTAAGCCTCATTCAGAAAGAATACCTTACATGGTTAGAAGAACACTGCTAAAGCTGGGTGTTAGCTTAAGACAGCGCTTAAGAACACTTTATAATGTGCCAGCCAACCTGTGATTTCAGGTCTATAAATGGCTGATTAGTGTTTCTCAAGACTGTAGTCTAGAGGTTTTTGTCAGAATGATTTGATGACTCAGACATCTTTAGGTGTGGTTGAACACTTTGAAAGATTTTTATAATCATGCCTCCAGGGTGCATACTTTAAAGTGCTACTTGCCAAAACGGAGCACAAAAAAAAAAAATCTCTTAATAACTAAAAGGTCAAATCTTAACTGAACCGCTATTCATGGTTGTGACACGTTTTTGAGTCAGTGCGTCATTGAGTAAGTTACAGTCGAGTGCCAGTCAGTGGCTACCAACATTCTTCAAAATATCTTCTTTTGTGCTCAACAGAAGAAACTCAGGTTTGGAACAACATGAGGGCGAGTAAATGATGACAATTTTAATTTAGGGTCAACAATCCCTTTAATGAGGAAAATCCCTTATATTTTTAATGGTACGTTTATTTGTAATGTTTCTACTACTCGCCTTTCTCATTTTATTTTCGCCTCGTTTGTCAAATAACATAAGCACTAGTACTACGAGCTGGAAAAGAGATGTTCAAAAGAGACGGTTCTCGATTCAATGAGTCGATTCAACCGAGTTGGAGAAACGCAAGGACCGATTCGATTTAATTCGTGAACGAATCGCTCAGAACGCTTTTGTAAAGTGATTTAAAAAAAAAGAACCGACTCAAAAGAACGATTCGTCCGCGAATCGAACATCGCTAGAAAGCGGCACAAACTTGGGAATGTAAACATCACATTTTTCGCTACCTTAAAAACACCCGTTATCGTTTCTTTTTCGGGCTTTAAAGTATATACGAGGAATAGAGAGGCTGACAGAGTTAATAAACGTATTCCTGCGCGGCTGCGCCCATACAGTTGGAGGGGGGAATTATTCAGACTTCTGAAGAAGTTGGACTTCAGATCAAAACTGTCATGACTAAGTTTGTTTAATACTTAGAACGTGCAAAATAAAGCGTTTTAATCTAAATCGCTACCTTCTTTCGCCTTTTTTCTCCTGGCCAGAGTCCCACCAAGTTTCCCCAGAAACGAGTCATCTTTCTTTCTGGAGGACGGAGACTTTGGAGTTGGTGACTTTGGAGAAGACGGAGATTTCTGCGGGGAAGACGCCATCAGTTCAAACGAACAATCAAGGACAGAAACGTGTAAATAATATGCTATTTCCCCCGCTGAGGGAGTGAGTAAAATCCCAGGAACAGGAACGGAAACGGAATTCCAGCCACTTGCCCAGCCTTCTTAAACGAGCTTCCCTTATCGTTTGATCCCACCCTCTTTTCCAAAGGGCGACTGTTTAGAAAGTTATTCGTGGTGAGCTAAAGCCTATTGTATTAGTACTGCCGTGAGATATGAAGTGCCGAATGTAAAACAATGCATACAAACAAACAGCCTAAATAAACAAATTAAATAAAAATGACGGACTTTGACCGAATTGCTTAAACTAGCTTTTTAATACGATTTAATATTTTACATTAAAAAATGAAAATGTAATATTCTAATATTGTTCAAATGTTAATATTTTAAATCTTAATGCATTGAAACTACGCATTTAATTTTTTTCCTTTTAAGTATTATTTATACTTAGATATAATAAAATAAAATATTTCAATTTTAGTATATGTAAATTTAGAGACTAAACATGTTAAAAAAATCATATGTAAATAAAAAAGCAATATTTTATATTTTATAATATACTGTATTTTTATTTATATTATTTGATAATATACAGAAGCTTATCAAATATTATAAAACTTATAACAATATTTTACAATTATTTTCAGTGTTAGTACATGTACATTTATAGAAATTACACATTCAAATTCATATTTAACCTTAAGAAATGTTTCTGGAGATAAGAGTCCACTCATTGTTTTTACAATAAATTACACAAGGCAACAGACAGACAAAAATCTTAATTCTTGAAACAATGATATTTGGTTTTACTTTAGAAAGAGCAGCAATTTAAGGTCACTTAAGATATCATGTTCATTGCAAGACTAAGAGACAAACAAATACTCAACAGACACACTTTATCACTGCCGTTAAACTTTGGCCTCTATTGGAATATTTACTAAAGCACAGAACAAACATTTCAACAAAAGTTTAAACAAAACAGGAACGATAAATCAAACAAGTCCAAGAAAAATAGCTTGAACTATATAGAAATATCATTGCACCAGTGTGAATAACATTTGCAGTCAGTCCTCTCACCTCTGTGGCTGTGCAACCTGTGTTTTGAAATCTAACATTCATCATTTTCCGTTAATAAAGAGGCACGTGTTTGGTTTTTGGTTTATTTCTTTTCAAGAACACACAAGGCAGCATTCAGTTAGGTTTGATTAAACAAGCGTGTTCCAGTTTGTTCAAGATCCAGAAGTTGATCTTCAAATAAGGCTCTCTCTCAGTCTAAAGTAGTTCTTCTTGCAGGTCACTACAGCAGCTCTTCATCCAGTGTGAGAAGTTCAGGTCCAGTGAAACTGATAGCCTCTGGAGAGGATCATGCTCTCCAGATCTCTGTCCTCGGCTTTCTCCTTCAGCCGTTGCTCCTCCAGCAGACTCACCAGTTTGTCTCTGTTCTCCACCACCTTCATGATCTCCACCAGCAGGCTCTGCTCCTCCGTCAGCTCACTCGCACTCTTCTCACAGTCTAGAAATGGAGGGAATACAAAGAGAGGCATATCGTCAGTAAAAAGGTAACATATTTTCTACATAACTTCTCATTTTCACCATGTAACAAGGTTTAATCACTTTGAATAACATTAAATATGTTGTATGATAAGCATGACACCATAATCCGGTATTACACAATGACACCTCTGTCGCAGGCTTAATGCCGCATGTGTCTCACTGGTAAACAGTGAGCTTCACCACCAAGAACTAGAATAAACTTGTGTTTGCCGGAGGCTGAGGGACCAACCATTGACTTGCAAATGAAGACACTATCACCTTCCTCAGCAGCTATCAATTCCTGTTCACAAGTAAATGTGCCACTACTTACAATATTTTATCACTCTAACAACCAATTATCCAATCCAATATCAGATTCAACATTTGAAAAGGTGGTCCACAGACCTAAATGTTTTTACATTTAATGTGCAATACATCCACGATGACGACTTTCCAGTTATTAGATCAGGTCTGTAACCATTATGTTGCTATATCTCTATAATATCTCTCTAAAGTTTGAAATAATTATTACCTTTTTTTTTTTTTTGAAAGCAGTCTCTTCTGCTCACCAAGGTTGCATTTATTTGATCAAAAATACAGTAAAAGCAGCAATATTGCGAAATATTATTAAAATGTAAAACAACTGGTATCTATTTGAATATATTTTATCATGTAATGTATTCCTGTGATGGCAGAGCTGAATTTTTTTCAGCATCATTACTTGAGTCTTCAGTGTCACATGATCCTTCAGAAATAATTCTAACATGCTGATTTGGTGCTCAAGAAACATTTCCTATTATTATTCATGTTGAAACTGTGTTGCTGCTTATTAAAATGTTTGTGGAAACCATGATACATTACCATTCAATGGTTTGGGGTAAGATGGATAAAAAAAAATTTAAAAAAACTTTTATTCAGCAGGACACATTAAATTGATCAAAAGTGCCAATAAAGACATTTATAATATTTCATAAGATTTCTATTTCAAATCAATGCTGTTCTTCTGACTATTCTTCAAAAAATCCTGAACAAAATTGTTGTGCGGTTTCCACAAAAAATATTAAGCTGCAAAAACTGTATTCAACATTGACAATAAAAAGAATAAATACTATTAATAATTGATCATCAATAATTATTAACAATAGTTATTTTAAACTGACATATTTTTACAAAACTACTGTTTTAATTTTTTGATCAAATAAATGCAGATTTGGTGAACATAAGAGACTTCTTTAAAAAAAAATATATATTTTTTTTATTTTAATTATTCCAAACTTTAGACCAGTTTTGCACATATAATAACAAACCCACCTTCAGTGGCCATTCGTCGTCTCAGATCTTGCTGTAGCCGACTTTGAGTGTCCTCCAACTCCAGTTCTTGAGCACTAGAGACAAGAGCATGTGTAAGACAAGTATAAAATTAAAAACCTTAATTAAAAAAAAAAAAAAAAACTGTAAGAGTCACAGTACTTACAAGATCATGAGTTCAGACTCATATCGTGACAGTTTATTCTTCTCCAGGACCAGTTTGAACCAGGTTTGCAGTAGCGTGGTCTCATCTGTGGAGTCATCGCCTGTGGAAACGACAACATAGGCTAAATTTACTGAACACTGAAATCTATAACACGACTAATATGACTCAATCATGTGATGGTGCCAGATTTGAATAGACTTGGTTCCTAAACATTTGATCTACAGTGTACAATGCGAGTCAACTGCTACTGAAAAACATCCACTATTAGCTCATGACTTTTACAATTATTTGTGATGAATAAAAAAATAAAAGCAAAATTCAAAATGTAAACTTTTAAAAAAGAAATGTAAATATGAATAAAGTATATAAACTAAACACTAAAATGAAACAAAATAAAATAAATACTAAAATGAAATTAAACGAAAAAAATACAATAAAAATAAGTAAATATATATGTGTGTGTATGTAGCCTATGTATATATGTGTGTGTGTGTGTGTGTGGCTGTGGAAGTATAGCCTACTCTCTTGGAAATGCAAAGAACAGGCTTTCTTCAGCTTTCCTTAAGGCTTGCATATATATATATATACATATATATATATATATACACTGTATATAGAGGAGATTGTCCTTCTATAAATTCTAGATATTTGAAAACTTTAAATGTGTATTCATATTAGAACTTCCCATGACTTGATTTTCTAGGCCCAGAAAATACTATTTTAAAATCCCCTGATATTTTGAGGTTTTCCGTGACTGTGGAAACCTAATGCATGCTTATTAGTTGTTCAAATCTACAAAATAACAATTTTAGGACCATGTTAAATACTTCAAGTCAAACAAAAGCCAAATACTACTATTATTTCACTAATAGTCTCCCCATAGTGCCACAATGTTCGAGTCTCCCACATTGACAGTTTCAGAGCATTGTCTTCTACATACTCCAACTCTCTATCCATTTGGAGGCCGCAAATGTCAGTTAACAAAGAACCTATTCAACAAAAAAGCGCACCCCACAGCCCCTCATCTTAATACAATTATCCACACAAAGACACATAAACATGCCAAACAATGGATTCTGGCAGGTCAAAGTGCACCGTCACAAAAGATTTGCCCCCATGTATTTATTAATAGCATTCTGCTGCCCTCAATGAAGTCTGTTGATAGAAGACACACTGTATCCTTGCTGTCCACTTCACAAAAGGGACGTCTTCTATACCGACTGCATCCTTGCAGCATTATGAAAGAGAGAGAGAGGTACTTTGACGAAACAAGGCCAGGAATAAGATGTCACATGACACACTTAAAGCAATGCATGTTCTTGCTTTATGCATTAATACTATGGCAGCCTTCAAATATAAATCTAGGAGCAAAGTTCCATCTTTGCATTTCCTAGTAGTTTCATTTGGTTTCTTAATGCCTGTCTAGGTTGTAGGATGTCAAAAGAGGAATTTCTGAAAAAGCAGAAGTGAATTTATAGATGTTAAAATTCAATTTACAGTCCTTATAATTAGAGCTTAGAGCTTTCAAAATATGATTATAAACTTGTTATGCAGTATGTTAAAAGGCTGCTGCGATTTGGCATTTTTCATTTGGAAAGACTTGTTGCCTTTAATAATCCCCACGTAGATCAACATTCACCAAAATAATGAAACATCACATTTTCAGCTCATTTCGGAGGCACTTTTCCCTTTCTCTGTCTATTTACAGAACCCATTACCTCTGCAGTCATTTCAACATAATTTTGACTCTAAATAGCCATTTAGTTCGAATGCAAATCACTATTATTTGAATCTCTAATTTCCTCCTCTAAAAAAAGTCAAACAATAAGACAGCAGCTTATTTGCAGGTTGTCTTTGTGTACATGCCATATGGATCCAGGGGTTAGTCCTGATGTGGCTCAAAATCTTTCTATGGACAATCACAATACATTGACAATACATATTCCATACAATAAAACATACAAAATAAATAAATAAATTCATTCATTAATTACTTAAATTAAAAAATAAAATAATTATAAATATATCAAAATAAAGAAAATATTCAAATACAAAATTAAATACAACACACATACAATACAATAAAACAATTAAAATTAAGTATTACTATTAAAAGCACACACACACAATTTAAATGTACTGTATGTGTATTTTACATTTTGTATTTTTATATTTTCTTTTTTAATAATTGTGTATTTTATATTTTAAATTATGTACAAATATCATTACAGTACATTGACAAAGACAATACATACACAATTAAACAGAATATAACATAATATTAAAATACAAAAATAAGTACATACTACATATAATTAAAAATGACAGGCTAGGTAATGAAATATATAATTTAAATATATATTTTTTTAATGTATTTTTGTACTGGGTATGTACTGTCAAATATTTTTTACTGTTATGTACTGTCTTATTATAACACACACACACACACACACACATATATATATATACATATATTTGTTAGAGATGCACCGATTGCAATTTTCTTGGCTGATTCCGATTTCCGATTTTTTGTTAGTGTGATCTGCCGATACCGATTTTTGCCGATTCCGATTTTCTTTCTAAGAACTATGATTGACAGCATATACAAACAAAAGTCTACTTTTCTTCAACGCAAAGTTTTATTTTCATAAAAAAACACAAGTACAAAGTCAGTAATAAAATGAGAACAAATAAAAAAAATTGCAAAACAACAGCACAAATAAATGCAATAGAATAATGCTATGAAACTAAGTTTTTCAGGTTAAGTATGTTTTATTTATTTATTTTTTTTTTTATATATATTTTTTTTTCTAATATATTTCAAATATGTAAAATATATTAAAATAAAAGACAGAAAGAAAGAAATACTGTATTGTTTGTAAAGCCCCGTTCACACCAAGAACGATAATTATAAAGTATAAAATAACGATAAAGATATAGTTCTAAAAATCGTTCTCAATATGAAAGAATGGCAGAGTCCACACCACAGCTATAACGATAAAGGCACAGAGAAACAATATCATTGGAATCACTTTCAGAACGATTTTTTTTTCCAGCTAATGAATGATAAAAACACCCAGTTAGAATCAATCTTGCTATAACGAGCTCGAGAATTTAAAGTGGCAGATGAGCGTGTACTTAGAATAAACGTTAATGTAGTTATATTTATAGTTATCGTTCTTGGTGTGAACAGGCCTTAATATTTGATATTGTATTATTATTATACTGTATTATTATTAATTGTTCTATAAAGCGATTACAGTCATATGACATTTCCATTCAGCCAACATTTTCATGAACATGAGCAGATTCTACTTTGCCCTGCTGTTGGTCATAAATATGGCGGAAGAATGAAAAAAGTCATATGACTGAAACAGATGAATAAATGTTCTTTTTTTAACAATTCTTAGTTTTTCATTATCAAATCAATCAAATCAAACAGGAAGTCCACATAGAGACGCCCTGTCAAGTCACTCCCTGTGACTTCCTGTGTGACATGTGTGACATAAGGGTAAAAACACAAATAAATTATATAATGATATAATAATGAATTCAAGAACAAGTTTGTGGAAATAAGGTAGTGAAATCTCATTCCCTATGGCAAAATATTTCTCAAGTTTGCACGCTTGATAGGGCAAAGGCATTGTGCGCTTCATTCGCATGGCTGTCAGCAACTGACATAAAAGTTGTAAGTGTCATAGCAACCCTT
>NW_015539924.1:446158-458287 GCF_001515605.1 Sinocyclocheilus anshuiensis
GTTTTTTTTAATGTAAAAAATTATATATATATATATATATATATATATATATATTTATATATTTATTTATTTTTTTTTTAATATATATTTTTTTTTCTAATATATTTCAAATATGTAAAATATATTAAAATAAAAGACAGAAAGAAAGAAATACTGTATTGTTTGTAAAGCCCCGTTCACACCAAGAACGATAATTATAAAGTATAAAATAACGATAAAGATATAGTTCTAAAAATCGTTCTCAATATGAAAGAATGGCAGAGTCCACACCACAGCTATAACGATAAAGGCACAGAGAAACAATATCATTGGAATCACTTTTAGAGCGATTTTTTCCAGCTGATGAACAATACAAACATTGACAGCCAATCAGAATCCATCCTGCTATAAAGAGCTCAAGAATTTAAAGCGGTAGACGCGCGTGCGCTTAGAATAAACAGACGATATCGTTCGCTGGTCTGGACGCTAACATCGTTATCTTTCTAGTTATCGTGCTTGGTGTGAACGGGTCTTAAGACTGATGATACACGGGGCAACTTTTTGAGCAATGTTGCCGTCAAAGGGCAACCAGGTGAGACACAGGGCCCACGACCGATTTAAAGTATTCCGATAGAACTTTGTTACCCATTCTCAATGGGAAAGTGCCCAAGCAACAATACTCAAAAAAAGTTGCCAGGCAAAATTGCTCAAAAAGTTGCCTCATCTTAGTTTTTCATTATCAAATCAATCAAGAATAACAGGAAGTCCACATAGAGACGCCCTGTCAAGTCACTCCCTGTGACTTCCTGTGTGACATAAAAATGAACAGGGTAAAAACACAAATAAATTATATAATGATATAATAATGAATTCAAGAACAAGTTTGTGGAAATAAGGTAGTGAAATCTCATTCCCTATGGCAAAATATTTCTCAAGTTTGCACGCTTGATAGGGCAAAGGCATTGTGCGCTTCATTCGCATGGCTGTCAGCAACTGACATAAAAGTTGTAAGTGTCATAGCACCCCTTTAAATAATCATATCACCATCACAGAGTGAGTGGGTGGAGACGGGGGACATGTAAGGACAATGGGACTGATAATGAGGCACTTTAAATAATATATTTCCAGATGTAATAACGTGTGACTGTGTTAGAATGTGCCATACCAGTTTCTCCTCTGAGGATCTTCTCCAGAGCCACACCTTTCTCCTCCAGAGCTCTCTGCTTCTCCTCAACTTCCTCCAGCTGTCTTTGGATTACCTGCCAATTACAGTATACCTTGAGAAACTGGAATATATCTAATTCATAGGAATGTTTCTAAAGTAGATATACTTCGCGGTCAATTTACAGGTAAACCTCCCTCTAAAAATGTCCTAAAAAATGCTATTAATGATATTAATGACATTTAAAAACTATAGCAATCTATGGCTCATATGTCTGTATGTCTTACCTGAGCCCGGTGAAGTCTTTTAAGCTGATCTTTCTTGGTTTGTTGGACGGCTGTTTTCTGCTGTGAGGTGCCACTGTGAGTCTTTATAGCAAATAGTAAACAAAAAAGTGACAGTTTAAATTAGGGCTCTGTGCTTGAATATGTAGAAGATTTGAACAAATTGTTGGAATAGCATTAGCTGTGTTTCGTTTAGAGAAGCAGGGGAGCTTTTACCCTTTGTGAGTCTGGTTCCTGTTCCTCTTCACTAGATGAGTTGGACTCCTGTTGTTGTTGCTGAGCAGACGCTGTGGATACAAACCCAAAACAATAATGTATCATTTAAATAGCAAACTGTTTATTATTAAGGGATTTATCAGTAAATACTAAAAACAAACAAATAAAAACCCAATATGGGCTGTCAATAATAATAATAAAAATAACAACAACAACAACAACAATAATAATAATGATGTCAATTTTTATTTTAGCTCAAGGCATCTTTAATTATTTAGGGAATAAAAAAAACTGTTATGCTGATTATGAACAAATGTACATGAACCAGCTCATCAGAACAGATCCATTATTAGAAATGACATTTATTAAACTGCATCACTATGCCATCAAAACATTGTGCAGCAAACAATGTGGTATGTATATGACGTTTTTTTAGAAATGTTTTGATACATCTCAAGATTAAAGCGGCATGTCCCACAGTTACCTGAATATTGCATGCAGGGAATATAATGAAAGCCACTGGAAGATTATATTGCATTATATAAGAGATAACAGTGCTGCATGCAATAACAATGGAGTTAACAACCAGCAACAAGGGTTTTGTGCACATGCGTACGTCATGCAAACGGCGCATTGCATCAAAACTTTAATCACCAAACTTATATCGTGTCATACATTTACACGATAAAGAAGTGAAATTATGTTCAGACGAATTAATGTGTTGCTGCACCTGTTAAATACTCTGTGCTTTTATTTTTCTCTAGCATTTTTATTAAGTGATTTTAAACTGCAGATGAGTGTCAAAGGTCACTTTAACCTGCAATTACCTTTGCTTCTGAACCTGGAAAGAATAGTCAAGATGTCCTTCTGGTTGTCTCCTTTCCTCTGATCTGCTCCTTCGTTCCTCTTAATGCGCAGAGAGGAGAAGAAATTGAGTTTTCTGGGCGGTAAAGAGGCCATGTCATCTTTTGTGCCCTTGTGGGTCTTGGAGCTGAGAGCCACCTGCTCCATTAACGTGGTGAGCTCACTTCCTGTCCTCACTCTGGATTGACTGTCATCGGTAGATGTGTTGCTGTGTTCCTCATCCCGGTTGCTCTGAATGCTGCTGCCAAACAAGCCACTGAGGTTGAAGGAGCCCTCAGACAACGGCCTGGCTTTCAGAGGTCTGTTTCTCCTGAGAACCACAGGGTTGTTTCCTTTGCTGGTGGAGAAGGACTTCCGGAGACTGTTGGCCCACTGTTGGAAGCCAAGGAGCGGAGGAGTGGGTTCAGGTTGAGGACGGCTTGGTTTTGGTGGAGCTTCTGGTTCTGGTTGATCGTTCGGAGGACTCGTTGAGGTTCTGTCCCGTTGTTCTTCTCCAGAAGTCAAGGGCTTTCCAGGAGCGGCCAAGTCCCAGTTGAGCAGCTTCTCCTTTTCAGATAAAGACAGCGTGAGCTTCTTCTTGGGGCTGAGGGAGTTCGCCTCTGAGGGATCGGCTGTGATGACAGGCCCTGGAGAGGAAGTGCTTGGTTTTGGGGATTCGGGACGAAAATGTGTGCGATATAGAGGGATTTTTGGGATCTCTTCAATGGGTGTTGACTTCTTGTCCTCCATTAGGGGGCAGCCAGACTCTATAGTCGATGTTGCAGCCTTTGTTGGGGAGAGCTGTTTGAGAAAAGACAAGATCTTTAACAGCCGTTAACAGAATGAACAAATTAAATACTATTTTGATCATTTGGACCAAGAAACCTCCTAAGCAGCATTTGTAGAACAGCTGGAGTCAATAACTGATCATTTGAGGTTAGACAATGATGTTACACAGATTGACAGACAAAAAAAGTGAAAGTAAATCAGTTTACAGATTCATGGATCTCCTCAAAGTCTGAGTCTCCATCTTCCTCTGCGAGGGCTTCAGTTTTATCGTCTGGTTTTCCACGGTGAAATTTCTTAATCAGGACGAGGGGCAGAGCTGAGTGAGGAAATGATGTCACAACGGGCTTTGATAAGTGATCACAGATCTAATGAATTAATAATAAAAAAAAATAAATGAAAATAGAAAATAAACACATGAATAATAATTATATGATTGAACAAATAATAATACATCAATAACCTTTTCAATGTAGAAACTAAATAAATAGTGAAATTCAGTATTCACTCTGGTTAGTTTCACTTGGAATTATAATATATTGGCCAAGTTATACTTGCAAGGAGTCTGACATGGTGAACGATGGCTAAATTGTGCTAATAACTACAATAAGGATCTGGAATTAACTGTAGGCAAAACAATTACATTTTGCTGAAAAAAACTTAAATGTTTGCCTGTACTAATCGCTGTTGTATGAGCTCAAACAATAGCTGTGAAACAGACCAGCAGCGCCCTCTGGTGAAGAGGGAGGATATGACCAGCACCCAACAAAAGACACAGTAGTCTGCCTCTGAATTTTAATGTATATAATGTATAACCTTTGGAAAAGTTGCTTTAGAGTTTTGCTTTCGCTGCAAAATACTAGGAAACTGAGCTCTAATAATAAAGCACATGTGCTCAGGCGACCAAAAGCTGCATTAGCTTTTATAAATAGATCATGTATGACGCTTGATATTAATCCAGTCAGGATTAACAAATTAATTCAATTAGTTACGTGTGGCAACTAACATCACAGACACTCCAATAAGCAAGGCTGAATCATTCAGCATGTTCAGTTGAGACACAGAGCGACTCATTATTTTGAGCTCTTTATCAACCTTGAGCAGTTAAACAACTCCGGCCTGCATAGAAACTCAACCTAGAATTAAGATCGTGGCTGACAACACAGGCTCAATGGGAAGGAAAAATACTTCTGCTGTGTCTTTGAAGGTTTCCATATTGTTGGTTTTATTCGTGGGAGACTGAATGATACTTACTGGATCGGATTTTCTTCCTCCAGAGGTTGTTTTTGTTGGTAATTTCACCTTTGGTTGTGGACCAAAAGAGGAAATCAGAGTGAGCGCTTAAAGTGACATTGATAATTTAAGAGCATTTTATTTCAATATACAGTACATCATTTATGGTTTCACCTTGGAATGTGTTTTCAGCCAATAGCCAATAAAGACAAGCTAAGCAAACAAATCCAATAGCCGTTGTCTGACATGCTACATGTGTGACCGAACAAAATGTTCAGCCCGCTCAAGACACGTCCACAGGCCAAAAATAATATACAGTCAATGGGAAAGTCTGGCTTTGACTGCCACTCCTTAACCTCATTCAAAAAAAGCAGATGAAAATCCAAGCAGGAAACTCAGAGATGAACTACAAATCAGTCCTCTAATTAATAGTGCAAAAGTGTCATTTTTGGACATTTAAACCATCCTTGTATAAAAGGGACGTGCCCTTCGATATGTGACCTGAAAAGTGTCCAAATACATTTTGGGGCCATTGTAAAAGACAAAAATACGAGATCCTGTGACATTGTAAAACTATGAGGGAAACATAAGTTTTGACTGACCTTTCTGCAATGGAGAATCAGGACACACAGGTGCAGGATCTGCAGGATCTGCAGAATCTGGCTTTTTAGATGAATCCTTGACTTCACTATTCCAAAATATGCAAAAGAAAGTATTAGACCGGATCTTTGTAGCTTTCACACTTACTTATTAGCTATTTAAAGGGGTCATATGATGCTGCTAAAAAGAACATTATTTTTATGTATTAAAACAGTACAGTAATAATAATAAATACTACAGTTATTATTAATTATTAAATGTTAACGAAATGTTCACTCTAGACAATGTAGAAATAATGAACTAACACCGTATCTCTCGCTCATATGGCCCAATAACACTTGTGGAGTCTAAAATGTCGACACAGGTAGACATTTTTTAGCTCCTTGTCATGGTAAATGAAAAGTTTAATTTTTAGACTTAAATTTTCGGTACTTGTCTTTCAGTTCGGTATGTGCACCGAACAAATACCGCATTGTTTTAACCACTGCACGAGTGGAACTTCATTGGAAACTTCCAGTTTTATATATTGTTACTTTTGATAAGAAGCAAAGTCTTTTCTTTTAAATTATGTGCATTTTTTTTTCTTCAGGAAATTCAATCAATAAATACCATTTTGACGCTCTTTGACTTTGATGTAGCGCGACGGATCACTGTATAAACGCCTCAGTTCAAACAGCGCAGAGAGCGCAATCATCCTTTCCTCTTTACTAATAGTTTTAATGTGAAATAAACAAATGAACATCTCATGCCTCATGTAATCTCTCAACCAATGTTTCAATCGCGAAAGACGTCAAAAAACAGCTTGTATCAAAATGTCACGTAGCATTTCATTTACCTCAGGCAAGTCATCAGTGTCCACAGCTCGTTAGTTTACTATAAATTAAGTCTAGAGAAGAGCTTTTCGTGACATATTAGACTATATACTCATATTTTACTTTTTTATTATTATTATTTTTAATTACTTAATGTATGTTTAAATAAATCTTTTATAGCCTATCACAGCCACTGTGTAAATCGAACTGTGACGTCAAAACCAAGGTACGTACCGAACCGTCATGTTTGTGTTCCGTTACACCCCTATTAGACATTTAAAGTGAATATTGTAAACCAACCTCATATTTATGACCTCCGTTGAGTCTGAGAGGGCCTGCACCTCTGCACTCTCAGCCGGAGCACTGGGCTTCGACAAACCCTTCGGGTCATTCTGAGATCTGGAGTCTGATTCGGCTCCTGCGGGGTCCACGCACACACATGACAGACTGAATTTATAAACTAGACCCTGCTATCATGCTCTCATGTTCAGAAATTATTACGTACCTTAATGTCTGTATTTCACCAGAACAACAACAACTAATAATAATAACAACAAACAACAAATTGTTTTGTTTATTAATTTACATTATTATTATTATTATTATTATTATTCCACATATCCCTGAAGAGGAACTTTAACGAATTTATAAAATGTTCCATAGCAGTTTTTAGTTGATCACTTTAATTAAATGGTTTGTAAAAGCTGAATTCCTGTTTGAATGACAGTATAAGGTCATTGAAAGCTTTTATAAGATGACAGTATGTCTGAACACTTGGCTATATATGAACCAATTTCTCATCTCTTTATTCATGTTAAACAGACATTATAACCTTGAGACACTCTCCATATGAATGTCTGTTTTGATTAGTGTTTTTCAATAGTCTCTATCTCTCACTATTTAGCTCTTTCCCTTTAGCACACTCTATGATAGTCATTCATGTATATGCTGTATACCAGCGGTGGTGAACTCCGGTCCTGGAGAGCCGCAGCCCTGCAGAGTACAGCTCCAACCCTAATTAAAACTCACCTGCCTGTAGCTTTCTAGTAAAATATTGCATGCGATTTATCGTGCAGCCCTAATATATATATATATAATTTATAATGTATAATTGAAATGATTATTCTGTATCATTTGGAGTTCAAAATAGAAGGCAGTGCAATCACCTACAAAAAGCAAATAAAAGGACAGGATAGAAAAGACCCAAAAGAACCAAGTTAAGTTTGACTATAAAGGAATTCAGACAATGTAAAATGGGTCTGATGCATGTTCTAAAACTATTGATTAAAAATGGTTTGTTGCAGTTCCAATGCTTTTAAAAAATGGGATGTGAAGTTAAAAAGTGTGAAAAGTGAAAAAACAAAAAAGGGGGAGGATTATGTTTGGGAATCGTGGGTGTGATACATCTGGTACAGGGTTATTTTTTAGGCCTATACTTAATTGTGATAGTTGGGTTACATTTCTTCTTATTAGCTTGGCAGTTGCATTGATGAATACAAATACATCTTTGCTGAGGGTTACACAGGAAGCTCACTGAATCGGCAGACAAAAAGGCAGAAACAAACTTTTAGAGTTAAAAATTAATTTATTTTATGCGTACAGGCTTTAAATATATTATAAATTAGGAGAAACAGTCTTTTATTGTAAAATATACAAAGAAATAGTAAGCTAAAATGTACAAAAAACAATCCTTAAAGGACTTGAAAAATTGTGCAAAACTAAGTCTTCTTATAGGACGACCTCAGTTTGTTTTTAGGAAAAGGAACAAGAGAGTGCTCTTACATGGGATTGGGATAGTAAAGCAGCCTCTGCAACAGAGAGGACAAACACGGAGAGAAACAAGAAGGGAGGTTACTTTACAGGACGCTGTGTACTAGAAAAACGGGTGCATTTAAAAAGCATGCTGGGATAGTCAAGCGTACAAGGGCACTTCTGTTGGTACGTTAGCTCTGGTACAAACAAACACAATGCCGACTTCCGGTGAAGGACAGCGATGTTTGGGATATCTAATAAGAAATGTTCATATATTAGACCCATGCTGCATTCACAATAGTGGGGTTAATATTATAGTTAAGGGAGCCAGTGCAAAGCGAAACAACCTGATCACCTGACCCATGCAGGCCAATCGCGTTCCTGCTCTCACGGTTCAGCCAATCAGAGGTTGGAGCATTGGAAACTTGAAACAGACTATGTATGATGTAGAAAAGGATGCAATATGAAGAGAAAGAAGGAAATTGAGAAAGAAATAGCACTAAAATCAAGGGTGAATTTTCCAGAACTATAATTATGCATGTTCAGTACACTTAAACACTGACAAAACAGTGCAAGAAAAACAAAAATACACTTTTAAAGCTTTACATCACACATTTAGTGGAATGTTTGAATACTGATTGATTAAACAATTGGAGGTACAGTACCCTATTCACGGTGATACAGAGGGACATTTCCTCCACTTTTACATTAGAAATCAATGCAGAATATGATGCATTTGTCCAACAAAGACTATTTGCATTACATCACAAAGAAAAAAATATATATTTTGGTTATAAGCTACATCTAGATTCCCCAAAAGGCCGTAAACTAAGAAAAAGTGAACATTTTAACAACAACAACAACAACAACAAAAGAGATCAAGCGTATCATATTTCCTCATTAACAAAGTCGTAAAAATGCATTTTAATACTGTTTGGCATTTCCATTGCACATTGAACAAGGGGAGATGCAAACATTAACGTCGCAGTCACGTTAACCGGCAGTTTCAGGCAGTTAGGATAAAGCGGCACAATCCTTCTCAGTAAAGTGCTCTTAGTTTATCAGCTTTGGATCTTACATTTTCAATCAAAGAAATATTTACGAACACTGAAGGTTTCTTAAACCCTGTAGGGCCATAGTTGTTCTTAAAGGGACAGTTCACCCAAAATGACAATTCTTTCATCATTTACTCGCTCTCGTGTCATTCCAAACCTGTCTGACATACTTTCATTTGCAGAACACAAAATAACATACTTTGATGAATGTTGATGATGTTTTTGTAATACAATGAAAGTCAATGGGGTCCAAAAAATAACATTGGACCCCATTGACTTTCATTGTATGTACACACTTTTCTTTAATTAAAATATCTTCTTTTGTGTTTCATTGAAGTCAGTCAGTCATACAGGTTTGGAATGACATGTAAAAAAAAAAAAAGACTATTGTCTTTTTGGGGTGTACTGTCCCTTTAAGAAGATTAAAATTCAGCATCTCACTCAAATTACGTAACCCTGTCAAAGGTACCGAGAAATAACTAATATTATAAGCAATAAACTAAGGATTTAGTTTTTCTAAAACTAAATTTAGTTTTAAGGATTAAGGATTAAGGATTTCAGTGTAAGGGACTGGCCCAGTCTACAGAGTTTAAGAAGCCCCTTCCCTCGTCAGTCCAGCGGTACCGAGGACCCTTTAAGGCAGCTGGGGCCCCCGGTACGGCTCGACTGACTCCATCATGCTCACTAGGGAGGGGGGGATGGCCTCTCGGCTCATCTGGCCTGTCATCTCATGCAGCACGTATATGAAGGGCACACCCAGACTCAGTAGCTCATAAAGGAATACATAGTCCTCCTGGCGCTCTCTGAGGTGTAGCCCTACGGCCCGGGCCGCCTTATACATCCAGCGGGCAAGCTGGCGGGGTGTACCGAACAGTGTGCGGCCCACGTGCAGTGGCCAGTGCAGACATTTCCTAATAAGGGAAGTCAGGGTACCTGAGGACGGGCCGCGGAGGCCGTCGGTGGCTGTGTAATCAGAACTAGCGCTGGACGAGGGTCTGCCAACTCCGTTGATCTGTAATAATGATGATGTAAATAAAACAGAAGAGGATGGTAACATTTACACTACACTAAAAAAGTTACTTCTAATGTACATTTCAAATGTGCATAGGATACGGCAAGTAGACTGCACCAGACAAACATAATGTATATATTAGTGATGATAATAATAAATAATAACAACAACAACAACAACAACAAATATTACTAATAACTAATAATTATAAATAAATAATAAAAAGAAAACTACCAATAATAATAATAAACCAATCTAGATGATTACTATTATTATTAATGTTATTACTATTATTAGTTATAGGTATTACTATTATTAATAATAATACATGACTGAATAATAAAAATTCTGAAAAGTTATTAACAAAATCTACATTATCTTGATTAATAATAATTATAATAATTAAAACACAACACCACCACCGATAACTAATAATTTCTAATAACTAATAATTAGTTATATTTCTAATAACTAATAATTATATACTATTATAAATAATAAAAATTTATTTTATAATTAAGTGTATAATAATATTGATTACTATTATTATTGTTATTACTATTATTAGTTATAGTAATAATA
Organism: Sinocyclocheilus anshuiensis; assembly: GCF_001515605.1. Classification (NCBI taxonomy): domain Eukaryota; kingdom Metazoa; phylum Chordata; class Actinopteri; order Cypriniformes; family Cyprinidae; genus Sinocyclocheilus; species Sinocyclocheilus anshuiensis. Next base: position 456,475 of record NW_015539924.1, read on the forward strand.
ACAAAAATAATATTACTAATAACTAATAATTATAAATGAATAATAAATGAAGAAAACATGACTAAGAATAAGAATAATGCACAGATCTAGATTATCTAGATTATTACTATTATTATTGTTATAACTATTATTAGTTATAGGTATAAATAATAATAATAATAATAATAATAATAATAATAATACATGATGGAATAATAAAAATTATTCTGAAAAGTTATTATCAAAATCTACATTATCTTGATTATTAATAATAACTAATTAAAAACACAACAACACCACCTATAACTAATAATGGTCACGTTTGGACTTTGTTTTCAGTTTGCTTTGTTTTGCCCCATCTACAATTTGTATGCATTGTTATTAAATTACAAATAAATTTCAAATAAATTGTGCATCAGATGTAAAAAAAAATTATTTAAATAACTGATTTAAATCATTATTGGTCTATTGCCGCATTCTGCTGTCAAATATTTTTGTATAACTAATTCTAAACTGTATAACTGACTGATTTATTGGTTGACCACATCCGTTTAATAAAATGTATCAACATTACCTCTCCTCTTCGATGCCTACTGCTGATTTTTCTCTGAGAAAAGTGCAGCTTGCAGTAAAAAATGCCTGCAAGAAAATAACACAAGTAAATCATTTACTCAATTCAATACTACATACTACATGTAGCAGTCTAATGAATAAAAATGGCATTATAAACACAATGTCACTCTAACAAACCTTGGTTGGAGTCGAAGGCATGACCACCCAGCCGCAGCGTGCAGCCGCAGATGTTACAGCGGAAACACTCTCTGTGGAAGAAGTATCCCTCCGCACTGAGCCGCTCCATTATGTACACGCGCTTCTTACAGAAGTGACAGGTGTCGCTGCCGCCCAGACCCAGAGGAAACTCCTTCCGCATGCTAGTCTGAAACACAACATCATCCATTCAATAGTGGGAAGGGATAAAAGGGATCAAACTAAATTTTGCTGTTACAACATTGTTCTAATACACTGCAATGAGATCAGACACACAGGTTATTCATGGATAAATAAATATATAAATAAATTCAAAAACATTAAACTAAATAAATTATTAAATAAAATAATTTAATAATATAAAAATAAACTAAATAATTACAAAAAAAAATTCTATATTTTGAAGGTTACATGGCATTGCAAGTATTTTGCCATATTACTAGCACATTGATCAGCTGTTTTAGTGAGAAAATTAGGGCAAAACCAGCTAGGAACCACAGTGAAATATCACAATTTTAAGTTCGCAGGTCAGTGAAATCACACAATATGAAAAGGGCACAATATTTAGTTAATCGATCAATAAATCAATAAACCAATTAATCAATGCTTAAGCCAAAGTATGAAGCATTGTCCTGAAAAATAAGGCAAAAAGCTTGTGCTTTGATTAGCCAGATACTAGAATATATATTACCGCCCCAGATTCTGCACTTCTTCTGGCCTCTGTCTGTGGACAAAGACTCTCTTAACTACAGAAAATGTCACAAAGTTGTGGCCGTCAGCAAAAGAACATGTAGTTTTGCACTTCTTTCCGCTTTCTACAGATCACAAGATTTGAAGACACCAGTTTACAAAAGAAAACAACTGAGAAATAAAAGAAAACCTCATGACATTGGCCTACATCCTGATGCTGTAACTTTGCAATACAGACTAAATCATTGTTGGGAAAATAAAAAGACTTCTGATTCACATAAACGAGAACATCAGGGCTCCTCTTAAAGGGGTCATATGGCGTTGCTAAAAAGAACATTATGTTGTGTATTTGGTGTAATGCAATGTGTTTATGCGG
>NW_015539924.1:462880-468056 GCF_001515605.1 Sinocyclocheilus anshuiensis
ATTTGGGCAGTGTTATGCAAATCTTCCCACACAGTGACGTAGACATGTGGGGGCGTGTTTAAACGAGTCGTTTTAGGAGGGCGTGGACAAGTCTTAACTTTTATAAAGAATATCTCTTTGGATTTGAGACTTTAGTCTTTGCAACTTTACAGATCTTATCTATGCACGAACAGCTTGTGACACTCCAAAGAGAAAGGAAAATTTGAAATTGCATCATATGACCCCTTTAATAAATTCAAAAAATTCTTTAAAACTTCAGAGGATTCTGTAGTTTCAAGAAACAACCTTATCTCCTAAACATCATCTTGTCCCAGGACAGAAGCTGCTTACCAGCGAGAGGGTGAAGGGGTTGTTAGGTCTGTGATCGGTCTCGTATAAGATGGCCAGAGTAGCTGCTTTAACACCAATAGCAGAAGAAACCTTTCCCACTGTTATCTGACAATCAGCAGTGAAGAAATGAAGGGGGAAAAGGAGAATAGAAAGAAAATGCAAATCAGGAGAAAGAAAAAATTTGGTAGATATTCAAACCATAGTGGAAAGTGATAGAGATGTGAAAGTGTGAAAAAGCGAAGACTTTTTAATCAAATGTAAATTAAAATGTAAACAAATGTACAATATTTAAATGCATTCTTTTTTCATGAAAGTTCTCTTTTTTTTTGTAAGAAACTATGCCCTATTTCTATACCCCCATTTAATAGATTTCTATCTATGAATAAGGAATACTACTATATAGAAATATGATCAGTTTTACCACCATCTTATTTCTTCATGCTACAGGGACTTAAAATGAAAATGTAATGTTTATCTGCTTACCCCCATGGCATCCAAGATGTAGGTGACTTTGTTTCTTCAGTAGAACACAAACGAAGATTTTTAACACAAACCATTGCAGTCTGTCAGTCATATAATGGCACTCAATGGGCTCCACGGCTTTGAGAGTCAAAAAAAACATACAGACAAAACCAAATTAAACCCTGCGGCTCGTGACGATACATTGAGGTCTTAAGACACAAAATCATCGGTCTGTGCAAGAAACTGAACAGTATTTACATCATTTTTTTTACCTCTGATCCACCACAATGTCCCACTGTCCTGAGCGCGTTCACAACATCCAATGAGTGACACGTGTACGTGCTCTGGCATAGTAGATGCATGAGCGGGAGCGGAAGCGATCTGTCGCGCGTATACGTCACTCATTGGATGTTTTGAACGCACTCAGGACAGTTGGACATTGCAGTGGATCAGTCACGAGCCACAGGGTTTAATTTGGTTTTGTCTGTGTATGTTTTTTTTTTACTCTCAAAGCCGTGGAGCCGATTGACTGCTGTTATATGACTGACAGACTGCAACGGTTTGAGTTAAAAATCTTCGTTTGTGTTCTACTGAAGAAACAAAGTCACCTAAATCTTGGATCCCCTGGGGGTAATCAGATAAACATCAAATTTTCATTTTTGGGTGAACTATTCCTTTAAGAAAAAGCAACATTTCTTAAAGTATTGTAATCTCTCAGCAAACTACTACATAAAAACGATGATTGTGTTCTTTCATGCATTCAATGTGTAACAAATGTGATGCTCCTTCAAAGGAGCGATGTGCTCATTTTATAACGTATATTGTGCAAGAAATGCGTGACAGTTTTTACACTGGCCCTAGTTAGAAACCAATTCATTTTCAGAATTGTACAAAATAAGAAGGAAAACATAACTGCTTTATCAATGGCAAAACATCAAAGTGTTTATGACATGCAAGGTGTTGGTCAGTTTATTATTTTGTTCAGTTTATTAGCAGCTTGAATACCTGTTTGGAGGAGTCAAGGCACTCTACACGTCTGATTTCAGAGTGATCTGTGTGTTTATCGAGCTTCAGCTGTGTTTCTGAATCTTCACTGCACTACAACCAATGGGAAAATGCCTTTCAATATTAATTACAGATTCTGATATATTCTGTAATGTGACTCAAACCACAGTCTGTGCAGATATAGTTCAGAGGGTTTATGTAGTCTAAAACAAGAGAGCTCCTCTAATTACCATTATTAATATAATCACAATGTTTTACCTGCTGGTGTTGGACTGAAGGAACAGGAGACAGACGACAGGAAAGAGTAGAGGATTCTGGGATAGCGTGAAATGAGAAGGCTTTAGAAGGAGAGGAGGAAACAGCAGCAGAGCTTTCATCTGCCTGTGTGAGGAGAGCAGGAAGATGTAGAAAAAGGAAACATTTAAAAAAAAGAAATCACAATCCAAAGATTATACAGAAACTGAACACTAAGATGACAGAAGGGGAGGACAGAGATAAAATAATAATTAAAAAATAAATTGCCACTACTACTAGTAATAAATGATTTATTATTATTATTATTATTATAGTAAAATACAGCATTATTTTAAATATTGTTATAATTAATAAATAAAATACTACTACTAACAATAAATTGTATTGAAAAATATTAATGTAGATGATACAAAAATATTAATATGTATTAAATAACTTTTTTAATTTATAACATAATATAATAAATTATAATAAATAAAATATAAAATATTTAGTTACAATAAACAAATAAAACACTACTACTACAAATATAATATTAAACATGAATCAGTTATTATTATAAATATAATACAAATACAATTACAATAACATTAGTGTTTTAATAATTAATTTAAAAAATTTAAATTCAAATGATTTAAAATATATATTTTATTACAAATGTTAATTAAATGTTAATGAATGTTTATTCAAAAATATTCAATTATTGCATTTTATTTTATTTTTTAAATATTATAACATTTGTATGAATCAGTTATTATTGTGAGTGGAGCTGATATTGAAATATTAATACAGTTTATATTAAATATTGTTGTAAAGAAATTAAATTCGTACTACTACTAAACAATACAATTATAATAATATTAGTGTTTTGATCATATTTAATAATATTCTAATTGAATCACTTTTAAAAATCAGTTATGAATATTATACAATAATCATATTGGTCAAAAACCGTGAAGATCTCAGTCTATCTCTATAGGAGAGAACGAAAAAGGGAAAGAAAGACAGAAAGAGAGAACAGAGGACTGCATTCAGCAAAGTGGCCAACCACAACGTGATTATTTTATGCATTCCTGATTAGTTCTGCTGAAATGAAAGCGTGCTGACCAAACAACCTGTTCTGCATTTCTTCTGCCTCAGTTGTTGCGTTCAATAATTATATAAGTCAGGATGAAAAAGAAAAGGTCACTGTAAATAAAGCATGGAGAAAGACAGAGACCACCGGATGCTGGCACATTTAAGTCCTTTCAAGGGGAAATCCCTCATGAGGTCAAGTAAGGACAAAAACCAAAACGCAACACAGCACTTGTTAAAACACACTAAACATGCTCATGCCTTTATCACCAGCAAGGTGGACTATTGTAATGATCTCCTCACCGGCCTTCACAAGAAGACCATTAGACAGCTGCAGCTCATCCAGAACGCTGCTGCCAGGATTCTGACAAGAACCAGAAAATCTGAGCATATCACACCAGTCCTCAGGTCCTTACACTGGCTTCCAGTTATATTTAGTATTTATTTTAAAGTATTTTTATTCGTTTATAAATCTCTCAACGGCCTAGAACCTAAATACATTGCAGATATGCTCACTGAATATAAACCTAACAGACCACTCAGATCATTAGGATCGAGTCAGTTAGAAATACCAAGGGTTCACACAAAACAAGGGGAGTCCGCTTTTAGCTATTATGCCACCCGCAGCTGGAACCAGCTTCTAGAAGAGATCAGATGTGCTAAAACATTAGCCACATTTAAATCTAGACTCAAAACTCATCTGTTTAGCTGTGCATTTATTGAATGAGCACTGTGCGACGTCCGAACTGATTGCACTGTATTTTATGTATAATCATTTTCGATTTGTAACTATTTTAAATTCATTTTAAATCAATTTTTAAATAATTTTAAAAGTTTTTAAATTCCTTGTTTTATTGTTGTGATTATTTTTTTATGTAAAGCACTTTGAATTACCATCGTGTATGAAATGTAATATATAAATAAACTTGCCTTGCCTAAACCGGCCACTGAAGTTTTGTGAGCACACAGTAAGCAGGGATATACCATCATGCGTTAGTATTACTGACGCAATCCAACCATAAGTTTTGCTTTTCACCTGAGGTTGAGGTGGTTTGCCAGTGAACAGGCAGCTCAGTTGCTGAGCTCGCTCTTTAATGCTCTTTTTGTTGAACTGTCTAGTAATTTCAGCCTGCACTTTTCTCTGCAAAGTATTCAAAGGCAAAAGAGACGAAAAGCATTACATGAAAGGAAGGAAGTAAAACCACGACTGTCTGTAGCAATAATAGGTAGGCAGAAATGTACTAGGTTTGGATTGATGCATCACACCATTCACCTGACTGACTTCCTCTTCCAGCTTCTGTAGGCACTGCAGCATGCCGCCCAGGGCTGGTGTGAATGACGGGAGTGAATCTGAGGGGTCTGCCGGCTGGAGCACTTTGAAGGGAATGTGAGGAGATCTGGGACGAGACTCACTGACTTGATAACTTGAGGGAATTCCAGTGAGCTGGAGAGTGCGGTGAACGCTAGTGGTTTTATAGCTGGACTGGATTTCTGTGTGACCGTGACTGGACTGGATTTCTATACGGTGCTCAGAATGATGGGTCTCATTCTGCGTGTGAGATTCCAGCAGTCTTAGATAAGGAGAAGGCTGAAAGGACACAGGTGACAATTTGTCAAAGCTGAAGCCAGATTCACTCAAAAATTATAAGGGATGCACGATATATCGGTGCCATATTGGTTATCAGCAGATTTTTTTTTTTTTAAATGTATCGTATTGGTAGATACTGGATATTTTAATAGTTCGTGCTAATTTTCTCTATTTTTACATTTAGATCATATAGTACTAACTAACCTACACAGTGAATATAAAAAAAAAAAAACTAATTTAATAACACTGCTAAATAGAATCTTTAGCACAATCTTAAAATAAATATCCATCCATACTTTTCATTATAATTGTGGTGTCTACATTCACTTGTAGAATGAATTTACTTTAAGATTTTACTTTATTTTGAATTTTTATTTAAAAATGTATTTTTATATTTGAATTATTTATTTAAAAATTTTTCATTTGAATTATTTTATTACATTTTATTGAGTTTTAATTAAA
>NW_015539924.1:468151-493046 GCF_001515605.1 Sinocyclocheilus anshuiensis
AATTATCGGCACAGGTGCATATATCAATGCTTCCCTAAAATTCATGAGTTTAAAGTTAAAGAAAAAGTCAAGAACTGTTTAAATTAAAAATAATTTAATAACACTGTTAAATATGATCTTTAGCAAATAGCAAACAAACAAAAAAAAACATTTTCAGGGTTCACATTTTAATGTTGTGATGCCTAAATTCACTTGTAGCATTAATTTAAGTCGTGGCCTAATGGTTAGAGAGTTGGACTCATAACCCAAACACATGACATGTCACATGTCACCACTTTTTTATACTTTATTTTAGTTTTAAGGGTTTTATTTAAAATTAAATTCCTTTAATAAATAATCTTAATAGTCGATAAAATAGTCTTAAATAGTCTTTTTTAAAAAGTCTAAATTCAAACTTTAAATGACTGTTCTAAAAATAACATCACAAAAATGGCATTTAATATGATTTACACAAGTAGTGTTGTGTTCCTGGATCAGCATCCAGAGTTGTTTCTGGAACATCAATGAATGATTGAATGCGGAAAACACATACGGAATGATAGATTGATAGGAATGTTATTCTAGGAAATGTCGATCTAGTGACATGGTCTACTCGTGTAAATCACGTTGCGTCGTGGATGTGCGTCAGGTTTGCAGTGGACACACATAATGGAATCAATACACTGCTGCATGGGATTGTGGGTGATGTGGAATGACAGCTCTTTCCCGCTGGCGGAGTATACCTGCCATTTTGGTTTGGTTGGAGGGGGTGGAGGGGGTGCGGGCTGGCTCTTAGGTTTGGCAAAGCGCAGGTTTTCTGTCATGTCCAGAGATACAGGTTTGTCAGCCTCAGATTCAGACTAGTTTCGGTAACATTGCACCCGGGAACATAGAAAGAGATAGAAGATGCAGAAAGAAACAGGATGGAAAGGAAGAGAAAATCAGAGGGAAGCTAGAAAAGCCACAGAAAAAGGAAAGTAAATGTAAGAGCAGAACAACTGAATGAAACAGCATTAAATGCTTAAAACCACAGATTGGCTTATGATCAACAACGACTGCACTGCACAGAATGTTCATTAGCTGTTCATAGTCAGTTATGAAGTATTAACACTCCATGAGTGACCTACATACTTTAAGCCTATAATTGAGCAGCCAGACCATTTAATGACCGCTGCTAATCTCAAAAAAAAAAGGAAAGCCAGCTGCAGAAAAACAGCAGGACGACTGTGAAAATCACAATTACACTGCATTAAGGGATTACAACTAGAGACAAAACAATTATTCTTCTGAATTCAACTTTTTCTGTAAATAATATACCCATACATTTTGGAAATTTAATATAGAAACAGTAGAAATGTTATTTGTTTTTGTTGGCTGTTTTTTTGTAGTCAGTTTTAGGCTAATCTTAGTTTTCTAAAATTGACTAGCAAAACATTTGTCATTTTAAGTGTTTTTAATTTTCTCGGTTTTTACATTTAGATCATACAGTATAGTACCAACTAACCTACAGTGAATCTTTAAAAAAAAAAACACTAATTTAATAACACTGTTAAATAGAATCTTTAGCAAAATCTTATTTATAATAATAATAAATATCCATCCATTCTTTTCATTATAATTGTGGTGTCTACATTCACTTGTAGCACCTATTTACTTAGTTTAAGTGTTTTATTCTGAATTTACTAAGGAATAATCAAATGATTAATTATTTAATTTTTATTTTATTTTAAATATTTATATTACATTTTATTGAATTTTAATTAAAATAAGAATTTTGAATTTATTAAAGGGGTCATATGATGCGATTTCAAGTTTTCCTTTCTTGTGCGTGTGTGTGTGTGTGCACTGGGTCAGCTGGCCAATCAGAGCAGACTGCGCTTGTCGGAAGGAGGGACTTTGTAGAAAACGAAGCGTTTGAGAGAGGTGGGGCATAGAGGACCTACAATAATGTACAGTATTTGAAAAATAATGTGTTTTTTGAACATTAAAGCATGTCAACATATTCTGTTACACCAAATACACAAAATAATGATCTTTAAAAAAGCATCATATGACCCCTTTAAGAAAATCTAATTACAGTGGCATGCGAAAGTTTGGGAACCCCTTGCAGAATCTAATAATTTCAGCTATTTTTTGTCTTGTGGACTATATGTAATCATCTTTTATGTAAAATATCTTACTCGGGACAGTACTAAATAAAAAAATAACATGCATTTTGTATAATCTCTGTTATTTTGTTCAAATTATTCACATTTTCACAGATTCTGCAAGGGGTTCCCAAACTTACGCATGCCACTGTATTTAAAAAAGTATTTAAAATAAAATTTAGATCATACAGTATATGATCTATAAAATTTAGGGCTGTATGTTTAACACGTTAATTAATTAGTTATGAAGCAAATAACGCAATTAAAATATTTTAATGCAATTAACGCACTGGCCCCGCCCCCAGACCTGTACATCATCTTACATTTCATATTGTTGACTGTTGACAAATACGATTCAGGGCAACAACTCCACAAATGCAGTTATAAAATTCTAGATATTGGTGCAAAAAATGCCCTTGTATGAGTTTTTGTATTAGTTTAAATGTGATTTTATATAACAGTTCAGTAAATAAGTTGATATTGTGTTATATTTTAAACACAATATTATGTGTTTTTACTCAATTTTGCAGGGAACATATTACCTTTAAAGCCACAATAGAATTGTTGTGCGTCTCCGAGCAACACATCGGTGTTTAGTTTCTGAATGAATCCGCGTTTTGAACAAATCGAGTGAACCAATGATTCAAAACCCCATTCATAAACACAGCACTTTACTTCATTCCTGAATTAATCAGTCGTTTGAACGAATCGAATGAATGAATGAATGAATGAAAAGTCATGTTTTGAAATGCACCATCATGCATCCAAATCGAAATATTCTGCATCTGATGAAGCAGAGGATTTACTTTCGCTGCACAAAGACAGGTATTCATTCGGGATTACAGGCACGGTTCAGGAGCCGTATTAGATCAGAGATCCCTGCTGCTCGTTCTACTGATTCCAGAGTATCAGTGTCACATGAGCAGTTTACAGTCTCTGTTTCTGAAATACTAAAACAGCCAACTACAGGACAAATGAAGAGTCCACAAACAGGCTCAATATACTTCCTGTTATCATTTTAGCAGCTAAGGAGATCTTAAAGATCATAGATGAAGTAATGTCTCCTGATGGACACTGGCTGATTTAAAGAAGAAAAGAGAAGTGGAGCCGTACCTGTCTGCGCACACCACAGCTTGTCGCATTCTCCTCAAACCTGGCCAGCAGCTGAGTTGCCATGGAGCGCACCTTATTTTCCTTCTGCTCCTCTCTCTCACCTACAGGGGGCGCACTCTGATTGGACATTAGCTGGGGAAGAAACAGACCAATTAGCACATGCAAAGCAATAAACTGTGGGTGTTTAGAAAGAAGACATATAGGACAAGCTAACATACCTCCTCCAGATGACTGCTGGCCTTCTTCCTCTTTTTGCTGTCATTGTCTTCCAACTTTTTATCAACCTTGGGATACAGAAGTGGTAGTGTTTTACACTTTATTAGGTTTAGATGTAGGCTCAGTTTACATTAGTTAAGTGAAAAGGACAAAAATGCTACCTTTGGGATTCTCTTTCGAGGCAGAGCTTGATTTAGTGAGTTGTAAAGAGAGTTTGTGGTCTTTGATGAATAGTCTTCATTATTTGCATCAGTCTCTTTGGGTACACCTGCAAACACAATACAAAATTCTGGTTTAGTAACATACTCTGGTGTATGTTAATGCAAATGAACAGGAAATGCTACACCTCTTTTAGCAGGACAATGCTAAAATGTACCGGTAATATTATTAATAATATAATAATATAAATATAATATTAATAATAATGTAATATAATAATAGTTATAATATTTACAATATAGATAGTTATAATGTAATATATTAATGTACAATAATTTAATATAATAACATTAATAGTATAATAGTGGTAGAAACAATTATAATATAAAATATATAATATATAAAATATAAAAAATATAAAATAATATTCATAATTAACTGTTACATAAGAAACTGTTTTTAGTTCTAAAAATCTTAGCAGTATTAAGATTGCATGCACTAATAAAAAACACTTTGTCAACAGCAAAATATTACATCCTACCTATTAAATTAATAAACACCCTGAACCATTATAAAATGATGCTGCAGCTTAAGTGCTTTTTAAAGGTAATGTAACAATATTATTTTCTAATTTCTTGTAAGTTGGAGAACGCTCAAAGCGAGAAAACACATGCATAGCAGATGCACAAATGCACACTATCAGCAATGACACACAGCCTCACAATCTGTAAGCTACATCTGCATGCCAACATTTTTAAAATGCCTTACTCGGAGTCATGCAGCACTATCCAGGCCATTATATGGAAAACTCGCCCTCAACATGACAGTTGCCTAATGCAGCATTTAATCTATAGCTTATAAGTCTTATGACAAATGTTGAATTTTTGGATGTCCAGGGATGGACAAGCTGCTCAGATGATCAAAAACAGACTTTAAATGGTGGCACTTGAGATTTTCCCACACTTAATTTGGAATAAAGTATATTTAAGAAGAGTGTTTTTTTTTTTTTTTTTTATCTAGGCTTCATTTGAAGATACATAAGTACATTTATAACATATTTCATACTTCAGAATTATATTAGACTTTCACACGTCATTTGGGTTTTTATTGAGGTTCTACAGTATGGAAAGCTCTACCTGCGACGGATTGAGGTGAGTTGCGGAACATCTCGTAAAATTTAGAGAGGTAGAGCACCATAATGAGCTTGTCTGGCCCACGTTCTGCATTCATTTCCTTTCCTGTGGTGACCGGCTGGATGCCAAACTCCCGCTCTGCCATGTCAAATGCCAACTGGTTGTTTTTAGCGCAGTCTGCCTCGTTCAGAGAGTCAAAATCACTGGACAGATCAAGAAGAAACCACAGAAGTGAGATACATAAGCAGATCAAATGAGAGAAAACAAGGAAAAACCTTATCAGGTCTGAATGCCATTCCATTGCACTGAGAACCTGTGTTCGCGCAATCTGTATCCTTGGTGATGCATAATATTTGTCGAAAACCCTCTCACAGAACGGCGTGATGATTGGACAAGCTGATTTATGATGAATCACATCTCGCTGACACATTTTCTTTCACATCCAGAATGAACAGCAAGATTTATGACAGAAAATGTGAAAATTATGATGTAATTGCTGATGTAAATCATGATGCAACCTCTGCATGTTTTTCTTCCTCTTTCTTTTGGTCAATTAAATGTTTCACTTCCCTATTGGTCCCTTTTGATATATTCACCTTATTGAAGTGAACTGAACTACTTTCACTAAGCTGCAGGGGAAGCGAAGTTGAAATATCAAAGCTATTGTTCTTTAGTACAAGCAAATAACTTGTTTTGATGGCTTAGGGAAGGAGGTACCGCCACGTGTGTGAGATCAAAGAGCTGCCAAATAATGGAGCATTTGTAAAACCATATGAGGGTGTGATCATGGGACTGAATGATAGCCAGTTTGTGTGTTATGTCTCGCTCACATGAGGTCCGGCCGCTGGCGGTGAATGAGGGCGCACAGAGCCAAGCCGCTCCTCCAGGAGCTTGTAAGGTCGGTCACATCCACTCCCCTGTAGCCCTGGGTCTGCTTCTGACACCACAGCAGCAGCCGGCTGGGACGCACCTCTGACTCTGAAATCAATACACACGATCATTAGGAGCTTTACAGTGAATCGTTTTTAAATTATGAAACTTGGAATCCAATATACATGTATTCAGAGACAGATAAAATTTGGAATGATGACAAATTAGCCAGCTCTTTATAATACCTGCCAGTGACATACACTACTAGGGCTGCACGATTAATCTAATTAAAATTAAAATTTAACGAGCATCTTATCAGTAAAGCCGGTTCTGTAATCAGCGGTGAATCTCCATCACCTGCGGGCTTTCCCCTTGAGCAGCATTAACTACACAGAGCCGTTGTTCAGTGACGAGCTGCGCTAAACCACATTCATATTCGCGCGATTTTTTGCGCAGCTCGTCAGTGAACAACGGCTCTGTGTAGTTAATGCTGCTCAATGTGAAAGCACGCAGGTGATGGAGATTTACCGCTGATCACAGAACCGGCTATCTGACAAGATGCGCGTTAAATATCGCATGCGATTAATCGTGCAGCCCTATACACTACTGTTCAAAAGTTTGGGTCAGTAAGATTTATTACTTTAATTCTGCAAAGACACATTAAGTTTATAAAAAAAAAAAAAAAAAAAAAAAAGTGACTGTAAACATTTATAATTTAAGACTGTACAATTAATCAAATTTCGAATCGCGATTACAATTACAGATGCCACAATTACGTAATCGTTCAAAGCGGCAATTAATTGTTAAGTCCACTTATGTTATTCTGCATGCTTAAGGCGTGATATTTTTCTTTCTACAGGTTATCTCAGAGGTTTTTCCATTGTTTTAATTTTAGTTTTAGTTTAACCTTGTAATACCATGCATATTTTTACTTTTTTATTTTAAAGAAGAAACCAATCCAATGTATAGTTGACATTTTAGGCTTAATACTACAGAAAAGCAATAAAAGTTTTCAGTTAGAGTGTTTTCAGCTTGTTTATTTTCATCTAAAAATATGGCATGCGTTTGCTTCAAACAATTAAACATCATTCAATGTAAATTGTGATAATTGTAATATGTACCTCGCAATTTCAAGGGAATAATCGACAATTATGATTTTTGTCGCAATGTTGGAAATATTTCTGTTTTAAACCACGAAGGCGAGCCTGGATGGATATCACACAAGCAACGTGTAAACTTTGGGCAAGAGTTATGCCGGTGAACATCTAAATCTCAGTCAATTAAATTCACTGCAGAAAGTGAAAGTAAAAACTGAATGACGGAGTAATGACGGAGCTTTCGGCATCTGATGCCGCATATTCTCTCAGAGACGACGAGAGACGAATCTACTTCAACATATGCTGATAACGGTAGGATATAGCTAACTGTTTTCATTTATTCCCTTAATATTTCTAATATTACATAGTGAAAAAAAATGAGAAGAAACATATTTCGTGTTAAACAGGTTGTTTTTGAAATTCGGTGCTTGAAATAAAAGCTTTTTATTTCATTGAATTTTATTGATGACTGAAGTGTTAATATTTTAATCATAGGCCTATAATTCATTGTATAATAGACCTGTTTTAAAATACCTTTTTTTTTTTTAAACAAAATAAAATAAAAAAAAAAAATTAAAAAAAAAACAGCATTTATTCAAAATGGAAATCTTGTGTTACAATATACACTACCATTCAAAAGTTTGGAGTCAGTTATTTTTTTTTCTTTCTTTTTTTGAAAGTAATGAATACTTTTATTCCGCAAGGATGTGTTTAATTGATAAAAAGTGACATTGTTAGAAAATATTTTAAATAAATGCTTTTTAACTTTTTATTCATAAAAGAATCCAGAAAAAACATGAAGCAGCACAACTGTTTCCAGCACTGATAATAAATCAGCATATTAGATATACTGTATATAGTGTGAGTGATAAGATTCACTACAAGTCCACACACGCTTTTGTTGACCCTTTCCGTCATGTAACATAACCCTTTTGATTGAGTAGAGGGTGTGGGAATTATTGTTCAGGTGAGGCCACATCCAGGTGAGCCAGTATAAAACAAATATGGATCTTGTGGCATCACTACACCCTATTTTCCAATTATATAAAAATGAAACTGAATGAGATTTTAAGAGTTGGGTTGAGTGAAATATGACACTAATCCTATACTGTAATTATGAAACAAGTTCAATTTTCAATATGAAGTTTTATAAAGAGCTTTTGTGTCAACAGTAGCACGATCAAGGGGAATCATTACCTGATATTGCTCTCTTTTTCCATCAATTTTAAGTGGAAATGCAGAAATAAGACAAAATTGCAAGTTGTTGCAAACCAAATGCAGGGATTACTTGAATTTGCATTGATTCTTGTGGTTGCAGTCCCTGAAAGGACTGTTTCGACAAAAGAGAATCAGCCAGTCAAATTTGCTGCCATCTTGTAAGACACACAATTCTGAATCTACCTCGTCTGGAGATGTTTACAGATCTGCCTGTGGGTCCACTGCGCTCTAGAGAACTCAAGTCCTGCTCGCCGTTAATGTACAGATGCCGCACCTGAGACAGGAAGTTTAGCATTTAGAGGAGGAAGACAGATGCATATAGATCTATATATGGTGATGATGTGCGGGAGTCTCACCTGATGTGGTCGTACGCAGGTGGAGTTGAGGTTGGGGTAACGTGTGGCTGGGTCTATGGTGTACTGCTCAAAGTTTTTTGAGATGTTTTCTGCAGTCGTCTGAGGCAGCAGCCTGTAGATGCTTTCCCTATGATAAACAAACAGAGGACATTGGGTCAAGACAAACATATTAAATTATTAAAACAACGAGACAAAATGTGTTCATTGGTTGATGGAGTGTGTTCGCACCTCTCTGACAGAAGATCAAGGGGCCCTTTGCCCTGAGCCCAACCCTTTATCATCCATGCTGTGTCAAAGGCAGCCAGAAACCCTCGAGCACATCCTGTACCCATGGGCCAGAAAGGCTGGAGACCAATGAGAGAGAGAAAAACATTGCATGTTTACAGGCTACTCTAAACAAAACACTGTACAGTCCAGTGGCATGTTGAAATAATCAGGAATATTTCAACTTAAAGTAAACTATCTTTTCCTGTGTTTAATATCAGACATACTGTAGGGTCAAAGCGTCCAAAAAAAATCAAAGATTTAAATTTTTTTAAAACCACAAAATAAATGGAAATTTTGGAATGTTCAAACTTTAAAAAAAAAAGTACAAGTTAACATTTAAAATGAATAATTACTAAGTTACTAAGGCAAAAGGGGGATAAAGATATCCTAAAATTTATGTTAATGCTTTACTCTAATTATTATGATAACATACAATACATAATTAATTCAGATAAATGATAATACAATTAGTTTTTTTATTTATTCTAATTAAATTAGAAAAACTGATCAAATAAAAAAATGTAACTATATATGGCATGTGATGACACCTACCTCCAGCAGACTATCTCCAACCAGTGCCACCAGCAGCTGATGGCCGCTCTTTTCCCTCACCAGCGCGGCGTTCTCTGAGGCGTACATGCAGGTGAAGTCAAACATGGCTACATCTGGCTGGCCGTAGTGGTTGATGGCGTAATCCAAAGAAGGAAGCTGGTAATTTGTGCCAAAATCTGCAGCCTCACGGGCGTAAGAGAGCAAAGCCTCTTGGTTTACGTTATCGCTCGCCAACAGCCGTTCAGTCTCAATATAGTCCTGGGAAAGGAAAAAACAGAGGAAACATACTTTTAAATGAAATATTATGACCAAAATAAATAAAATATATATTTTTGATATTTCGTTTTCATATTTTTAAATTATTTTAGATTTTAATTTACATTTATGATTTTTATTATTATATTATTGCATGGTTTTGTTTTATTTTGTGTTTTGTTTATTTTAATTCTTTTATTTTAGATTTTTATTTAAAGTTTTTATTGAATTTTATTTTTTATTATTGCATTTTGTTTTATTTTTATGTATTTATTTAAAAAACAAATTTTTAATTTATTTATTTATTTTTATGCAATACATCTATATATATTTTAGAACCACTGTGATAACTGAGATCAGTTTTAGGTGCACATGCAGGATGTTAAAGGGGTCATATGATGCGATTTCAAGTTTTCCTTTCTCTTTGGAGTGTTACAAGCTGATTGTGCATAGATAAGATCACAAACAATCCTATCAAGTCATGTCAAAACAATAGGGCAAATTTGAACGCAACAAGTAGCTTAAAGTTAAGTGGATTGCACAGCAGCAGCATCATCAGTATTATGTTGGAGTGATGAGCCAGGTTTTTACAGTCTCCACTGTGAGTACTGGGGCCGCTGTCCAAGAGCGTGAGTTTAAAACTCCAGACAAACTCCAAACACTCAAAGAGCTTCAATCACTCAGCTGCTGTGCTGTAATATCCTGTATCATACTCCATGTCTGGCAGAGACGCCAACACAAGGCTTCCTGATAGAGTTTCTTTTCACAATAAACGTGTAAGTTCTCTCTAATGCATTCAGAGAGCAAAATACTTTGTAATGTCTATCATAGGATGACTAATATTCGCCATAGGACACACAAATGCTTTTTACATAATGGTGTGGACCATTGTTTGATATTGTTTACAGATTAAGCTTGTAATAGTTATTAAAGACCAACTCTAATCCTAACCTTGCTGCTAAAAGAAGTCAAAAATTAAAAATAAATAAATAAAACTTAACTAAAAATTAAATAACACTAAACAGCATAACAACAAATACTACCATGATGTGTACATGCTTTACAAATGAATATACAAATCTATAAAATTATTTAATATTACTCAAATATTTACTCACATTGATGATCACACCCTTGTCCAGCAAGCTCTGTTTCTTTGCAGTCATGACAAAGTAGTGCGTGTTGTCCTTGTAATAGACAATGTTTTCCAAATCAATGCCTGTACAAAAGATAAATGAGGTCCATTAGCATGATTGTGCGACTGTTTTGTTGCTGGTGTTGTGTACGATGAATTAAGCTCTATTATTAACTTTGATGAGGGCATATTCAAAATGGCATCTGCCTCAGAAGAAGATTACAGTGCAGTTTTGCTCACTTTAAGGAGTGGAACCATTACACACTGATGCTAATAATGTGTTAGGATTTGTATTATGTAATTTGTATTTTAGAAACATTAAGGATTAAGTTTTTAAAGAACACAGATTTTGTTTCGGTCATGCAGGCGCTTCACCACACCGGTCTCCTCCTTGAGCTCCAAGAAGAACTTCTGATTGAAGATGAAGGCCACTCCACTGATCTCCTCCACTTTGGCCTCAGCTGTCGTGTTGCGATTTACAAAGTTTGCAGTGATGGCGATGGCTAGTTTCCCTCTGAACTCCTTTCTCTTAAAGCCTGGAGTAGAGAACAACATAATGCTTTGCATTCATGGTTTTCATTTAGTGTTGATTGCTAACTGAAACATCACTATTATTATTGCTCACGTTTGTTCCAAGTTAAAATTTAAATCTTTAAAATAAATAAATAATTGTATTCATTTTTTTACGGATATGTATAAGATAAGACGCAAGGTGCTTTAAAACAGTCAACAGTTTTTTTTTGTCAAATCAATAGATATGGTAATTGCCAAGGCAGCATATATTTGCAAAAATAAAAGTGCAAGACTTTTCAGGTCACGCTGACCTGTGCAAAACAAAAGCGTTTTCATAACAACAAATTACACAATACAGTCTTTGCACCTTTCTGTGTGAAAAAAGCAACATAATATATTTTCTTTTCATGGTAGCACTTATACACCAAGTGTTTGTTTACTATCACTATCCCACATAAAAACAATTCATGTGTCAAGTCTGGGTGTAACTTAGCGCAGCATGGTTCAAAGGTTTCTTGTTTGAACTTGGAGAGCCGATTCAAGTCTGATCTAGGATCTGCCTTTCTGCTCAATGTCTGTGAATTCCACTAACTGTGTCAGCAGGAAGCAATGAAAGGAGTCCCGCTCCACCCCTGCTGTAGTGAGTTAACCAACTTCCTGTCAAACACAAAGAACTGACCCGTGTTCTCAAGGAATGAGAGACTGAATGTAGGACAGAGAGTTTTTGGAAATTGGAGTCACTGGGGCAATTTTCTTGACTGAGTGGGCATGTTAAAGCCTTTTAGCAGGTTTATTATGTTTGAGAGAGCCAAATCTCATAAGATGTAAAGATTACAGTCTGAAAGTGCTAAATATGTGCCATTCACGAAGACATTTGCACAGTGTATTTTTTCCTGATATAGTGTTCCAAGATGTTAGTTTGGTCCACCATATGATGTCTGGCAAACAAAACCCAAAAATATACCATAACATCCCACCTAACATTACCAAGTTTTTAAATATACTTTTATATTGCAATAATTTCACATGCAATCTTCAAATTAATGTAGAAACAACAATGACAGTATTATTTTTAAATATTTGTTTAGTGGCATCTTTATGACTGAAGGCGAGCATCACTGATACCAATACTACGGATGTCTCTATTAAATATTTTTTCCTAATTGAATTAGATATTTTTTTCATAATGTTTAACCACTGATATATCCATTTAACATTACAGTATAATTGAGAGCTATCAATTTTAACATTTAATAGACTTTAAAAAACAACAACTTCTAATTTAAGTGAACTTAAAACAATCTTCACACAAACCTATTATAATAAATGTCATATTTAGCTACCTTTGCCCTTCAGCAAGTAGGAAATATACAGAAATTGAAGTTATCAAACACTAAATTCTAAATTAAATGTAGATGAATCCTTAAAGCTACAAAAATTATTGATTTCCTCTTTTTTTTCTTTTGTTCTTTGATCAACAGACACCACAGCAGCTGGTTATTAGGTTATTTGGCTGCTATTAATTTGAGAGCTGCTGCTGAACGTGGCGCAGATCTGAAAATTAGTCTGTTTTACCCACCCTCGAGGCATCCTAGGTGTATATGACTTTCTTCTTTCAGACGAATACAATCAGAGTTATATTAAAAATTGTCCTGGCTATTCCAAGCATTATCATTGCAGTGTTTCCTATGCGGAAGCATTCCGGCGGATGACAGAGGATATATGCGTCACGCGCGCATCTGAGAAATGCTAGTCTCGCAAGTTTGTTTACAGGAGCAAAGGAAGCAAAGTTTCCTTACTTTAGCAAAGGAAAACCAGTCTCCTCTTGGCTTATATCTAAATCCTCCGACATTTTTCTTTACAAATACTCGGTTTGTACTTCTAATTCGTGACCGGCGTTTTGTTTTGTTCTCTCTCCGCGTTTGTCACTAATCACGCAATGCCGACGTCCTATGTCATCCGCTGGAACGCCTTCCGCATATCACAGTTAGATAAAGTGAGAGAAAAGTGTTTATTATGTTTGAAATATGGATATTTTTCTTACAAAAACACATGGATTCGCTACAGGAGGCCTTTATTCACCCCGTTGAGCGGGGAGCCGTGTGAGTCACGTTTTATTATGGATGCGCATGCTTTATTTGACGTCTTGTGGACTGTTCAACAGAAACACCCACCGCAATAACGCTTGGAATAGCCAGGACAATTTTTAATATAGCTCCGATTGGATTCATCTGAAAGAAGAAAGTCATATACAACTAGGATGCCTCGAGGGCGAGTAAAACACAGGCTAATTTTCATTTTTGGGTGAACTAACCCTTTAAATATTTTTAACGCTGTTAAACCGGAAAGATTAAGCACATGCGTTAACACTAGGGGTGTAACGATTCATTTTTCTCGATGCATCGATTACAAACCCTGACGATGCAATGCATCGATCTTGAAACATGGATTTTTTAATTGTGAATCGTCGATTTCGGACAGTAATAAATTGAAAACACTAAGAATCGCATGAATCTCAATTTCAATAGCGATTCAATGCTTTCAAAATATATACACATTAAATGACTACAACCACGAATGAATGGAGACCTTGAACAGTGTTCGTGCCCTTGCATCTCTCCTTCACGCGCTGCACTATTTACCGCCTGTGACTGTCACAAGATTGCACTCGCGCTCCGTTCGTCTCACTGACACATTTTTTGAGCAGCTGATGTGTGATCTCTCCTTAGTACTAGTGGCCAGTAATGCTAAAGTGAAGTAGATTTTACTTTTCTGTAGTTTTTCAATGGCTCTCGGTCATGCCGACGACATTACCTGAGCAGTCGAAGGCTGCGCATTTATTGCATGGACAGAGCAAAAATGTAAGTGTCTAAAGCATACACACAGTTCCATTGAATGATAAATGGGTTTTAATAATGTCGTTGAACCGAATGTACGAAGGAAACTGTTAAAATAACCACAGCATTAACAAAAACCTTGAAATACATTTGAAAAACATTTAACTAGCATCTAACAATGGACAAAAGTGTTTTTTTCCCTCTAACCTATGGTTCTCTAACCATAAAGGCTGCCATGTAATTTGCCCCCTTGACTAAGCATTTAAAGAATTTAGGGGAAGCATTTAAATAATCCTTTGAATGCACTTAAAGAATGCAAAATTGAATCGTTAATCGAATCGAATCGAATTTAATTGTGAATCGAACTGAATCGTTCTGAATTTGCAAAAATCGTTCTTGAATCGAAAACCTGTGAATCGTCAATCGAATCGATTCGCTGTCTACCCAAAGATTCATAGCCCTAGTTAACGCGCCAATTTTGACAGCACTAATATATATATATATATAGGATACATAATGATATATAGCAAATACCCTGGGAATAAAACCCTTGAAATTGGCCATCATTTGCAAATATATGCTGCCTTAGCAAATACCTTTGCGTTGACCGTAACCATCAGGTTCTGCCAGTTGAGTTCCAGGAATATTTCAGGCAAGATTAATATTGATTCCTTAGAAGGATATGTTTGTTTAGAAGATATGATCATTTCATTGCAAACAGAGTTCCTTCATTTACGAGAGGATAAGTTAAGATGCACACATAACACATAATTAACCTCAAATGATTTATGGAAACAGAAAAACGCCTCCATTTCAAACCTAAGCCATTTAGAAACTATGTAGGGTGAAATGGAACATTTTATTTTTAGTTTTATATAAACTACGTAAATATTTGCTTACCATCTAGAGTGCTTCTCCTTCCATCTGCTCCAATGATCACATCATACTCATAGTCTGAGATGGGGTGATCGGCCGGCCGGACCTCCACCCTCCATCCTGGCCCTGGAATGCAGACACCTGGTCAAAGAAGCTCAAAGGAAAACAAAATAACTTGGCCTTTCTTTTGTTTACTGCAGCTTTAAAAGTACAGCCAACTCAGTGTGTGAAGCCACCAGGGAAAAAAGCTTACTTGTATTTGGAAAGACAACCTTCATGTTCCATCCATGTGTGACGTCTGTATAATTTGACGTAAGGCCAACGATGCTCTTTTGATCAGCAATGCATAGCAGGAGAGGCGATATAGACCCTAATGACCCCTGACTTTATATATAGTACAGAACCGAGGGTTTATCATTTGCACAATGCAGACTGGTGAGTGCCATTGACGTGGAGGAACGACACAAACCTTCTCGGTATCAGTCATGTATGTGCGTCAAGGGTACATAGTGGGAAGGTGTCAGTTTTCATGATCTGGTTTAGCCCTGCTTTTGCTTCCATAAATCCATTAGGATCTTGAAGTAGGAAGTTACAACAATCCCTGGGTAAACTGACATTCAACCAATGTTAGGCCCATTGTAGATGTTAAAATGACACTTTTAAAGAGAAAATTATGAACATTCCCTAACCAGCTTTGTTAAATAGGCTGCAAGAAATATAGCCCAGAACGTAAACAGAGCAGATAAGTTTGAAAACTGGTTTACAGCTTCTTTCTGTCTGTGATCTCATTCCTAAACACACTGTCCTGGGTGTGCGTGGGGATATGTGTGTAGGGCAACTGGCAAAAGGGTGTAAATCTGCCAAGAAATTACATAAGATGAAAGGTAATGATTACCCAACCCTTTCCAGACCACATGAGGTGTAAAGAAATCAGGTGACGGGCTGTCTTGGACATATTTATAGTTGTGTGGGATTATATGATGATGATGCCTGGGTGATCCACGTGTCTCAGGTCTGTCAGGGTGCGTTGTGGACAGTAAATGTGAGCTAAGAGACACTGTGTTCAATGTAGTCCTCAAAGCTAGATGTCATGATGATTTGCCAATTACCATCAGTGCCTTGGTCCTCAGGTGGCTCGAGAAGCTTGGCAAACTCCACGTTGACGTGCACCTCAACCCCAACAATGAGAGCAATCTTTAACAGCATGAGTTGCAGCTGACGAATACCTGAAAATAGAAGAAAGTCCCCATCAGTTCCACTAAGGAGGAAACACATTTATACGGTTCATTTTGTCATGTACTATTACTGAGGATGTGCTGGTGCAAGGCCGTTACAATAATGTTGATATTAGACATGTGCACTCATGTAAACAAGCACGCATGAAAAGCGCATGGTGGAACGCATGAAGGAGACATGCTGAATGAAAACACACATTCACTCTCCAACAGCAGATGGCGCTAGGGATGCACCGATACCACTTTTTCCAGTACTCGCCCGATACCGATACTTTTATTTTTGGTACTTGCCGATACCGATATTTTTATTGCTTTTTTAAATATTGGGTACAGAAACCAAAATAGTATGAATCTTTTGTAACATTATAAATGTCTTTATCATCACTTTTGAAAAATTTAAAGGATCCTTGCTAAATAAAAGTATTAATTTATATAATCCCCCCCCCCCAAAAAAAATACTGACTCCAAGCTTTTGAATGGTAGAGTGTATAATGTTACAAAAGCTTTTTATTTCAGATGAATGCTGATCTTTCTATTCATCAAAGAATCCTGAAAAAATGTACTCAGTGTTTTAAATATTGATAATAATAATAATAATAATAATAAAATGTTTATTGACCAGCAAATCAGCATATTAGAATGATTTCTGAAGGATCATGTGACTCTGAAGACTGGAGTAATGATGCTGAAAATTCAGCTTTGATCATAGGAATAAATTACATTTTAAAATATATTCCAATAGAAAGCAGTTATTTTAAATAGTAAAAATATTCACAGTATTACTGCTTTTGCTGTATTTTGTATCAAATAAATGCAGGCTTGGTGAGCAGAAGAGAATTCTTTAAAAAACATTAAAAATCTTACTGTTCAAAATCTTTTGACTGGTAGTGTATATTAAAATGTTTAATTCATTCAAATTAATTAAACACTTTTAAATCAAATGCAGCAATAATATTTTGCCACACATTATTTTGTTTAGTTCAGAATCATGGGAGAATCGTATCTCTATTTGAAACAAAAAAAATCGTGATTCCCAAATTATCCAGAATCGTGCAGCTCTACATGTATGCATACACACATTGTGCAGCATGAACTTAAACTATCAGACAGCAGTCAGTATTTTTAAAGAGATAAGCATGGAAAAATACATTTGCATAATCCCAGCTACTCTACTCTAATCTCTTTTGGTTGGGTTGGACTGGTCCTATCTCAGGGACCATAAAGAGGAACATATCAGACTTACAATAGGCTCAGTTGGCAGAGCTTGAAAGAAAAAGAACATCAGTGTGTCTAAAAAAAATTTTTTCATCAAGCTCATGCGCAAATCCCTGCATGTGATTGCAACATCTGATGAAACCATATCTTGTTTTCCTGTTATGGTATCTCTCAATGACTAGAAGGGATATCAGTGAAAATTTTGGTTTCTGGTTAGTATGAAAACAGATTCGACCTACTGATGTGGTCTATAGATCCAGCACAGAACTTTCCATAGAACTTCTTGGCTCCAAGGTCCCTGAGGTCTTGGATGGTGTAAGGCCAAAGGTGCAGGACATTGTTCCTGGAGAAGGTGTCTCTTTTTTCAATCACCACCACCTTGGCACCGAGCAAAACCAGCTCTATGGCAGTCCGAAAGCCACAGGGACCGCCACCAATGATGAGACACTGTGGAAACAAACAAGTTTGGCATTATTTAAAGGACTTATTTAAATGACACTGTTGGGCATTTTTATGGAGAGCGTCTACAAGTAGAAGCAAAGACTCACTCCAAACACGTCAACTTCCTGACCAATCAAAACCAATTTGTGCATTCCCATTCTTCTGGCACAATCAAATGGTATGATTTCACCTACCCACTTGTCACTTTAAACCCAATCCAAGCAAGTTCAAACACAAGCCAGGACTGGGTGACGTCTCTACTTGTCTCTCTCAACAAAGCAGGGATTATGACTGTAGTTTCTAAGAAAAACATGACAAGTGTTACGGTTTACTTGACCTAATATTGTGTACAAACTCACATATCCATAAAAGGCTGGTTCAAAAGTGGTCATAAAATGGCAAAAACACTTTAATCACACTTTTATTACCTGTCATTAGATGGCAAGAGAAGACAATATTGAACAAAATGAATTGCTGCACTAACCTGGTGGTGTTTAGATGGAAAGACAGTTTCAAAGTTTTGGCTTTGGGAAATGTAATAGTTTGACCATTTATGTCCACATATGGCAATCATTTTCACATTAGAGGTGTTTGAACAAGGTGCATTTATAAAACTCTTTAAGCTTAAATATGCAATTCATATATTTAAAGGGATAGTTCACCCAAAAATGAAAATTCTGTCATCGATTACTCAACCTCATGTCGTTCCAAACCTGTAAGACCTTCGTTCATCTTCGGGACACAAATTAAGACATTTTTAATTAAATCCGAGAGCTTTCTGACCCTGCATAGACAGCAACGCAACTGAAACGTTCAAGGCCCAGCTTCGACAGACACAGAAGCGAAGAAATTGTTGAATAAAGTCGTTATATTTGTTTTCTTTTTACACAAAAAGTATTCTCGTAGCTTCATAACATTAAGGTTGAACCACTGATGTCACATGGACCATTTTAACAATGTCCTTATACCTTTTTGGGCCTTGAACGTGGTAGTTGTGTTGGGTCAGGGTCAGAAAGCTCTTGGATTTCATGAAAACTTAATTTGTGTTCTGAAGATGAACGATGGTCTTACGGGTTTGGAACGACATGAGGGTGAGTAATTAATGACAGAATTTTCATTTTTGTGTGAACTACCCCTTTAAGAGGAATTCATTTTTCCAATTCAACAATTCAGGAATGTTATGTTCTCATTTGCACATGAACAACTTTAGTTTTGTGCAACCAACCAAACTGCTTTTACAGGAACCACAATTTCTGCCATCATTCTTTATCTTAGTGTTTGACTGATGATCCCAACTTCCTGTAAGATGAGTCAGTATGCCTACGCTTCCTGTTCCAGACATGATCCCTGGAGAAAGTGCTACTCTCAGCTTCAGACACCACTGTAGGCTTCTGTCTCTTTATATTACTACTTTTGAAGACATTTAGAAAGGCGTTTCTGTGCCAGAGCAATGCTGACCTGCATTCAAAAGCCAAGCTTTAGGATTAATCTTACTGTCTTTCAAGAATGGAAGAAGTTCATTTATTCATTCATTCAGAGTTTCCATTTTTGGGTGAACTATTCCTTTAATACTGTTGTTGTGAAATAAGTCAACAAATTTGTGCGAGATAAACCTTAAGCGCACAATGCAAACCTATGCAAACAAACTACGACTTGCTCCACAACAAAAATAACAGCAATAATCGTAGCATAGACCGAGTTAAAACACTAGAAATAAATAGCTAAAACCCCAGAGATTAGCATTTAATCCTCTTAAACTGACACTTAACTGCAAAACAAATATTCCTTAAAGGTTTCCAATTATTTCAACACCTTATCGAGCTCAAATGAGGTCAATAAGTCCACAGGCAAAACCACTATGCAAAATGCGCGAAGCACAATCTCAATACGTCTGCTAAATCAAGTGACATGAGATTGACTCTTCCATTGAATGCTCAGTGCTCACAAACATCTACACGATAACACAGTGGTCTAGTTAATGCATAGCAGATTTTGACAGTAACCCTGAGCTTAGAGTTAAACAAAGACGACTTATTTTCCCAAGCTAACACAATAATACCAGCCCAAACACTTGCTAGCATGCAGCCTCCACAAAAAGTAAGCCCAGATTAGCATGGTATGGCACTCCAACATTGAGATCATGCCATTCTCATGAGTTAAAGCAACATTACGGAATCACTCTGATGAGAAAATAATTTGTATGGGATTTCAGTGGCGTATTTTTAGTCAAACCATTGCTAATGCTAACATGACGATTTGGATCTCTTAAAAGCAAGCATTTTAGGCCATCTCTAGAGGTAAAATCTATTCTAAATGAGCTCTAGATAGACAAAACCCTAACCTCCTAACCTTTGACCCTTCAGTCAAACGGTCGACTGCAGTGGAAAAATGGCTAAAACTAAATGATGCTGATCCTCATTTCCTGTTTCCTTTTATAAACAGAAAGAACACAAGATGCAGTGCCAAAACAGCCATCGCAACAGTGATCTCAGCCATTTTTATCAGGAAAAAGTGATTTGACTAACAAATATGGATATGAAAATGAGTTGTTGTTGGTGCTATTTAAATTCTCTTTAGTTATGCAGCAAATAGTGACATTTTTAGCCAAAGAATCCCATAAATGTACAGCTAACAAGTTTGTCATCTTATACGACATAAGATCATCAATTAAAATCTCCAAGTGAGCTTTCAAAGCACCTTTATTTAAAGATTTTTGTTTCCTCTAAGAAGTGTGAGATTTTAAGTACATGTCTAGAGCTCTACAGACTTACTCTGGTGTCCATGCAGGCTTTGCCCTTACTGTACTCCTTATGGCTTGCTCTCTTGTCCAGTTTCCCCCAA
Source organism: Sinocyclocheilus anshuiensis (assembly GCF_001515605.1). NCBI lineage: Eukaryota > Metazoa > Chordata > Actinopteri > Cypriniformes > Cyprinidae > Sinocyclocheilus > Sinocyclocheilus anshuiensis. The sequence goes on from NW_015539924.1 coordinate 488,607, forward strand.
AGGCCTTTGGCCTTCCAGTAGGTGACGGCAGCTTTCAGGCTGCTGTAGAAGCCTCTGTGGTCGGAGGGGTTCAGCTCCAGCTGCCTGCAGAGGATGCTGAAGGCCTGCAGGGTGCCTTTACAGGTAGTGGCCTGCACAAAGTTCTCAAACAGCTGGCCGGCCTGAGATGTACGCTCTTCCTCCATCTCCCCCATCCTTCCTATTTGAACTCACTCTTTCCCTCTGTGGACAGGGGGTTCAGTCAGGGGTTGGTTGGTGCTGGCATTCCTTTTCAAGACTGGGGAAAGAAAAGGAAGAGAGGGCTTTATTTGTTTTTACACTGGGACCAAAGTGCCATAAATTTCATGATTTGCAATCAACCATTCATATGTGGAAAAAAACATCCTATATATGGGTATACAGTGCGGTGAAATGACTAAAAATGGTAGGCAGTTCACATTGTGTAAATTCATTTATTGCTCTGATTGCAGCCCGTCAGTGCTGTTTGTATATAAAGGTCAATTATATCAATAAAACGGCACTGTCCTTATAAGAATTAGGGATATAGCCTACACATTTACATAATTTCATAAAAAGCAGGGCAATTTAAACTGAGAATAAATTGTGAACATTTAAATGATAAAAAAAAAAACATTACGTTTACCAAATAATTTGGTATAATGCATAAAACTAAATACAATAAACAATAAATAGTACTAAATAATAAAAAATAAAAAGTACAAAAAAATACAGTAAAAGTAAAACAGGTACATAAATAATACAAATACATAAAAGTAAACCATCAACTTAATAAAAGTAATTTTTTTCCTGATAATTTTAACAATTTGCTTTGACAATGACAATTGCAAACAATTATTTAATTTTGTTGGGTTGTTTTTTTTATACTTTGGAAATGTGGTGTCCCATGCCAGGGGAATATATTTGGAATAAAATAAATAATAAAAATAACAAAATAAAATAAAAACAAAATAAAACAAACAAAAAATAAAATAATAAAATAAAATAAAAAATAAAATACTAGTCAACAGCTGGACAAAGTCAACCATCCGTACAAATACCTAGTAGCAATGTACATGTCAATCTGGACCAACGGACAATGGCTTGGTAAAAACAGTGCTCTAGATTTTTAGCTGAGTGACACAAAAACACTTGGCATGTGCTGTAAAATAGTCCAGAAGAGTCACGTTAACTCAGAGTCAAGTGCTTGATAGGATTAATGCATGCAGAGCAAACGGGACAGAACAAAGGAATGTTTAACGAGAATCAGGACACCAAGATTGGCCCAGTTGTAGACAACCTGTGAGCCAGAAAATATTTTCATACAAAAAGAGCTGCCAGCACATTCTTCAAAAATTTCTCAGAAGAAGAGTGTAAATAGGTTTGGAACGACAATATCATGCATTTCTCAATGCGTCCTTTAGATGAATGGGTTGAGGAAAGCAATTCGTCTTCCAGTTGCAAACGAAGAGTTGATTTGGGAGTGAAACCAGAGCGGAGTGATATGTGAATGATTTGAATGCGTGTCGGAGGTCATCTGAACGAGTGAGCAGACTTGTCGAAAGCTTGAGCCCAATAGCAGTCCTGCATCTTTCTCTCCATTAACACTCCTGAGGGTCACTTGAGTCTCAGCAGCCTAATCAAATCTGACAGCTGGCAAGACCTTCTCATTTATCTGCAGGGTGGCATTAGCTGCTCTCTCCTGATTCATTTGTGCAGCCACGTCCACTGTTTATTACCATTTTCACTGGTCCTCTACCATCAAAAACACATAAAAATATACCATGACCCAAATTCCCGGTCCTTGAATTCTCCAAGGACCAACGAGAGCAGTGAGTTTTTACATGTCACCAATGGTCAATGCAGCCAGTGCAGTGTGGGAAAGTTCCCATTGCTAAATTTAACCACGCTAAAAAGGCAGTAGGGGATATTTCTTGAAGCAAGACGTGCCAGGAAAGTTGCCCTGGCAGAAAATCATAAGAAAAACAGCAAGACGGGCCTCATTTAGAAGCTACAAATCAAATTGTGTCTCTAGGAACAGCCACTCGACAGATGGCACAACTGCAAGCAGTGGAATTCAAGTTAACACCCTTTGGCATTGCCTTCAAAGATATTTTTCAACAGGATCAAGCACATTTGCCCATCCTGTCTATCATTAATAGTCATTGAAGACTAGCATATGCTAATGTCACAGTGATCGCCAAGCAAATTGACTGCGACAGCTCAGACCTGCAGTCTTTCAGCATAAGGACTAGACTGATCTTTTTGCAGGAGCTTCAGCTTTGAGAAACCATCAAAGGGTTCAACTGTGTCCCACTGGATTCAGCAGAAAGCGGCACCACTTCAAACTGGAATTCCTAAAAGCCAACATTCCTACATCACTAATATTATTCATGTGACCTACAGGAGCACACAAATGGGAATTGACCTTCTCTACTATTGTCCACCAAGGGTGCATTTATTTGATAAAAACAATAATACTGTAAAATACTACTACAATTCAAAATAACTTTTCTATTTGACTATTTTAAAAGGTAAATTTATTTCTGTGATGGCAAAGCTGAATTTTCAGCATCATTACTTCAGCCTTCAGTGTCACATGATCCTTCAGAAATCATTCTAATATACTGATTTGCTGATCAAGAAACATTCCTTATTTTATTCAGTGTTGAAAACAAGCAGTCATTAATGCTTGTAGGGAAAGTACACCCTACTGAGTCAATATGCATTAGTAGTTTACTGCCTGAAGTAAAAGACTATTACAGTACAGGCAAACAAAAGTAACTGGAGAGCAATGCTGCTGTCTTGGAGAGTTTGGTTACACTGGTTGAGGTAGGAATGGGTACCGAAACCCAGTATTTAATCGGTCCTGGGGCTAAATTATGAAAGACCGGAGTATCGATAAACTCTGCCGTTAACGGTTCTGCTATCGGTACTGGAGAAATTAAGAAAACACACATACATTTATTATTGCTATATATACATTATCTTGCAAATTCTATCTCACCAGAGTCACCAGCTGTTTTTCAAACATTTGTCTATGATGCATTTTTGCTATTCGCAATTCAGAAGCGAGATCGCGCCCACGCGGAGGAGCTTCATGGAAAAATGACAGCACTGTTTATTTCATTTCATTTGTACATTTGTTTTATTGTATTTGTCAGTTTGTTTTACTTTGTTTCTTTGTTCATGTTCTTACTGTATCTTATGTATAAAACACTAAAAATGCCTGCACACTGGTGCATTTACAAATTGATGTTTTATATTCATTTCATTAAATGTTTATTTTACATTTCAGAATATAAAGCAATGTTAATTCAGCTCTTAATTTGTCATATATATATATAATATAAAACAAAAAGTACCGATAAGAATACCGTTAAAGTACCGAATCGATAAGCAGTATCGATAAGAAGAGTAATACCGTTAAAACCTTAACGATACCCATCCCTATTGGTAACAATCAATTTACAGATTATTTAAATTTATTGGTATTGGTCAATCTTTAAAAACAGTAATGGTAATGGTGCATCTCTACTTGAAACAAAGATGTTTCACAATTTAAAGTGTCACTGGTATTCCTGCACAAGAGGTATGAAAGAATTTTCACATGCTTGCATACTTCGCCAAGAACAACTGAGAAATAAAGCAAATCAAATAGGAGTCTGAAATGGTATTTCCTTACAGGGACACTTATTCCCAATAATTTTTTCCAACAGTCAAGTGCATAAAAAGTATTATTTTCCTATTTGTCAGAAATAAAGCTTCATAAAAATTAGAGATGCACCGATTGCAATTTTCTTGGCCGATTTCTGATTTTTTTGTTAGTGTGATCTGCCGATACCGATTTTTGCCGATTCCGATTTTCTTTCTAAGTACTATAATTGACAGCATATACAAACAAAAATCTACTTTTCTTCAACACAAAGTTTTATTTTCATAAAAAAACACAGTAAAAAGTCAGTAATAAAATAAGAACAAATTAAAAAAAATTGCAAACAACAGCACAAATAAATGCAATAGAATAAAGCGAGCTATGAAACTATGAAAGTTTTTCAGGTTAAGTAAGTTTTTATTCAGTTAAGAAATACTACAGAAATGAAAGTAATCAAATGTAAAATAACATCCAGGGTTATTTTACATTTTATTACTTTAATTTCTGTAATCTTCATTGTAAAAATTAAATACAGATTAATGCTAATTAAACATTAAAGTTATAAAACGTATTCAGTCAAGAGCAGAAAATTATTTTCTTTGTCTTTTGTTCTTTGATTAACATCTCAACTATTTAACGTTCTAAAACTGACTGTCTTTAACTGGATACTCGCCAAAACGGGCATTTTAGCGTTTTAGCGCAGTTAGCCACTCATTTTGGTATTTGTGGCTCACAAGCTGTTTGAGACTGAGCGCGGATTGTGCGCTCCACTAATATAGATCAGTGGT
>NW_015539924.1:493088-493314 GCF_001515605.1 Sinocyclocheilus anshuiensis
ATAATGCGCAATACAAGCACTATTTAACCGGAGCGAATGAGACGTGTGTGAGAGAGAAGGGGTCGTCGGAGAGAAGAGCGAGAATGCACGGCTGACGTTTTTGCCTGTGCCGCTGGTAACAAAACGGAGCGGCTCGGAATCGGAAAGAAGTGAGACTGACCGGCCGATCACTGATCCGGGCTGATCATGAGGAAAATCGGCCGATTCCGATCCCTGGCCGATCGAT
>NW_015539924.1:493359-507246 GCF_001515605.1 Sinocyclocheilus anshuiensis
AGCAGGAATATTGGACTGCAGTAATTTAAGAGTTTATCCACGGACCATATCCATATTTATCCATATACTGTTACACAACATGCGTTCTCTTTCTCAACTATTTAACGTTCTAAAACTGACTGTCTTTAACTGGATACTCGCCAAAACGGGCATTTTAGCGTTTTAGCGCAGTTAGCCACTCATTTTGGTATTTGTGGCTCACAAGCTGTTTGAGACTGAGCGCGGATTGTGCTCTCCACTAATATAGATCAGTGGTGGTGCGCACGCGTTTGGTGTAAGCGCGAAACCTGCGGGAATGACTAAAATAATGCGCAATACAAGCACTATTTAACCGGAGCGAATGAGACGTGTGTGAGAGAGAAGGGGTCGTCGGAGAGAAGAGCGAGAATGCACGGCTGACGTTTTTGCCTGTGCCGCTGGTAACAAAACGGAGCGGCTCGGAATCGGAAAGAAGTGAGACTGACCGGCCGATCACTGATCCGGGCTGATCATGAGGAAAATCGGCCGATTCCGATCCCTGGCCGATCGATCGGTGCATCTCTAATAAAAATTGCTATGTGTGATTTTCTGCACAGTAGTTCCAGAGGCAGGATATCTGATATTGTATGAGGTCCAAGTCCTTCCTGTTTGTGCACTTTTTACTGCTTTGTGGTGGACAAAGAATTCAAAGCAGCCCCTCTGGATCACATAAATGCTAAAATGTTAACACTTTTTAGAATTGCACAATATAGCTCTTAACTTAAATATAGCTCTTAAGGAGTAATTACCATAGCAAGCAAACCATCTTGAAAGAAAAAAATGCAAAGAGGCAAAATCAGCTATTTTGGGATCATGGTTCCTGAGAATGATATACAATCACTCTTGTTCCAACAAATTCTTAACTTATCATACGTTAGGGCAAAATGAAGGGGAAGATGTAGGTCAAACCCGTAATGAGTTCTCTAGAGTAATGTGTTTAGTAGAGATTTGCTCGAGTGACAGCGAACTGGGCAACACCCATGTGTAACCAGGAATCCCTAAAGTCATCAAAATCAACAGCAGGCCAAATATTCCCACTAGATATATAACTGCTAAATACTGTGTGTTGTTGTGCAAAACAAAGATTTGCAAAGACGCATTGTGAGGCGCTTACATTGAGATTTTCAGAGGAAAACTGATGTATGAACAAAGTCTGAATACTCTGTAGGGTAAGAAAATATGCTATAATGACAGTAGGCTGCATTTTGCATTTGGAAATTTGTAGGAAATTTGTAAGAAATTTGAAAAAATTATGCATCAACTAAAAACAGCTTGCACTTTAAATCTGGCTGTATTGCAGTATTAATGTTATGAAAGCCCATTTCTGCCTGAAAAAACATTTAAAAGGTAATTGACTTTCTCATTATCACTACTTTATATCTCACAATTACTGTACGACTTTCTCACAATTCGTACTTCAGTTCTCATAATTGCGATTCGTTTTGCGTTATTGCCATTTCTCATGACTGCGACTTTATTTCTCACAATTGATCGCAACTGATTGCGCAACATTACATCACACAATTCCAACTGCGTTTCTCGCAACTGCGACTTTGTTTCTTGTAATTGTGAATCTGTTTCTCAGAATTGTGACTTCGTTAGCGGCTTTTCTTGTGATTGCGACTTTCTCTCAATTGCTACTTTTACATTGTATTTTTGACTTGGGTGATAATCCCTCAATGTGACTTTTTATATCATTTTATATTTATTTTAAAATTTTCTACATTTAATGCCAGTTCACACCAAGAATGATAACGATAACTATAAAGTTTTATCATTCTAATTCTATTGGAATAGGAAAGTCCACACATCAACTATAATGATAATGACACAGAGGAATTCTTTGAATTGTTGGAATCACTTTTAAAATTATTTTTTCCAGCTGATAAATGATAAAAACACTGACAGCCAATCAGAAACTATCCTGCTTTAAAGATGACAAAACTGCAGCGTGTGCTTAGAATGGTTATCGTTCTTGATGAGAACAGGCTTTTACCCATTTTATTTTTCACTCCGAGGCAGACATGGTCACCCTTATAACATGGAGAAACATTCTGGTGGTTCCTGCTCAGAATAGACAGGTCTCAAGTTTCAAGTTCTACCATGGTGTGATTCTATAGCCGTACAGCAATGTACAGTAGGTTCAAAGCCTCAGCAGTAGGCTAATGAAGTCCTGGGGTAAATAATCCTAGTTGAGTTTGCTTAAAATTTTTAAAACAGATTCATCTTTCCATAAATATGACTTTTAAGGACTCTTGCACTTTTTGTCCTCTTCTTCTTCTAAGATTCTGTCAGATACTGTACCCTGCAGACATCAAGATTTCTGGCAGCATCTTTAACTGATCCTGTTGTGTGGATGATGTGATCCTTACGATAACAAACCCACAACTTTCCACTTCCTCTAACGTTCTCTAACCTACTGGGAACAGAAGGAAGGATTATAAAGGAAATATGGAGGAGGACGTTAAAGACTTTAAACGTGATGCCGCTCCAGACAAGCAGGTCAAATGTCAACACACCCACACTGTAAAAAATGATATGATGAAAAAGCCATGACAACTTATGTTTTTAAGTTACTTTAACTTATAAATATTATTTAAGCAATTTCAACTTTTTTTTTATAAGTTATACTAGCTTCAACTTGATTTTTAAAGTCAGTTTAATGTTACTGAAATTCAAGGAGCCCAATTTAGTTCAGTGAACTTAACATTTTAAGTTGTAGCTTATTGGCACTAACCGGCCAAATCTCTGAACATGGATTCATGCGCAGGAGTCAAATTACCGGTAGCAAGTCAGTCAGGCTTCGTGCGTTTGAGTTGGTATTCGTTACTGAGTAAAAGTTAAGCGTTTTTATTTATTTATTATTATTGTATTTTTTAATCAACCGTTCAAGCTAGGATAATATAAGTTAACTTGAGGTAGACGACGCCGACATTTTTACAGTGCAAATGGTTTCAAATCAAAAAGGTTTGTTTACTCTGGATTAAAGTCTTTCCGTTACACTACAACAGGATGGCCAACTGTAACCATGTATTCGCTAGAATGAAGAGATTTAGGTCAACTTTGGTCTCATTTACAAATGGAAAACTCTTAGTAACCTTTACAACGACATGCAAAACTACATATCTGTGGTTAATTAAAATAACGGAGCCAGTCATCTGGGTATTAATATAAACCGTTCAACGCTTTTAGTATCAATCCTCTGAAGACATCATATAACACCATGAAGCAACTCTATAAATACAGGTGTCCAGATGTTTTTCTCAGATGGGTCGTGAAAAACTACAAACCACTATGAGAAGCATTATTGCTTCCACATGAACCAGCTGGAGTCTGATCAACCAGCCGGTAGGGTTGCTTTAGCGTGAACAACCCTGCCTTCACCTTAATTTTAGTATCAATCCTCTGAAGATATCATATAACACCATGAAGCAACTCTATAAATACAGGTGTCCAGATGTTTTTCTCAGATGGGTCATGAAAAACTACAAACCACTATGAGAAGCATTATTGCTTCCACATGAACCAGCTGGAGTCTGATCAACCAGCCGGTAGGGTTGCTTTAGCGTGAACAACCCTGCCTTCACCTTAAGCAAATCTGTGTTGCAAATTGGAGGGAATGTGAAATAGAATCCAACAGAAGAATGTATGCAATTCCACAAAAAAGCTTGTATTTTTCTGAGCATGTCATATTGTGATATACTACCCACAAGAAACGTATGAGAGGATCACGGCAGTCCAAAATGAATGGACTGGTTGTGTTATTTTGAGAGATGGACTCCGCAGTGCAGCAGATAAACTTTCAGCATTCACATCTGTGGATAATTGGAGTCAAGCCATTTTTAACTGAACTTCCACTGAGTCATATTTTTTTTAAAAATCACAAAATACTGGGAATAACCTAAAAGGCTCAGAAAGGCTCCGACAGCATTTGTGTTGGCCCTTTTGTTTGTCATTTCCACCTCATGAACTTCTGTGCAGCTTCATATTTCACAGTTGTTACTTTATATCTCACAATAGTGACTTTATTGATGATAACTGTAACTTTCTCACAATTGCGACTTCACTTCTGACAACTGCAACTTTATTTTTTACAATTGCAACTTTATTTCTCACAGTTGCGACTTTATATCTCACAATTCTATTTCGCACATTTTTTTATTTCTCAGATTTGCTTCTTTAGCTTTCAACATTTGCAACTCTCTCACAATTGCAATTTGCTTCATTTCTCACAATTGTTACTTTTTCGTAAAATTGCAACTTTATTCCTTTATTCCTTACTGACGTAACTATTGTCATCATTTGTAAGTCGCTTTGGATAAAAGCATCCGTTAAATGACTAAATGTAAATCTTATAATTGCGACTTTGACAATTGCAACTTTATTTCTCACTATTTATCATAAATGTAACGATCTCTCAATTGCAACTTTCTCACAAATGCAACTTTCTGACAATTGTGACTTAATTTCTCATATTTGCTTAATTTCTCACAATTGCGACTCAGTTTGCAATTTTTTTCACAATTGAAAAATATTTCTCAAAATTGTGCTTAATGTTCATATTTGCTTCCCCCCTCACATTCTCTTCTTTATTTCTAACACTTTCAAATTTGCTTCATTTCTCATAATTTCTTACGTTAACTTCATTTCTCATATTTATTTGTTTTCTCAAATTTTCTCATTTCTCACAATTGCAACTTCTCTGCACATCTTTCCTCATGCCTGTGGTGAAGCTGTGGTCAATTAATCAGAAATCCATTTTAAAGAGCAACGCCATAGTTCTAGTGTATTTCTGTCTTTCTCTGTGCTCAGAATGGCCCTTATAAGTCAACGCCATATTCCAGGAAGCGCAGATTGTGTAACACTCATCATGTAACAATCATTTTGCCCTATAGGCAGCAGAGGGACAACATATCCAAAAGCTCTCATAAACAACCACATAATCTTCAACAGAAACTGCACAGATCAAAAAAGCAAACACCTTATGGTGCATTTCAGAAATTGCATTAGGAAAGCCCGTATAAAAACAAGAGGGTGTTACACTTCAGTATCACTGCTGGAAATTTAGGATATAGACACACGTATTACAAAATAAGAACACATATTTATCTGTGCAAGTCACTACACATGTTCATTACAAAATAAAATGAGCACACAAATAGAGAAGAAACACCTGCAAGCAAATGATTCATCAACTGAGACACACTGGATGCCAGTCTGAGCCCGATGATCTCTACAGTCTGAGCAAGTCACACTAACAATGAGTAATCCAGTCTGACCAAAACTATTCAAGTTACATAAAACAGAATTCAGGAAACTTGCATAAGAAACACCATCATCATTGGAAAATGCTTAATGTTCAAAACATCTTACTCAGCATCTTCACACCCGTCAACTGTTTACCTGAGAACAGCCCTAACAAGGGACCAACACTGGTCTCTTAAGAGACTTTCCTGGAAAATCTATTCGGTAACTGTGTTTTGGAGCAGGTTTTTACATAGTAGACCATGTTGGACCAGCAACACATAGCTTTAAGGCGGTCCTTCAGATAGATTTCCCAAAACTGAATGTTGTCAGTTTAGCCAATGACTATATCAGACAACAGATAATATTACAAAAATCATGCTTTAGTGCTGTATTGCCATTATCTAAGAGATAAGCTACAAACCAAACCCAGACAGCTGACGAACACTCCAAAGGCTGCAGTAAATTATTTACACCACTTTTGAAACTAACCTGACAAAGATGTAATCAAACACCCGATTGGAAATCCAATACAAACTTGCCATAATTTATTTAATTCATTACCATAACATAAATATCGATCCTATTTATTTGTTTTAATATTACAATGTTATTTTCATATTTATGGCAACAGTGTAGGCCTATTCCGTCAACGCAGCGCGTGCCCAATATAGCGCATCACTTTAAGTATCCCAGCAGCTCGTGCGCTGACACGCGCTCAAATGAAGTGATCAGCAAACTTACTTTTTCCGCTGTAATGTGACTTTCGGCTTCAGCAACAGCCGCAGAATCTGTTTGACAGCGGTTGATATTATCCGTATAGCGTATCTGAGCTCTAACTTGTGTCACACACAAAGAAAAATGTTTGTATCTTATGACTCCATCCACTCGGTTGTTGAGATCAGTCGCGCTCGCGACTCACTGGCTGTTTATGCGCTTTATAATTAGAGGCGGCGCTTTCCATGACGCCCAATGGGAAGTTCAGATAAACTTGGAAGGCGAATCTCACTGTTACATTTTTTAGCAGTCGTTTGTATTTTACTTCATTCTGTGGACAAACGGTCTTGAAGGTTTGAGCTTAGGAAAACTGTCGTGTAAGAATGCTTAAAAAAAAAAAATTGTGTTGTGAAATATGTTTTGGGGGTGCATATCTGTCTATCCAAACGAATTATACCGGCAAAACGGTGTTTCATTAGTGGTTTAGGATAAGTCCAGGCTAAATATTAATCTACGGCCATTGTTTTTCTCTCTCTCTCACTCACACACACACACACACACACACACACACACATTGCGTCTCATGTTTTACTGCCCTGTACCAACTGTCCTAGACGCCTCGTGTTCCCAGCACCTGGTTTCTTTCCTTTATCATTCACTCTAGTTTTGCCAAACTCCCAGAAAATAGACCATCAGATGTGTATCTTCTTTACGCCAAATCTATTTTTCATTGTTTTTCATATTATGCTACTGTACTACATAAAAAGTTGAGTCTTGATAAATATGACGAGCGTGCATTTTGTCTTATCTACACCAGAGGAATAGCTGTGCTGGCGCGAGCAGCAGGTTTAATCACACACATGCTGACAGGTGTTTCATTAGGATAGGCAGCGAATGAGTGGTAAACGAGATGTTGTACTCTGTCGCCATCTGCTGGACTATTAAAGAATGTGCACACTTTATGCACATTGAAAGGGCAAAGTTGGGCAAAACCAAGAGTGCAATGAGATGTTCACGAGTCTATATGGAACAAAAACAGACTAACTCAAGACGAAACAAGAAGCCATTAAAATCTGTTTGGACTGACAACACACAGTTGTCACTAATAATAATTAAAAAAAAATCTAGCAATACAAATTATAGGTAATTCTGTTTACATATGTGTATGAATATTATACATAATTATACAATTATAGAATGTTATAAATAATTTAAAATATTGCCTGCATTTTTTACAAGTCAAATAAAAAGTAGTATTATTAAATAATCAAGTTAATAATCTATATAGCCAGTAGGCCTATACACTCAACAAGGCTGCATTTATTTGATAAAAAATATATGCATATATATATGTTTACATTTACATGTACATTTAATAATTTAGTCCAAAGCGACTAACAAATGAGGAGAACAATAGAAGCAATCAGACGAACGAGAGAGCAACAGTATGCAAGTGCTGTGACAAGTCTCAGTTAGTCTAGCACAGTACACATAGCTAGGTTTTTTTATAGAATAGAATAGAATAGAATAGAATAGGTAAGTGCTAGTATTAGTTCGTCAGGTGCTGGCGAACAAGATGTGCCTTTAGACGTTTTTTGAAAATGGCCAAAGACTCAGCAGTTCGAATTGAGATAGGGAGGACATTCCACCAACTGGGCACAGTCCAGGAAAAGGTCCGGGATAGTGATTTTGTGCCTCTTTGGGATGGCACCACAAGGCGTCGTTCACTTGCAGAACGCAAGCTTCTGGAGGGCGCATAAGTTTGAACTAGCGAGTTTAGGTATATTGGTGCAGCACCCGTTGTTGTCTTGTATAGGCAAACAGCAGTACCTTGAATTTGATGCGAGCAGCTACTGGTAGCCCGTGTAAACTGATGAAGAGAGGTGTAACATGAGCTTTTTTCAGTTCGTTAAAGACCACTCTCGCTGCTGCATTCTGGATCAGTTGCAGAGGCTTGATAGTACATGCGGGAAGGCCCGCCAAGAGAGCATTACAATAGTCCAGTCTGGAGAGAACAAGAGCTTGGACAAGGAGTTGTGCAGCTTGCTCTGGTAGGAAGGGTCTAATCTTCCTAATGTTGTATAAGGCAAATCTGTAGGACCGGGCCATTGTAGCAATATGGTCTGTGAAGCTTAACTGATCATTGATCACAACTCCAAGGTTCCTGGCTGTCCTGGAAGGAGTTATGGTTGACGAACCCAGCTGTATAGGTGGATCATCCAGGTGGATGCTGCACACTGGTGGTGGATGAGGAGATACCCCCTGACAATGTAAAGCGCTTTGAGTGCAGCTTCCGTCGGATCATCTGGTTGGAATGAGAAGTAGAGTTGAGTGTCATCAGCATAGCAGTGATAAGAAAAGCCATGCTTCTGAATGACAGATCCTAATGATGACATGTAGATGGAGAAGAGAAGAGGTCCAAGCACTGAGCCTTGAGGAACCCCAGTAGCAAGAATTTGTGACTTAGAAACCTCACCCCTCCAAGACACCCTGAAAGACCTACGTGAGAGGTAAAACTTTAACCATTGGAGTGCGGTTCCTGAGATGCCCATCTTTATGAGGGTGGACAGGAGGACCTGGTGGTTAACTGTGTCAAAAGCAGCAGACAGATCCAGCAAGATGAGTACTGAGGATTTGGAGGCTGCTCTTGCCAGTCTCAGGGCTTCAGTCATCGAGAGCAGGGCAGTCTCAGTTGAGTGGCTGCTTTTGAAGCCAGATTGGTTGTTGTCCAGGAGGTTGTTCTGTGCAAGGAATATTGAGAGTTGGTTGAACACAACTCGCTCAAGTGTCTTTGCAATGATTGCAAGAAGGGATACCGGTCTGTAGTTTTCTAAAAGTGCTGGATTTAGAGAGGGTTTCTTAAGCAGTGGGGTTATCCGAGCCTGTTTAAATGCTGTGGGAAACGTACCAGTGTGAAGAGAGGTGTTGATAATGTGAGTAAGGGCAGGTATGACTGAAGAAGAAATGGCCTGAATTATGTGAGTGGGGATAGGATCAAGTGGACAGGTAGGATGATTGGAAAGGATAAGCTAGGAGAGAGAGTGTGCATTTGTCGTTATGAAATTATCATCAGTTTGTGGTGTGGGGAATTGGTCATTGATGTTTCTTGTTTTATTTATGAAAAATATTGCAAAGTCATCAGCTGTAAGATCTGATGAAGGAGGAGGGGGAGGAGGACAGAGAAGAGAAAGTTTTGTAAAGTGTGCGAGAGTCAGAACAGTTCTTAATTTTGTTGTGGTAGTATGTCGTTTTAGCAGTGGAGACATTTGCAGAGAAGGAAGAGAGGAGTGACTGATACACACGAAGGTCGGTAGAGTTTTTATTTTTTTATTTGTTTGTAATATGTTACAAACAAATTCTGTAAAAATATTAAGAATAAATAAAAATATTAAGGAATAAATAAATAAACAAATAAATAAATAAATGTCTCTTAACTTTTAAACTCTTAACTTAAAAATGTTTCTTAAGCACCAGGATCATGTGACACTGAAGACTGGGGTAATGGGAGCTTTTCCATAACAGGAATAAATTACATTTTAAAAATTATTCAAATAGAAAACAGTGTCGTTTGTGTCGAGGTAGCATACTTTTGTACGATTTATTTGTTACCCTCATTTTTGAAGGACAGTGCGCTGTCGCTTTAATAATTGAGCCATCAGATGCAATATTGGGAGCCAAAAACCTTTTCCGGTCTTTTTTTCCCCTCACAAGTTTCCAAATAAAGCGCGTCCCAGGCACAGACAGGGTCTGTGATTCCCGCCAGGAGTGACTCGCCTAAGCACAAAACGATGCTGAAATTTGTGATAATATCCCTTTCCGTGGGCTTTGTGGTGGGCAGCTCAGTTCACAGAGGGGGACATCTGGACATCACCGAGACCCTGGAGGAGCATGTGGCGCAGGGACAAACCACTTTAAACGAGATGTTCAAGGAAGTGGAAAAGCTTATGGAGGACACACAGCAAAAACTAGAAGAGGCTGTTCACCAGGTAGCTATGACTAGAGAAAAATCAATCTGAGTAGACTGACATTTGAATTTTGTTTTGTGCCCTGGTCCTTTGCGCAGGAGGATTGTCGCTGACCGATTCGTGAACGAATTGTTCTTTTGAGTCGAATCTTTTAATTGAATCTTTTTTTAAAACCGGTTCACAAAACCTCGAACGAATAAGAGCGAACCGACTCAACAGATTTAGTTTTAATAGCAAATTTAGTTAAAAGTGCAAAATGTTTACCGATGTAGATTAATTTTAGTAGTGTTTAATGTAAATGTAAGTATATCTGCTTCTAAATTACAAACGTAACTTAATTAATAGTACTATTAATAAAACTTATGGGGACAACACGTAATATGCAATGAGACCGAATCACTTTTGAACTGATTTTTTTTTTTTTTTAATGAACTGGTTCAAAGAATTGGTTCGCTAAAATGAATCACTTCGTGATTAATCGCAAAATTTTCTTCTGAATTAGCAATATCAAATAAAAATTACAGTCAAAATATTCACATATATTAATATGAATCTTATCTGAATCAGATGGAGAATGAGTCTTCAAAATCGCTGTTACATAGACACAACTTTCCTGCCAGTTTTCACAATGAAACTACAACAGAGATCAAGGTTGGAAATCGGACTGTTCATCTGATAGAGAGAATCGACAAGGTATTTCTTATCTTTGATTCAGATTTTTATTTGCAAGCCTATATATGGCATTAACAGAACTTTGCGCTTTGCGTTTATATGCCTTAGTGTTTTTGTATATTGATTTACCTTGTATAACTAAACACCTGGTTTTCCTCTAGGAAACGGTTAATAAGACTGGAAAGACTCATTTTTCTAGAACTCTCATTCAGAACATTGAACGGTGGAATGAAGTAGATCACGTGAGTCTATTTCTCATCTATAGCCTTGATATCTCCTATAACTTGAAGTTGTATACTATCTCATTTCAGAAAAGTGATCTGGATTGTTTCCAGTCACATTAAACAGATATCAAACTTTCAATGCACAACCTGGTAAGTAAACGGTGTCCGGCTGCATTGGTCACTCTGGGCAGTGAGTTTTTCATCACCCAGGCAACCTGAGGTTAGAAAGCAGAGTTTATTTATTAAAACCAACATGGATTTTCCACTTCACCAGTCATCAAACTATCCGCTGTTTGCCTGGAAAACATGTGGCACATCATTACAGAGACTCTTCTAAACATGCTGAATTCTTGTAAACCGTTTGATAAAGTAGAGGGACGGATGGTCCGTATCAGTCCTCTTTCCACTTGTATTGCTCTGTTGCTGTGGTTACCACTAAAATATAAGCTGTTATTTCTTATAAGGCTAAATAAAAATGTCCTCTACAGGAATGAATCTTTTAAACGCTAAACCAAACAACATAAACACATTATGTCTTAGTTTTCAAGACTAAATGTGATGTATTCACTCTCAGTTCTCTTAAATAGCAGTAACTCTGTTTAATGGCTTTTGATTGAAATAAATTATATCTATTCCAGATTACACATATGGTCCTTATGCATTTCTATAGCAATTTAACAGACGGCAGTGTCATTAGAGGCTCTTTGGCCAGGCAGTCTTCTGGCATCATGACAATAATATATGGTTAAATTAGAACAGCTGGAAAGAATGCATGGAAAGTGGTGCGCTGGGGATGTGTGGTGGAGAGTTTGTGCCAGCAGCCATGTTGCCATGAGGCAGCACTTAGTGGTTTACTCTCGTTTTGCACAGTGGCAAATCTGAGCTCACAGTTAAAAGATAAGCATATATGTGAGGGATGATAATATAAAGCCGGTCATTATTGCAAAATATACCTCAGATGTGAACAATCAATACATTATTCCATGTATTACCATTTAAAATCAATTAATAAATACAAATATTTATGTGAAGTATGTGTGTGTGTGTGTGTGTGTGGCATATGTAAAATATTAATTTTTTTATATTTTATAATTTTATTTGGTTTTATATATGTGTGGGTATGTAGCATATGTAAAATATTATTTTTTTATATTTTATCATTTTATTTGGTTTTATATGTGTGTGTGTGTGTGTGTGTGTGTATGCAGCATATGTAAAAATATTACTTTATTATATTTTAGCATTTTATTTGGCTTTCTTTTAGTTTTAAATATATTAATTATTATTAAATAAATATATAATTATAAAAAGATATAAAGTAATTGTGAATTATATATGAAATACACACACGTTTTAATTCATTATTTTTAATTACAATGTTTTAATTATTTTTCATTATTAATTATAATTACATTATTTGATTATGAATTAATTTAATTTTTAATTTAATAATATATATATATATATATATATATATATAAAATGTTATGATTAAAAAAATGTAAAAAAGTATTATAAAATTTTAAATGTAATGATATATATATATATTAAATGCTTTAATCATTGAAATTATTACTTTAAATTATATATGTTTAAAATGTATATGCCTTTGCAAATATATTTAATTATTAATTTAATTTGGTTTTATGTAATTAATAAAAATTTTGTGTTCATGTTTTCTACAAATTTCCATTTTGTATTCTGTCTTCCAGAAGAACTTGGACCTGAACCTCCAGTTCTTCAAGAAAGTTGTTTTTGTACGTGAGGAATTGATGAGAGGTTTTTTCATGTGACTCACTCACATTAGTCTAGACTCCAGTCCAGACGCTGTAACTCTGGGGGGAAGGGTACGGCTTTGGCTTTGATGTTGACTGCTAAGTGGTAGGTCGCTGTTCCAGCTCTCACAGGATTTCTGCACCTCCACTTCTGTAAATGTGGAATTAATTTTGACACGGATGATGACATCATCAGGCATTAAAAAAGCACTCCGGTTTTTCCGTATTGAACAACAGGCCATTTTGAGACTATTCTCTGTTCTTCATCCAGTTTGTTTGTAAATATTTTCAGCACAGTGGAAATGTTCAAAATATTACGTCTTATTTCCCGTCTTTTGCTTAGGCTGTAAGGTTAAGTCACAAAATTTCCATCATATTGAGTTCCAGTGTCTCTAACAAAGTACAAGCACACAAACGGCTGTTTTGGATAAAACATTATTATATCCACTCTTAGTGGGAAGTGTAGCTGAGGCGGATGTTCCAGACAACACAAATGCAGTTTTGGTAGGTGGGCGTTTCTTTGGGTCCCCAACTGAATTTCAAAACACCTCGTTGGAATTTCCTGACCTAAAGTCCAAAAACAAAACTTACTATTACAATAGTAAACTTTTTCTTTGAGCAACCTACAGCATTGTCTCTAAACTATAGTTAAAGGACAATGCTGTAGGTTGCTCAAAGAAAAAGTTCCCCCAAAATAGAAAAAAAGGAAAACACTATCATCATGAATTCACCCTCATGTCATTCCAAACCTCGAAGACTGACTTTCTTCTGTGGAACCCAATAGAAGACATTTAGCAGAATGTCCATGATGTTATGATGTCGTATCCTGAAGCAGCAGAGTTTATTGTTTTAATAGGGGTCCTTGGGATGTTTGCTCAACTGTAACTGTAATAACAGTGTAATATATTGTCAGTTTCATTCTTGTTCACTCAGGAGTGTATGATTGATGAGGACTGTGGGGACAGCAGCTTCTGCCTGTATGAGATCATCACCTCCAAATGTGTCCCATGCCAGACGACTAATATGGTCTGTGCTCTATCTATCTATCCGTCCGTCCGTCTATCTATCTATCTGTCCATCTATCTATCAGTCTGTCCATCTATCTGTCTGTCCGTCTATCTATCAGTCCGTCCGTCCGTCCGTCCGTCCGTCCGTCCGTCCGTCCGTCCGTCCGTCCGTCCGTCCGTCCGTCCGTCCGTCCGTCCGTCCGTCCGTCCGTCCGTCCGTCCGTCCGTCCGTCCGTCCGTCCGTCCGTCCGTCCGTCCGTCCGTC
>NW_015539924.1:507429-507783 GCF_001515605.1 Sinocyclocheilus anshuiensis
AGAAGTGCTCACTAACACAGATTTAGACAGATTTGTGAACAATATTTGAGAGAAATAGGCCTTTTGTGTACATAGAAGAAGTCTTAGATCTTTGAGTTCAGCTCATGAAAAATGGGGGCAAAAACAAAAGTGTTGCGTTTATAATTTTGTTCAGTATATCTATCTATCTATCTGTCTGTCTGTTTGTAAATTATAGTGTATTCTAAATATACATTACATATATACATTTGTTTATATATTGAATATATATAGCAAATATAAATATTTTATAGTTTATAGAATTTATATTTTATATATAATTCAAATGTTTTTTTTTTTCAGTTATTATATATATATATATATATATATATATAT
>NW_015539924.1:509515-510761 GCF_001515605.1 Sinocyclocheilus anshuiensis
ATATATATATATAGTTTAAATATTGTGTACAAATATATTGAATTGTTTAATACAAAAACACTACATGTATTATTTATGTTATATACACTATATTATATATTTTTTCTTTCCTTCTTTGCTAAATTCCTGTTCTGCTGCTTGAATTGACAGGAGTGCACAAAGGATGTGGAGTGTTGTGGAGATCAGATGTGTGTGTGGGGTGTTTGCGCTCAGAACAGAACCAAAGGGCAGTCAGGAACCATCTGCCAGTACCAGAGCGACTGCAGTCCTCAACACTGCTGCGCCTTTCACAAAGGTTCTGTACTCTTTGTTCAGATCATCATAGTTTTACATTTGTAATAATTCCGATTTTTATGATGGATTTTCATGTTTTAAGATTTAAAGTCTGAGACAATGGTAAAACTAAAACTATAAATAAAATGCATTTTAAAAGTAGCAAAAATAGGCACAAGTAAAAGTTAACTAAAAGAAAAGTTTTAATAAAAATCAACCCTTGGGAAATAAAAGTGCCTATATAAACAACCATATTAGATATCAATAAGCAACTGGTTATATAGTAAAACATCTGAAAAATACGTTTCACTGGGCCTCTCAGAAGATTTCCCTTCAGAGTACTAAATAATTGTTTGCTTGAATTTGGAATTGCACTCCTTGCTCACTTGGTTCACAACGTTCCTCAGTTTTCTTACCATTGCCAAATATGCATTAATCACACACAAGATACAAACCAACAACATTTGCAGTGGTTTTGATACATCACTACACTTCCTGAGGTCTGGAGTTCTTCTCATCTTGATCTCCTTCTTTCTGCTGTACCGTTCTCTATAGTCTCTTTCTCTCCCACCCTCCTCCTTTTAATATTCCTGTTTTTTTGTCTCCAGCCCTGCTTTTCCCCGTGTGCCGCCCCAAGCCACAGGAAGGCCAGGCCTGCCACAGTCACCCCAATCAGCTGATGGATCTGTTACTGTTGGACGAGGAGGGGCCGCAGGAGCACTGCCCCTGTGCTACAGACCTGCACTGCACTGATATTTTAGTGTGCAGCATGAACCAGATGGTTTGTGGGCACTATGAAATTTATATTTTTATATATATTTAGTAGAGGAGTTTTTTTCAGAGAACAAAATACATATTTATACATTTAAATTTTAATAAATAAATATATATGCATACATGTACATGATATGTGACCCTGGACCACAAAACCAGTCATAAGGGTCAATTTTTTGAAATTGAGATTTATACATCA
>NW_015539924.1:510936-523932 GCF_001515605.1 Sinocyclocheilus anshuiensis
ATTTTTGGCTATTGCTACAAATATACCCCAGCGACTTAAGACTGGTTTTGTGCTCCAGGGTCACATATATTTAAATGTATATTTAATAGAGATTTTTTCCAGAGAATAAAGACTCAAATTTCTCTGTTGTTTTATGTTACAGGAATAAATCAGTGTGTGTAGATGAGAGGAATGCTTCTGGTGAAGGAAATGCAGACTGATTGTTCCCAGTGAAACTGAATTTTCATCGTTATTGTAATCTGTAATTTTGTCTTTATTTGTAACCTTAAAGTGCCTTCTTTCTCGTCCTAATTTATTGGAAGAGCTTTAATTAATAACGTTTTTTGGTGTGATTTGTATGCCACTACTACCGACAACAAATACAATTACAAAATTAATGTTTTTAAAAAAGTATAATATTTTGATAAATAATGACATCGTTCTGAATATGTGGACATAGCTGGGCATTATATTCCTTCCAAATAAATATGATTTCTGGACATTTTTGTCTGAGTTTTGAAAAGCAAATGTTTAAAAGCAAAACTTTTTATTTAAATCGCTTGTTGAAATGTGAACAGAAGATGGCAGTGTTGAGTTGTGATAGATATGGATGAGGCAAGCCATTTAACTGGCATATTTTCACACAAATGTGAATCTGTGAGGGTTTTACAGTCCAACTCATGAACTATTATATAAGCTTTATCATTAAAATACTAGGTTACTACCTAGTGCAGCAAGTTGCGCTTAAGTACCATAAAATAATTAGCCAATTATGACTCGTTAAACTGAAAAACAGGTTCACTTAGTTTATTCTTTTTCTTTTGGTTCACAAACGAAAGGCACCCATTGATTTTTAACCCTCCACTGACATTTTAATGTAGCAATTACAATTCTCCCAGAAAACAGACAGCATAACATTGTGGGGAACGGTTCACTTATTTCTTGATAGTTACAGGATATTTAACAAAAAAATTACATATAATTAAGGCAGACAAAAAGAAAGGGAAACAATCTACATTTGTCCCATCAAGGCCTGACTTCAGCTTGATCTTAAGGAAGAAAATGTTATAAAATACTGTGGGAAATGAAACATGAGGTGACCTGACACACACACACACACACACACAAAAGAAACCCTATGAAGCTTAATTTTGCCCATCACAAAGAAAACTACAAAGATAATGATGACTATTATAAAGATAATAGATGACTATTATGGGGGGGGCGCGCGCAATATAGTTTTCCTTTATTTTACCCTATTTTGGGGTAAAAATATACTCTTACTGAGACCCTGATTACACAAAACTCGTTTTCAAAATCACTATTCCACTCAAACTCCCACATAAAAATATGGATCCTCACAGAAGCGCTAAAATGAAGGCAAGGATTTTTTTTTTAATCAGTTAACAGAAAAGAGAATAGTTGATCTATAATCCACACAGTTAGTAACAATATCCATCAACTAGCGTTTCCTAGTATGATATTAAAGGGATAGTTTACCCAAAAATGATAATTTGATGTTTATCTGCTTACACCCAGGGCATCCAAGATGTAGGTGACTTTGTTTCTTCAGTAGAACACAAACGAAGATTTTGAACACAAACCGTTGCAGTCTGTCAGTCATATAATGGCAGTGAGTGGGAATGGCTTTGAGAGTCAAAAAAACATACACAAACAAAACCAAATTAAACCCTGCGGCTCGTGATGATACACTGATGTGAAAAGACATTAAATGATCGGTCTGTGCAAGAAACTGAACAGTATTTATATAGGTTTTTACCTCTGATTCACCACAATGTCTGAACTGTCCTGAGCGCGTTCTCAACAGCCGGCACGTGACGCGTCTTCTTCTTCTTGCTTTACGGCGGATCGCAGACTTATAAGTGCATTACCGCCACCTATCTCTCAAATGGACCATTGACACTCCTAATTGAGATTGTAGATAAGAGTGTCAATGGTCCATCATCAGCCATCGTCACGCGCCGGCTGTTGTGAATGCGCTCAGGACAGTTGGACATTGCGGTGACTCAGAGGTAAAAAGATGTTCAGTTTCTTGCACAGACCGATCGTTTCGTGTCTTTACACATCAATGTATCATCACGAGCCGCAGGGTTTAATTTGGTTTTGTCTGTGTACGTTTTTTTTACTCTCAAAGCCGTGATTCCGATTCACTTCCATTATATGACTGACAGACTGCAACGGTTTGAGTTAAAAATCTTCGTTTGTGTTCTATTGAAGAAACGGTCACCTACATCTTGGATGCCCTGGGGGTAAGCAGATAAACATCAAATTTTCATTTTTGGGTGAACTATCCCTTTAAGCTGTGCAAACAGCTTGGCTTGTATGACAAACATAACTTGACATTGTGATCCGAAGCACGTGTGCCCATAAAAGTAGCCTATACGGTGTATTTACATCTCTTCGTTTCACTTGTCATTTCGCGTCATAAACAATTACTTCCTATTTATTTCAAACATGAAAAATACTTGGTAGCAGACAATGTTAAATTACAGTGCTTTATCTAAATAGAATGATATAGAAAACATACATCCATTAGCTCTTTTGCATGACTTCAACATTCAGACAGTTCACAAAATAATTTGGGTGAAAAAAGGAAAGAAGAACACAAATGATCATTCACCCTCTTCTGATACGGACTCGATCGAAGCGCTAAAGAACGTAAAGACGCTAAATTAGCGTACATCTCACGTACGTTTTGAAAGCCGACATTTTCAGACAGCTTTATGCAAAAGACAACATGTTTTATGTACAAAAGCTCATAACCTGAACACTAATAAATAATGGCAAGAGACAATCTTCGCGCTTTATAAAACATGAGCGGAACAAATCTGTAAATTGTTTGTAAAACATCAACGGCTGTTGACGAACCGTCGATGCAAACCCTTCTGCTCATGTTTATAAATAAGTAGTGCTGTCAAACGAATAATCGCGATTAATAGCAACCAAAATAAAGGTTTTTGTTTATATAATATATGTGTGTGTACTGTGTAGATTTATTATGTATATTTAAATACACACACATGCATGTATATATTTAAGAAAAATATGTTATGTTTAAACATTTAAAATATTTATATATAATGTCAATTATATTCATATAAATATATACATGGAATTATTTTCAAAATATATACTGTATGTGTGTGTATTTATATATACATAATAAATATACACAGTACACACATATTATATAAATAAAATCGCGATTAATTGCAATTATTCGTTTGACAGCACTATTAATAAGCCTCATAATTCATAAAAGGCAACAGGTTTAAGCAGGTGAACAAACTGAGGCTTGCCTTTTCTAGCATTTCTGGGGAAAACGAACACGTTTATTAATATCAGAGAAATTTTGACTAAAAGCGGTTGATTGCTTTCACAAAAACATCAAGTAGTACATAAAAAATTTATTTCAAGATAACATTTTGGTATTGACTGAAGAAGAGATTTTGAAGACAAACATAAGGCCTGGAATCAGACACTCGAGACGCTTATTATTTGGTGACACATCAATCACTTTCGTCTCAAAGATGGTGAGAGGTATCGGAAAGAAGTAAGGCAAAAGACATGAATTGTATAAAGACATTGGGCACATGATGAAGGTAATTTTTAAATTGTAGGCACAGAGCTGAGACAAAGCCATCTCTCATTTTTTTCCCCTCCTTGTGCTTCGTTGATTACAGTTGGAAAGGGGCCAATGCCGCCAACAAGAATGAGCAGGTATGCAAACTATAATAATCAAGAGTCGCCCACAACCTGTTTGCGTTCAGGATGTGCAACAGGCACAGTAAGTGCTCAAACGCTCTCGGCACGAACGCAGTCGCTCTCATTGTGCTGAGAGAGCTTCATAGACCTCGAGCCCTGACAATTCATGCTTTCTACATAGCAGTTGAGTGCACTTGCACCCTGTGATGTTGAGGGCGCATTTACGCAGGAAGAGAGGATAGCGGATACTACGCCCGTACGCTTGACCCTCAGAGTCTGGAGTATCGCAAAGCAGAAGTGTGTGCATAGCCGTCGGGAGAGAGGGGTGGGAAAGGACAGTTGGGGTGGATTCAGTATCTCATGGTGCTGGAGGCTCTGAAATAGGAGAGAAACTTGAAGCACAAGCTGACGACGAAGTACCAGATGTTTCTGGCCATCTGCGAACGGGCGATGAAAATGCGCCAGATTAAGACTACCAAGATGGTGTTGAAAGTGTAGCGAATGTTCCGCAGCCTACAGGAAAAGAAAACAAAGAAAAATTGACAAAAAAGAAAAAGTTTCACATGATCCTTCAGAAATCCTTCTAATATGCTAATTAGCTGCTCAAGAAACATTTCTGATTATTATCCATGTTGAAAACAGTTTTTGTTGCATGATACACTACCATTCAATGGTTTTGCAGTAAGATTAAAAAAGAAAAAAAAGAAAGAAATTAATAACTTCTATTCAGTAAGGATGCATTAAATAGATCAAAAGTGACCGTAAATATATTTATAATGTTACAAAAGATCAAATTCAAATAAATGCTGTTCTTCTGAATTTTCCATTTAAAGAATCCTTTTAACATTTGATTAGTTTATAACATTGATAAGAACTATATTAATAATTGAGTACCAATAATAATTGATAATAAATGAGCAGCAAATTCAGTATATTAGAATGATTTCTGAAGGATCATGTGACACTGAAGACTGGAGTAATGATGATGAAAATTCAGCTTTGCATCACAGCAATAAATTACATTTTAAAAAACAAATCTGTAAATTGTTTGTAAAACATCAACGGCTGTTGACGAACCGTCGATGCAAACCCTTCTGCTCATGTTTATAAATAAGTAGTGCTGTCAAACGAATAATCGCGATTAATAGCAACCAAAATAAAGGTTTTTGTTTATATAATATATGTGTGTGTACTGTGTAGATTTATTATGTATATTTAAATACACACACATGCATGTATATATTTAAGAAAAATATGTTATGTTTAAACATTTAAAATATTTATATATAATGTCAATTATATTCATATAAATATATACATGGAATTATTTTCAAAATATATACTGTATGTGTGTGTATTTATATATACATAATAAATATACACAGTACACACATATTATATAAATAAAATCGCGATTAATTGCAATTATTCGTTTGACAGCACTATTAATAAGCCTCATAATTCATAAAAGGCAACAGGTTTAAGCAGGTGAACAAACTGAGGCTTGCCTTTTCTAGCATTTCTGGGGAAAACGAACACGTTTATTAATATCAGAGAAATTTTGACTAAAAGCGGTTGATTGCTTTCACAAAAACATCAAGTAGTACATAAAAAATTTATTTCAAGATAACATTTTGGTATTGACTGAAGAAGAGATTTTGAAGACAAACATAAGGCCTGGAATCAGACACTCGAGACGCTTATTATTTGGTGACACATCAATCACTTTCGTCTCAAAGATGGTGAGAGGTATCGGAAAGAAGTAAGGCAAAAGACATGAATTGTATAAAGACATTGGGCACATGATGAAGGTAATTTTTAAATTGTAGGCACAGAGCTGAGACAAAGCCATCTCATTTTTTTCCCCTCGTTGTGCTTCGTTGATTACAGTTGGAAAGGGGCCAATGCCGCCAACAAGAATGAGCAGGTATGCAAACTATAATAATCAAGAGTCGCCCACAACCTGTTTGCGTTCAGGATGTGCAACAGGCACAGTAAGTGCTCAAACGCTCTCGGCACGAACGCAGTCGCTCTCATTGTGCTGAGAGAGCTTCATAGACCTCGAGCCCTGACAATTCATGCTTTCTACATAGCAGTTGAGTGCACTTGCACCCTGTGATGTTGAGGGCGCATTTACGCAGGAAGAGAGGATAGCGGATACTACGCCCGTACGCTTGACCCTCAGAGTCTGGAGTATCGCAAAGCAGAAGTGTGTGCATAGCCGTCGGGAGAGAGGGGTGGGAAAGGACAGTTGGGGTGGATTCAGTATCTCATGGTGCTGGAGGCTCTGAAATAGGAGAGAAACTTGAAGCACAAGCTGACGACGAAGTACCAGATGTTTCTGGCCATCTGCGAACGGGCGATGAAAATGCGCCAGATGAAGACTACCAAGATGGTGTTGAAAGTGTAGCGAATGTTCCGCAGCCTACAGGAAAAGAAAACAAAGAAAAATTGACAAAAAAGAAAAAGTTTCACATGATCCTTCAGAAATCCTTCTAATATGCTAATTAGCTGCTCAAGAAACATTTCTGATTATTATCCATGTTGAAAACAGTTTTTGTTGCATGATACACTACCATTCAATGGTTTTGCAGTAAGATTAAAAAAGAAAAAAAAGAAAGAAATTAATAACTTCTATTCAGTAAGGATGCATTAAATAGATCAAAAGTGACCGTAAATATATTTATAATGTTACAAAAGATCAAATTCAAATAAATGCTGTTCTTCTGAATTTTCCATTTAAAGAATCCTTTTAACATTTGATTAGTTTATAACATTGATAAGAACTATATTAATAATTGAGTACCAATAATAATTGATAATAAATGAGCAGCAAATTCAGTATATTAGAATGATTTCTGAAGGATCATGTGACACTGAAGACTGGAGTAATGATGATGAAAATTCAGCTTTGCATCACAGCAATAAATTACATTTTAAAATATATTCAAATAGATAACTGTCCTTTTAAATTGTAATATTATTTTATCATATTAGTGTTTCTACTGTACATTTAATCAAACAAATGCAGATTTGGTAAGAATAAGAGACAAAAAAAACTTAATTATTCCACTTTTGAACAGTAATATATTTCACATATTTAAAATCACTAAAAACTTATTAGATATTAAAATTAATATTAATATATATTACATTGTGTCATGTTAAATAATACATATTAAAACTAATATTAAAATTCTGGCCAATACTGATAAGCCAGTCATTTTTTCCAAGCTATGGCCGATAACAATAAATGGTTGATATTAAAATTCCATACTAATTTGTCTAAATAAATTAAAAATAATACTAAAATTAAATATTTGAAATTACAGTCTTAATTTTTTTAAGATTAACTAAGGGAGCGTTAGATTATGAAAAATTTGTTATGCAACTGATAACAATAAATTAAAAATATCTCATACTGGCCAATTACCAGTATGATACTGATATATGATGCATTCCTAGCCACAAAAAACCCCCTAGTGTTAACCGGCCAAAAGTGAGGTAAAGTCACATGACTTTGCCTATCTAGGAATTTATTCAGAAAACAAGTTTCCATCAGACTATAAAACAAGTGAATAAATGTATCCACCTCAAGCAGGCATGTATGTGCATTGTGGAAATTGAATGCGCATCTTGGAATTTCCATTTAGAATTTTTATTCAATATGCTATATTTCACATATGTAAATGGAAAACCAAATGCTTACATCTATTCGCAGCGACCAAAAGTCATTCATGTCTCTGTCCCACATGAATGCCACAAAGTTGAGCAGTTGAATATGACAGCGCAGCAGCTACCATATTACTGTGAATGTCCCTCTAGTTTATTAGTTATCCTGAAGGTAACCTAGACAACTTCAATACTTACTTGGTCAAGTGTTTGCGTGCCGCCGGGAGTCCTGACAGCTCTTCATTGAGAACATACTTTTTAGTGCCCATGCAGTAATTCTCCATGTATTCTGCCCAGTGTAACTGCCTGACGTCAATGTTAAATGCCTGAGCAAGAAAAAGAAGTTTAAGACATTCATTGAGTTCAAGCATTGATAAAAGTCAGAGCCATGAGCCACTTGAATGGATGTTTCATTGACAACACATTTTAAGTGACATGATTCAGAATCACAGATGCGACTCATTTAACTGTGCCAATGGCAGACTGTGAGTGTATTAATACATAAACACACACACACCTTCTTGTCCTCAGATCCCATCTGGTTCATGAGCATGGTAACGTTGTCCATGTTCCACACCCATGAGTGACTCGTGAAGTACTCCAGCACCATCATGGCCTTGTGCAACCGAGCGATTGTCTTCATCATCCTGCGTCGCCACGGAAACAACGCAGGGAGCGAAGGGAGAAAAGGAGAGACATGTGAGCGTTAGCTTTAGATGAGCTTGGATGGCTCTCGTTTAATCCTCAAAAGGGCAAGTGGTTTAATAAGAGCAGATGGTGACAGACTACGTCAGTAGTTTGAAGAAACCACAGCTTGTAAATGACTTAATGTTTAGTGATAGTAACAAAACATTTAATTCTATGCAATGTTCTATTATATAAAAAACAGAGGTTATTAGTGAAGCCCATTTCTGCCTCATAGTAAAAAAAAAAAAAGTGATATAAAGCTTAAAATATGAAATATTCACAATGTTTGATATCACCTATCAATTACGAGAAATAAAGTTGCAATTGCAAGATATTAATTTGCACTGTGAGACAAAGTCATAAATACAAGAAATAATTTTGTTTGTTTTTTTTCTTTTACTTGAAGGCAAAAAACTGGCTTCCACTGGTTAGTTTTCCCAAATAAAACAAAATAAAAATGAAACAAATAAAATTTAAAATAAAGAAAGAGAAACAAATTGAATAAATTGAAAAACTGAAAAGATTAAACAAGTAAAATAAAACAAACTAAATAAAAATGAAACAAATAGAATAAAATAAAAACAAACAAAACAAAAATAAATATTAAAAAGTAAAATAAAACAAAGATCAAATAAAAACAAAAAACACAAACAAATACTCCTCAGTTAGTGAAAAATAATAATTCTCCAACCCATTCATTCTGTGGTGTATTTGATTCAGGTTAGATCCCACTGCAGCACTTTTGAACCACAAACCTTTGGCAAACACGACTGTGGATTCCCATGATTTGGCTGAACAATGATCACACTGTTAAAACCTTGCAGGACCTTGTAGGGCACCTGGGCGCATTTGTGTACTTAAGATTCTTGATTCTTTCTGTGTGATGCTATGTGTACCTCTATAAACTCTACCAGACGTACAAGTATGCCAAATTTCAGGCTTTATCTGACAAAGCACTGTTGAAGTTGAATGCAAATGTCCAGAAACGCCCAGTTTCCCCCATCAAGATCTCTTATGGGTTGGATAGGGAATGACTACATGCATTGTATTAGAACACCTCATTTTAAAAATCAAATTCAAAACATTCTCATGGTGTTAAAACCAATCAATTATACAAACACTTGCACCTTAAACCAGATGCATATCAGCAATACACAACAAATTCATTGAATCTGCATGAGCAGAAAGTAACATTGAACTGAAAGACCTCAGATTTAAGGTGCATAACCCGTCGTTTCATCTCCAGGTACCAAACACATCTACTTCCTACAATTAAAAGCATTTTTGCATGAATGGATAATTGTCAAATATGCATCCAGTGCAACTTGTAATTTCTATCTTGGTGGGTTAAACCAGAGGCTTTCGAACCGTTTTAACACCAAGGACCATCTTTTTTGAAAGACCACCTTTTTAAGAGATACAGGCAGCTGTATATTAGTGAATATGAGTAAAGAAGCGTTTACATTGGCGTGAGAAAAATAATAGTACACGCATTGAGACATATTATAAATTAATAATTAAATATATTTTTTTTTAATATATATTTTCACTGTAAAAAAAAATCATTACATTTCGAGAATAAAATCATGTTTCGCGAAAGAACTGAGAAAAAAAGTCGAAATAAAATGTTGAGAATAAACTCATAAAATTTCGAGAATAAATTTGTTGTTTCGAGGAAAAAAGCATGTTTAATTTTGAGTACAAAAGTCAAAATAAAATGTTGAGAATAAACGTATACTTTGAGAATAAACTCGTGTTTCGAGAAAAACTTGAGAAAGTTTGAGAAAAAAATGTGAAAATAAAATGCTGAGAATAAACACGTGTCATGTTCATTTGATCTCGTTGGACAGTGTTAAACTGCATCTGCAGTGGCATAGGTCGTAGAGAGTAATGCTCGTGGACATTTTTCTTGAAATTTAACATCCTTTTCTCGAAAATGAACAAGTTAACGACTTTTTTCTTGAAATGTAATGATTTTATTCTCAACATTTTATTTTGACAGTTTTTCTTGAAATTTAACGAGTTTAATCTCGCATTATACTGTAATGACTTTTATTTCAAGATGGTTTTATTTTTTTTATTATTGCTTGGCCCTAATCCTCTTCCATAGAAAGTTATATAAAGAGATATAAAGAGAAAATATTTTTAATTTAACAGTATAACATTTTTTATCTTGATTTCAGAATAGTCTTTAGAAAACAGAATCAAAATTTGAAAAAAATGAGCACTGTCAAATTAAAACACATATTGCCAATAAAACACATTACAGTTTAACTTTTGCGGGAAAAAAATATAAAATTATGTACAATTCAAATACATTTCTAAATTATTATAAAATGTATAAACAATTGTATAATTTAGTATATAGTCCCGGACCCAAGTTTGAAAACCACCGAGTTAAAACAATTCTTAGAGCAGAGAGTTTGGTACCTGGCCCCATTATTTATGAGTGCTGTTCTCGGATCAGTTTGGCTTTTTGGATGGAAAATATTAGTGCACTTGATCTGAGCTGAGCACTCTGACCTGCTTAGTGAGTAAAGGCTGTGTTAACCAAACTATCATTCCCAACATCCACTATGTATTCATGTGCTACAAGAGCAGACCAAAAGACCTCTCTTGAAGACTTAATGGCATGGCTCAGAAGAAAAAAAACCAAAAGATGGTATTATGGTATGGATCCATCTCCTTTTCCACAAAAAAAAAGCGTGCAGGACTCCATGCACTTTATGGAAGCCCGGCAGCAGCGTTTGTCCGATGCCATGAAGTCGAGCAGATGGCCAGGCTAGGTGGTTCCTGAGCGGTTCCTTCCCAGCCGGCCTGCCAGCCATGCCACACCACGCACCCAACACCCAGTGCTGGAGGTGAGGGAGGGGAGGAGGGAGGACAAAGGGGTGGAGAAGCGGGTACTGAAGACCTTACCGGGGCTTCTGACCCGTCAACATGAGAAACCCGTCATACAGCAGGGCAGGAAGGGTGTGACTCACTGTGGTCCAGTACTGATTGGTAAAAGGGTTGGATCGCAGGTTAACATTGGGGCGTCTGAAAGCCTGTTCTAAGGGGTTGGTCTTGAACGTCATGTTTATGCAGTACTCTGTGGAGAGGAATACAGGCATACAACATACAAGAGCATTTTAAACACAGAGCTACACAACACACACGGATAAGCACACACACACATGTGGGCGGGAAGTGTGCAGAACCCAGTCTCCGAGTGGGTTATGCATCCTTGCCCAAGACACGGAGAGCGACACGTGACGGCTAGACCGAGCGTGGAGGAGGAAGCGGGGGAGGAAGAAAGGGGCGAAACAGTCGGATTTACCTGGGCTCTCTTCCTGACATCCTGAGGAAGAGATCATATAGGAATGCTGGCGCCTTGTGGCTTACAGCAATCCAGTACTGATTGATAAGGTGATTGGTTGTGAGATTTACATTTGGCCGCCTGAATGCCTGCGAACCAAGAACAAAGCAATATGCGTAATTTGCAATGCTCAGGTGAAATACTATAGTAATATTACAAATCTGTGGAAGTATTTGACATCACACGTAAAGGCGCCATGATTTCCGCAATGAATGAATGGCGGATGGTGCAGCGCACTGTTTTGTTTACTACACACATACTAAAGCGCGGACGACGCTCACTATGTTTTCAGCCTCTGTTGTCTCACTATGATGATATGAATACACGAATATCATCTCCAGTTGCTCTGTGCTCTGAGAGTCAATTCATTAGCATTTTACCGTTTAATTTGAGAAAACTACCGTCATATCTTACTACTACTACTAATAATAAATCTTTATTTTTAAAGAAATAATCACATTTGTTTTCTTTTTAATTTTAAGAGTAAACCTCTGTTGTGCAGCACTTTGTTTGCCAAAAATAAAAGGGTTTAATTTTCATTTGATTAGGATAAATTCAATTAATCGAGAATCAAACCAAGAATCGAATCGAGAGCTTGTGAATCGAAATCGAATCGGGACATCTGAATCGATACCCAACCCTAAAATATTAAGATCTTTTTCAAAGCATCATATTGTAAAATTCAGGGCTCAACATTAAAGATGGTGAGAGTATTTCATACCAGTTAACAGAACTGTAATTTATTTTAAATTAAACACAATATACTAAAAAAAAAGAATAAATATACTTAATATAAATAAATAAATAAAATATTTTATACTGAATACTAAACACTATATTATACACTAAATATATAACAAATATACTATTATATAAAATATTAAGTATCATACTGTATATACACAGTTGTGGTTAAAATTATTAGAACACTTGGCATATTTAAAGGGGTCATATGATGCGATTTCAAGTTTTCCTTTCTCTTTGGAGTGTTACAAGCTCTTGGTGTAATACAGTATATATATATATGCACTTCTATCTGATACATTAAAAATAAAAGACTTCTGTGGCTTGGGCAGTAAAAATATGGGAAGGGCAACCACAAATCTGAACTACAGTTCTGACTGGGCCAGCAGAACGAGAAAAAAAAAAATCCTCATTGTTGAGTCATGTTACTTATAATAGGACTGCTCCAACTGCAACACAATGCTGATTATAACCAAATATTGATTTGTATTTTAACTAATTAACTATGGTTGAAATGGTTCCAGTAGAAAATGTAAACAGTAAGACTCAGTACAAACTTGTACTGTGGTTCATCTAATATCGCTGATATAAATAGATATAAATGTATCCAGTCTGACTGTATTTCAGTCACTCATCATAGTCCTAGTCAAACCTGTTTTAAGAGTTAACTAGAGACATGTTTGTTGTCATAACAGTAACAACAGCAGCAAAGGCATTGAGACATATTCTCAGAAACGCTTCATTAAAAGGGAGTTATATCGCTCAACTTAAATCACAGTGAGAAGGATTTCTCACTGAAACAAGTTTTACAGCTAGTATTGAGTATATAT
>NW_015539924.1:523942-524855 GCF_001515605.1 Sinocyclocheilus anshuiensis
TCAATTCCGATTTTGCTTATCGATTCGAATTCTTTTTGATTCACAGTTTTAATTCCAACAGAGGTGTAAAGTATTGGAGTAAATGTAATTAGTTACTGTACTTTAGTATCTTTTCGGGTACTTTGTAGACTTTGTACTTTGTCTGATGTACTTGTTTCATTACTGGATTAATCAGCATTCTTGAATGAATCTTTTGTATAATTCAAAGACAAATACATTTTAACAGCCCCTTTTCGCCACCTTCTGGCGTAACAATGTAATCGATAAATCTTCATTTGACGTGTCAAATTATTTTCAAAAGGTGATTTACTCCATTTTAAGCGCAACCATACACATCAGAGTTTATATCTGAACTATAAACTTTTATCGTGTGGCGGAAAAGACTGTGAAGCTGTTTCATTCATGACAGACAGCTGCTCTCTAGGTCAATGGCAGCGCGAACGCAGATTTAAATGTTAAATGTTCACTGGTGTGATCGTACTCTGCACGGACGAACCAAGTGATCACAACATTGATCGCACACATCACACATCAAGGAATGAAACAGACGAATCATTGTAGTATGACGTCTTGTTACAATTTTGCGACTTTGGCGCTTAGAGGGTTAAAGTGCTTTGTCATGTTGGTGGTGACGCCTCGCTTGCAACATGTTTAGCTATCACAGATGTCCTATTATACTTCGTTTTTTTGGCTTCTGATCGCAAATGTAGCCAAACTTTCCAAACTTTGGATTAGCGAGCAAGGTCCTAGCAGATCGCTAGGTCCATTCCTCACAGATGAAGAAAAAAAAGAAAAAAAAGATCGATAGGCGGAATCAAAATTTTAATTTGACAACAAGTATCTGATTCCTGACCTTAAGTATCCGATTCTGGAATCGGAATTGATTTTCGATTCCAAACCCTAGACATGACAC